>NC_143204.1:23966987-24283700 GCF_051530095.1 Phoenix dactylifera | reverse complement strand
AAAAAAAAATCACCAAAGTACTCTTTCATTTAAGCATGCAAAATAGTGGAGAAAACATTATAACCAAGTAGCTTGTCTACATTGAAATGAAATATTATATGTTATAATTATATGAAACAGAGAGTTCCACAGATATAATAGAAAGGTCAAACTATGAAAATGAAAATAACCCCAACCAGGTAAGGATTCCTAGTTATGGTTTTAGTTTTAGGCTTAGTTGCCAGAATTTGGAAACGGGTGTTGGAGTGGCTGTGGTACGGGGAAGTGGATACTTTAGAAACACTTTTTGTATTGAGACGCTTAGGAAGCAGGTGTGGATCGAGATTTGTGGAAGATTCCAAAGTGGGTGCAATACCCTAGGTAGAAGATTCTAGCTACAAGAGATAACTAGAAAAATCTAACACTATACGGAAAAACAATTGAAGTAAAAAACATTGTTGCAACTTGCAACTTTAAGAGAGTATCCAAATTTATGGAAGAAATACTATGTGATGCAATGGAAAGTTATAGATACACTTACACTCATAATAGGACATTAGAAAAGCATAAGATTAAAAATTCATTAAAATCATTACAAAAACAAGTGTGAAACTCATATTCACCACTAATTAATTTAAAAACTAACTGCCAGGTCATTCTTAAGAAAGGAAGAGACAATGAAGGATGCAACAGTAAAAAGAAAAGCTTGGACTAAGAAACGTCATTACATAAATAAGTTTTATTTACACTCAATTTTCACCAGTTAATAACAAAAAGCTAACGTACCAGGTCATTATTGCACTTCACAAGGTCAAGAACCTTGATAGCAACTATTTTGTTAAGCGGAATACAGAGAGCCCTGCACACGGTGGCACTGACACCTTCTCCAACTTCCTCATACAATTTGTAATCTTTAGGATCAGCTGGAAATCTCTTCTCAAATTCATGTTCCATGGTTCTTTCTTTTAGGGCATCATTAACAACATTCACACTCCTATAATTTCCAGGAAGCACAAAGTGAGTTAAAAAGTTTGAGGAAATTTTATATCAAGATGAAAACAATTCCCAAACAAATTGGCAAAGCATAAGGGTGAATTTATGACCAAATATTGACCTTTTGAAAAAATCAACATCATTCACTTTAGAGATACCGCTACATACAATATCACTTCGAACAAGTAGTACATATAACATCATTTCAAAAATATTACTATAATGACTGAGAAGTACCAGTTTGGGCGTGGCTGAGAATAACCATCACACGCCAAAAAGTTGACTCAAGAAACAAAGAGAACCATCTTGTAGTGGAAGCCATGTACCTCCAACTACTCCAGCAAGGAGAGCCACAACAGAAAACTAACCAAATTTATTTGTGCCAAACACTACAATGCTGAGGTGATGTATCTGAAAAAGAAAAGCAACTGACAGAATTATAATAACTGATGGCTTTCTCAGACAATAATCAAGTGGAGAACATCTAATTTCATTTGGAAATTCAGAACTAAACTAAGATAGTCTTCAAAAGCAAACAATAGTCATGTCCCAACTGACTTTGCATCAAGACCAAAGCACAGAAAACATAACATCAGAACAGATTAAGAAAGCCTAAACAAAACCATTTTTGTAACTACTTTTCTATTGTATTTCACTCTGTGCCCAAAAAAAATCAAGATATGTGTCAGAATGAGATCAAGGAATCTCAAAGCCACAAGTACGATTACAAATTCATAAATATGGACAACTAACCAAAAAGTTACATGTGATGTGACAACTATCACTATTGCTTAGACTTTAGATTCAAATCCTTCCAAGAGTATCCAAGGTCCAAACACACCAAGCAATTACAAATCCTTATCCACTAACATACACCAAATCAATTCCATTCATGATAAGGTCATTCATTCATACATATGATATGATATAACATAATACTCCTTTGTCTTGAATCCAAATTTTTTTGAAGCCTGTACACTGATGTCACAACAACTTCCATTTTAGATATTCTCCTGACTAATTAAATTCATTTAAGGTCTCCTTCATGTTTTTATCCACTAAGTTACATTTGGCTACTTTCTTGTTTTTCTAATTTGCTTCCTTGAATTCACAAAAAACATTCTCTAAAATTGCTCGCCGGTTCATATATCCAGTCAAGATCATCAGTTTTAATTTCCTTGGAGCTAGAGGTTATTCAAAATTGTGAAGGCTTAATCCTCTTGCGTGAGGCCTAGTCATCTAGTCACTTCTTTTACTGTCACTAATCTTTAATCATTTCAGCAACTACACTATCTTGCTTAATCAGCTGGATGTCAAAAGCTTGTACCAGAAATAGCATTCTCAAGTACCCAAGATGGCACACATACTAAGAAAATTAAGAGTTAGAAGAATGACTTCAACATTTTATCAGAGAACACAGTGCTCTTTAGAGAGCAGTAAGCCTCGTTAATCAATTAAGAATTTAGCCAATATTAGGGTTCAACACCAAATACATGGGATCAGTAGAAAAAGTAATGTGTGATTATTTAAAGATGGGGGGCTAAGTTCGACAAAAATAACACATGTCCACAGAATTAGCTCAAATAGGTACTTTGAATGCAGATTGAGACATCTAATCTATTAATTCAAGGTGAATTTGGCATTTAATCATTGGCAGATCCATGGTTATTACCCAAAGTGAAATTTTAAGGGCATTGTAATATGAAGCTGTCCCCTTATCTCTTTCCACAAAGCAGTGAGCATTTAGCTCATAACGAGGATATTTTGTAAACAAAGTCCAAAGTGCTGGTTATCTAGGACCTCCTAAAACAAAGAAGAGGGGTACCTATGGTTAAAAGAAACAAGAAGAGAAGAGGATCATCTTGCTCTGCTTTCTTTGGTCGACTACAAACGGTGCGGCTCATGATAGTGCACTGATGGGGTTGCCTCATGGGTGTGGGTAAATGGGATGCCTTCTCCCAAGTTGAGCAAGAGGATTTCGCATCATGCGCCCAATAAGATCATATCCATGCGAACCCCTTATTTAAATATGAATTTCCTTTATATATGACCACCCATGCACATAGACCAGTAATAGGCAAGCCAATGTGAACTTTTTTTTTTACTTTTTTTTATATAGTGGTTATTCTCAGCACTCAGGTTTGAACCTGAGACTTGTCACTTGGAGAGATGAGTGCCAACTAACATGGTTGCCAGCTCTTGGCTAATGATTGGCCCTGCTCGACACTATGGGCTTTGCATAGGTTACCACAACTAAAATACTTCGAGTTGTTTGGCCTGTGTTGGATGAAACTTACGCCAGTGAACTTGGCTGAAAAGATGATTTCACTCCACCTCATCCAATTTATAGCTCTAATCTCATTAGTTTGACAAAAACAATATTCAAGAAAATGCCAAAAGTTTTCTTCCTTTAGCTCTCTATAATAACTTCAATCCAAGCACCAATAACCGAAACTCGATGATCAATTAGCAACACCAAAGACATCCAAGACGACCAAGTGTATCCGAATCTCCTCAAAAGTTCAACAAAAATTTTTTTAAAAAATCAAACTACTGCGATACCAATAAATCATCAAAGAACACCAAACAAAACCTATCTACGAACGAAAAATAAAATTAAAAAAAAAAGTGCCGGCATCCGATGAGCACCTGAGAAGACGATACGGCGAACGACGACAGCAACGGACAGGACAACAGAAAAGAAGTGAATCCAGTGACAGGTTGGGACAAAAAAAAGAAAGGGCAGACAGGGAGTCGTCTCAGAGGGAAGCCTTCGCCTCAGAGGGGAGTCCTCGCTCGCGGTTAAAAGAAAAAAGAAAAGGCCTATTTTTTTGGCCCCCTTTCGCCTATATGGTTAGTAGGCATTGGGAACCTAACATGAATTAATATATTTCCCAACAAATAAAAACCAAGAACATGACTTGCAACTCTTAATTTCTAGCCAGGTTGCATCTGCAACGCCAAAATTTAGCTTTTGAAAAAGACTGGCATGAAAAAAAAAGAGCAGATGGTAGAATGAATAGAATGTAACCTTCATGAATTTGTCCTTGATCAGAATCGCATCATCACTGTAGAAAACAGACTTGATTATGGATGACAAAATGAAGTGAAATGTATGCAAGCTAGTCTTACATCAGCATATTCCTGGCGGTTTGGAATATTTTCTAATTAAAGATTTCAGCGCAGCCGCCGTCTTTTGAAAAGAAAGGACGACATATTTGTGGCATGCATTGAAGCCACGGTGCAATAAGGAGGAGAAAAAAAGACAGTGATGGAAGATTTGCTTTTTAGAGAGCCGTCTTTGTGGAAGGGATTCAACTTGGGGATGGAGACTTGCTTTCGCGCCCCTCCCTTTCCCGCAAACGGGGATGTAGGTTAGCCGCAAGAGGCTGAACAGGAAACAGTCACGGAGAGCAAACAAAACTTTGACACGTATCTAAAATCAGAAAGGCCATAGACCGGCCGTTGGTGAAAGGAAAAGGTGGTCGTTGTTCTCAATCAGCCAGCTGATTTATAGAGATCTAGTAAACCCCAATATCACAAATCAGAAAGCTTTATTATAATACATGCCTAATTAGCTTACAGTGAAAAATGAAGTCTAACATAATGGCCGAAGTTTTCTTTTAGCATTACTGACAATCTTACCTATTTACGCCATACAAATTTTAAATAGGTAATGAGTATATGTTTTCAAAAGTTTTCTCTTTCAACTTTCTTTGGAAATTCATCCTCTTAATAAGCTTAACAACAATCTCAACCATGAAGTTTAGATAAGAACTTTAATTACAAGTTGAAAAGCATCAGTATGCATTAGTGAGTATGAAGTGTATTTTGAGCCTGCCAGCAAGTTTCCAAACAAAAGGTGGTATCAAGTATGTATCATACAGTTCTAAGGTATGTATAGGTGAGAACTACAGCTTTTTTATTTTTCAATATCTGAAATTTACTACAAGATGAAAAGAATAAAGTACGTATCTATGAACATGATGTGTGCATCGGGCCTGTTAACAGGATTCATAGGTGAGGCAGTTTGGACTGTGTGCCATCTAGTTATAATGTGTGTATGGTTGAGAACTATATAATATTTTGTCTTCAACAAATTTTGATGTATCATGCAGGGTATCAAAGCATTTATAATGAAAATTCAATATTTTCTTTTCCCTTAATTGAACACCAAGTTTATTAGTGAGATAGAGAGTTTATTAGTCCTATGTGACTATAATATAAAAATGCTATTTTATGATACTTGGCCTACTGTGAAAATGAGGTTTAGCATCATAATAAGAAATTAAATCGGAATGATTCAGAAAAAGGTTAAAAAAAAGATGAGTATGTATATTATAAATCTTGACAGGAACAGCAACTCTATAGTTTCTCTGCTCACCACAGATTTTTTAGGAAAAAAGTCAAAAATATCAATAAAAAGATTAAAAGATACTCATATTTCAATATTTCTTGAACAGCAGAAGGAAGAAATACTCATGTCAGTTTTTCAGATAAAAGTAGCTGATAGACTGTAAAAGCTACAGCGATTTCTCTAATCATTTTCCTTCTCTTTTTTTCATCTCTACAGATTTTCCTGTTCACCACAGTTTTTAGAAAGTAAGTTAAAAAAATCAAAAAAACATTTAGGGCCTACTCATATTTCATTTTTTTTTTCTGAAAAAGAGTCAGAAGTGCTCAAACCAGAATTTGAATGGAAGTTGCTAAATGGACTGTGCAAACAACAAAGATTTTTTAGTCTCTTCTTTTTTTTTTCTTTTTCCCTTGACAGAAGGCAAAAGCCCCTCATATAAGGATATCGTAGTCTAGCTCATTTTTTTACCCTTTCCAGCTTGGACTCCACGTACGCATTGGGATACCACCCACCATTTTTCTTCTTAAAAAAAGTCAGGGTTTCGGAATCCTGCTTGCACCTTTTCAGCAAATGTTTGACTTGGTGCTTAAGTGCAGAAAATCTAATACAAATACACAACTTTCAGAAACAACAATGATATTGCCTCCCCAGTCAGTTACACATCCACCCGCAAATAAACAATCTATAACCAGGATTAGACTGCTGATACCTTAATTTCATGGTGAAGATAAAAAAAACGTTTACTTCTATCCCTCAGAAAATCTGATTCAAGCAATGGCAAAACCTCCCTTAAAATTATAATAACTAAGGTTACAAAATTTTCTTAAGGCCTGTGTCCTCGATAAAATACAGATTACAAGGAGGAAAACACAATGGAAAAGTTCTTTCAATTGGATGTCTTCTTCTTTCTCTTATGTGGTCTAGAAATTTTTGTTGTGTCCATGTTGTCGTTCATCAGATGTTCGTACTCCTCCAAATTTGCAAATGGTGATGCACGATTCGTCCTATTGAACTTCCTTTTCTTTCCCTTCTCTGTCTTAGCAGCCTGACTGGATTCCTCTTCATCACTCCCACCACCAATAACAGCATCATCAACATCAACATCACCACCTTCTTCAGCAATGCTATCCATGATATCAAGACTATCGTCGTCGTCGTCTTCGTCGTCGCTAGCACTACCTTCATCATGCTTTCTCGCAGCAAGATCGGGAGGTGAACTAGCCTCTGCATCACTCCCATCTCCAAGTAAGTCATCATCCTCCTCATCAGCAACTCTGTCGAGATCATCATAGTCATATTCTCCATCAGCTTCTTCCAATGGGCGATGCCCAGAACCCAGCATGTTATCAATCTCCTCTTCCTCACTCTCATCACTTGCATCCAGAAAGTCCTCTGCATCTTCATCATCTTGTGAGGCCTTCTTCTTTGCCTTCGGTTTCTTTGACGAGCTTGTTTTGTTCATGTAGAATCTATGGAAGACAACATCCTCAGGAGGCACTTCATCCTCTGCCAACTGTAGTATCTCGTCGCCAATTAGATGATGGTTCAGGTCAAGCTGCAGACAAAAGAAGCCAGGTCAGTTTACTGGAGATAAATGTGACCTAAAAATTTGGAAAAAACATGATCTATTTTTCATAAGAAACAGAGCATAGGATGGCAAAAATCAAATTTCATGTCAAGGTAAATAAGATACAGTTTGCTCGAGATCATAATTTAAATGTATCTACGCACGAAAATATGCCCATATACATATGTACAATCGTATGCATGTACATATTTACAACATATACATATAGATAGATAAGGAAAAAATTGAAGCAAATACTATGACAATGCCAACCCAGAAATATGAAGTCAGAAGCTAAAGTACCACAGCTGTGGAAATGCGAGAAAAAGATTATAAGAAAAGGCAAGGGTACATGTCCAACCAGGATACAGGGAAGGAGTTGATGCAGGAGGAATCAAAGAAGCAAATTCTAAAACATATAATAAGAAAGATTTCATAACCAGGTGATTATGATGCCAAACAAGCGGCAGGGCTTCTCTTTGACAAATACTCAAATAGTAGCCTTTTTTAAAAATAATGCAGGGAGTGAAAAAGGTGTTCATATTTTACAGGTATATTATGGATTTAATATCCCTTATTTTGTATGTGGACGTCTGCCCTCAACATCTGTCAGACATGATTTCGTAGACTTGAAAGATTTTATAACCAAGCGATCATGATGCTAGACAAGGTGTAAAGCCTGTCTCATTGATAAATACTCTCGCATGAGCTAATTTAAAAAATGACTCAGAGAAAAAGAGATGTCTAGTTTAAAGGTATACTATGTATTTGTATCCTTTATTTTGTATCTACATGTCTGCCCTCAACATCCATCAAACATGCATCACACACACCTAATACTAGCAAAATAAAGGAGAGCAAAATATGAATTAGAATAATCCACTAAATAAATTAAAGGCTGCAGCATAAAATTCAAAAGTAGCGTTCATGCAGAGGAAGTGGAAATGTTACTAGCATGACTGATAATAATGCATCATATAGATAAAGCATGCACAAAGACACTGTACGAAATATTTATGCAGAAGTTCACAAAAGAAATAGAGGCCAATTCTTTATTTAGGGAAACAGATCAATATTTTCAAGAAAGAATATGAAACATCCAAAAAATCAAAGAAAATCACCAGTGAATGAAAACATTTTAGATAAATTTGTGTATCTAGCAAGTCATGATAATAAAATCCAGATCACGTTTCTATAATTAATGACTAGATAGTGTCAAGAGTCAAGACCGTGCCATGAAGACAACTAGACAATGTTTGATAGATTGCATGAGCTAGAGCACTTGGATGGCTGAATGAAATACCATAAAATATCCCACATATTTTGAGGGAAAATGCACTTGGAATGGTATATATGATAGGGCCCACCATTGGTTATGGAATGGAATCAGCCACATCTATAAACAGTACCTCGTATGTCAAAGGTAATTTCCAAAATCCCAAAATTCTAGGGACACCAACATACAGGACACAATATGGATAAGGTATTTGAGCATTCAAACATCCCTAAAATTAGTATCTTTGCTGCATAATTGACTAGGCAAACCCAATAAACTATGCAAAAATGCAATTACAAGGTTATGAGATCGACCAAGTTATAAAACCAAGACCAGACATTTATGAAGTACAATGAGGAAAGCGCCTCCAGTAGCAAGGAAAATTGTGTGGTTAAGAGACAAACCTTTCTTGCAGGTGCAATTTGAGATCCACCATGCCATGTACCTTCTGCTCTCCGGTTTGGTTTTGGTTTCTTCTCCATGAACTTATCAAGAAAGGCACCAAGCGACAAGTCATTTAGTGGATCACCATTATAAACAATGTTGGCTCCTGATAATACTGTCCGAGCCATGGTCGCTACTGATGGGTGCACATGCGCAGCCAATATTGTCAACTCCCACCAACTTGCATGGTCCGCATTGCTATTAAAACAAGATAAACAAACTCAAACTGTATCCATGATGCAATTACTAAAGTAGGATGCAGTTGGTTATATTATGACCTCTTAAACAAAAATATCCACAAGCAGTATCCTCTATTGGCATAACGTTAAAAGATACATTTGCTTCATGGAGAGGAAGATAGAGAATGACACAAAATGCAAGAAACTAAAGAGAAATTAAAATGATATACACATTACCATGATCTACTACTTCTAAATGGATCTACGCACCATGTAGTCACAAAACAAGTGGTAATAATGGAGTTAGGTCGCAAAATCCCTAGTATGCCAGACAAATTGACAATCCATAGCATCACTCGACACAACTTAGAACACATCGGACCAAAAAGAAAATGCAATCCATCCACAACCCCCCCCCCCCCCTCCCAAAAAAAAAGGACATCGATTCATTTAGCAGAATGCTCACAACATCCACATTTATGAGCACACAAGTACACCCTCCATCATTTGCACATGTTTATAAACCAACATAAAGGGCACATGCAGAAATTCAAACTGCAGATCGTGAATTAAAGAAATTTGATATCGCATAAATCTGGTTTTCTATTTGTTCTCTAAGCATACGTGTATCCTATATTTTGATTTATTTTGTTACCAAATGTCGAAAATTCAGACAAACTTCTACAGATGACTGAATGGCCGTGACCAAGATCCAAATTACTAAGTACCATGAAATGCTCTAGTTTGGATAATAAGAATCAACTCTAAAAGAAGGGTACAAACAATTTTCATTGGAATCACTTTCGAATATGTGTTGCGAAATAGTACCACTAAGACGAGAGGACTAGAAACTGATCTGAAACCACCCAAATCCACGATCATTGTAATTTATACCCATAAGAAAGGTAGGCCAAACCGAACCGAACCACCCAGTTCGGCCCGTACCGAGCCGAGTAGCCGACTCGGTGGGAAACCGGGTTGGTTCGCCTATTGGAATCGGTTCCGACCCCGAACTAGCCACAGCGAGTTCCGAACTGACCGAAACCGGCCAGAAAAGGCCCTTACTGGACCGAACCAGCTGAAACCGGTATAGAACCATTCGGAACTGGCCGATTCCATTCGAACTTGGTGCGAACCGTCCAGTTCGCATCGAGTCGACCCGGTTTGGAACCAGGCCCCCTCCCCCTCTGCTTTTTTTGTTAAAAACAAGTGTTGGGAAGGAAGGTGTGCCATAAAACAAGTGTTGTTTTGGAAGTTTGTTTAGCCGTAAAACATGATGCAGAGGGCAAAGATTCAAATCAAGAAGGCAGATCCGATGTACGCCTAGGAGTACATCGACATCATTGAGCGACGATAAGACTACCAGATGGATAAATACTTGCATCTAGCAAGTAAACAGAAATATTGAAAATTAGGCTGCTCTTGTACTTCTAAATTTTACTAAGACAATAACGAACTGTATCTGCAACACACTATCTGAACCCTCGGTTTTAGTACACCGTAATTGAAATCGATATAGATGACGAACTTTTGGCCGGTCTGCGTAATGTGATTTACAAGATGGAGCTTGATTCAGAAGTCGTAGCCCTGTCTAGAAGAGGTAAGTTAACTTAAGTGAGATATACAAGTTAACTGGTATCTTCAATTATTAACATATTATAAGACGGTTCTTTTTTACAGACCAAAATATTTAGAGAGGGCACTGACAGCTTTGGAGTCTCCACAGCTGCCGCAAGTAAGAAAAATATGAATCCAAATATATTACACATCAAGAGATTATAGTTCTACATTCCTTGCACTTATTAATTTATTATTAACTACTTATAAATATTAATTTCTAAATATTAATATATAATATATTATAATAAAATTTTTTATTTTACCTGGCACTAGATGGTTAGTAATATGATATTATCCTATATGTAATTTTCTTCCATATTTTTACAGTTGAATGGTGGATTCATTTTGGTTTGTCCATAAAAAATCTTAAGCAGCTAACTATCTGGATCCTCTTCCAATCGATTTTCTTGAGTGAATGTGGGCGCAACTGGTCCACTTTTGTCCTCATCTACAGCAAGAGAAACCGTTTGACACAAAAATGCCTCAACAACCTTATATATGTTCACAACAATCTGAGGTTGAGATTGAAGTGCATTAATGAGAAAGTGGAGCTAAAGTACACAGATCTGATCCATAATTCTTTCGTTGATGATGAGGATGATCCTATGATTGGATGGCTTGTGGGCCAGCAGCAGAACCGGAGCTTGATGAGAGAGGATTGTCTCTACAATCGGTCTGTTTTGTAGCCAACGAGGCTAGGGTCAATGCAGGACAATGGGCAAAGAGCAATATTCCACATCCTTCCAGTTGATCAGCCATAGCCATATAGGAGTCGATCACCACGACTCCTTATCCGAGACATCCTCGGATATATGATTGAGAGATGCTAACGAGACCACTATGCCACCCGATCGATTCGGTCAGAAGGGCGACATACCTCCTAACATAGCCAGACAGAGGGGCACGAAGGATAAGCAAATAGAGAGTGGAACGAAGGGTAAGCAGGCAGCCAGTGCCATGATTGCTAAAAAGGCAGCTGCCCACCATACCAAAAGAGAAAAACAAAAGGCACCTACAACTCTAATGGAGAGTGTGGAGGAGCAAATTCACTCAAATTTAGAGACTAGGAACAACAATTTTGGTGGTCATGGATCTGCTGACCAGAAAATAAGTGGACATGAGACCACTGTTTATTAAACAGTCGCAAGGTGGCCTTCAATTCACCGATGAGTCTCAGTTTATGCATGCTACACTGGATAGAGACCATGGTGTACGATCTAGTGGAGCCCGCGAGAATTCGATTGCATATAGAAGAAAAGCTCCTCGAGGTCATTCGGGAAGACACAATGCAGCTGCAAATAATCTCGCACATGGAATAAGATCTATAGACGTATCAGATTTTAAGTTGTATACTGGATTCTATTATCCACAGCCACGGACAACCCATGACGCATATGAATATGGATATGGATATGGTGCGTCTAAGGTATCTTTCAATGGCTACTATCCTATGCAGCCTGGAGCATCTTATGGATCGAATTTTGTTGCTGGCTTATTCAGATGAGCTCCTTCACAACCATTTTATCAGCTAGTTTATCAGTCAGAAGACACCTCTCAGAGCAAGAGCTTCAGCAAGAGATCCAAGAATACTTATAACTCGGAGTGTGTTCTTTAAAGGTTGAACATACAAGATTATATCGCCGCCTAGTTAAAGAGGTAGGCTGATGTGCCTTCTGACTATGCTAATGATCCGAATATCTGCGAGAGGCATTGCCACTTGACGAGATTTTAGATATCAATATGTATGTTGTACTTTAAATATATGTTATTGATTGTATTATTTTATATTTTTTACCTTACTACTTGATTTGAGGATATTTCATGTTGCTTCTTATGGCATGCAGCATCTCACTAATTATTTTATGTTTTGTATCATTTTAAAACAATAAGATGCATCATTTAGATTAAACCGGAATCATAGAAACATCAAAAAATATCAAACAATATCAAAAAATCATCAAATTAGACTTAAAATCATTAAAAATGTTCAAAAATATTGATTACCAATTAAATCAACTTGAAAAATTTCTAAAAAAAATGGGTGTGCCGGTACGAAATCGGCACGCCCAAGCGTACCATTTGTCAGTACGGTACCGAACCGATACTGTACCGACCCATCCGCCGACCATTATGGGTCTCGGTACTAGTTCAGGGACCTTGCACACAGGTTGGATCTTTCTCCAAAAAAATTAAATTGGACAGATAACTAGTCACATTTTTCTACTGCATGCACAGTAGGCAACTAACATAGTTTAAAGCTTGGAGTTTGATAGCATGTCTGACATGGGGGAAATCAACAGAATTGAGTAATGTATTTCAGACAATAAAAGCAGATACTTTGAGAGATGGAAACTAATACCAGTAGGAGGGTTCCCTATGACGTGGATCGTAACCTGCAGGTAGTTTTGACCTCATATGAGATGGTTGAACTTCTTCTTTGCTTCCATCACTTACAGTTTTAATTCTTGAACCATCATCGACTTCAGAGTCATAATCCTCCTTATAATTTGAATTCTGCAATTTTTTACCAGCTTGTGAAGCACTGGAACAGCCTGAATTTGCTGAATTTCCAGATGGTGTCATAGCCAAATCCTCGGTGCCTTCTATGATGTCCTCGAAGTGCTCAAGATCATCATCAACAGACTCATTTTGTAGCACCACAGTCCTGCAAATTGGGGAAGTAGATGCCTTACCATCTTTTATAACCCCAAGACCCTAAGGGTAATATTCAATTGCCAATGGTGTAAAGAAAAAACATACCACAAGGGTGGCTTTGCTTTAAGAACCTCAGATAGTATAAATAGGCATCCACATGCATATTGAGGGGGGCGCTGAAGAGCTGCCTGTTCAAAGAACAAAACTAAGGTGGTAAAGATCAACATGGTAGAGGGTATTTAAAACCTGAAATAAAAGTAAAACAATGCCTTCACCAACATGGTAGAGGGTATCTCAGATCATTTTCCATTATATAGAAAACAATGTCCGTGTGTGATGCATTGTTGTAACCAACAGATTTAAAATAGGAATTGCATTACTCTTCAGGCAGTTCAATTTGCCGAACAATAACCATGATCATCAAGACTTGTCAAAACTATTTGGAATAAACAAGTTCATGAACAATGACATAACACTACATTTGGTGAACCAGAAGTCTCATCTCAAGACATTGAATGAGACGGATGACCAAATCATCAGTTTTCTCACCATAGAAAAACACCAGGTCATTGTTTAATTTAGGCAAATTAAAGTATGAGAACTTGCTGCTGCTCAGCTCAGCTGCTTATATATGAAGTGCTTCACTGCCACAAGAAGCATGAGTGGAAATGGCCGAAAGAGATGCTGGAATTTTGTCAATAACAGCAGCCAAGCTGCCCCAGTTTTTAGTTTCTGTAGCCACAGAAATATCATTCTTTGAATCCCTGCAAACTAACAGTGGACTGCAGCAGGTTACAAACAGCCTTAAGGAAAAGATGATTGAAGCTCCTTAGAATCTCAAACATCAGAAAAAAAAGCCACTAATTAAAAGGATGCTTCCACAAGACTTCCTAAGCAGAACTCCAAACAGGAATGGCCTAGGTCGAAATTAGTCACCATATCCAGTGATATCGATAAGCAGTTTTCAACTATGATTTGTTTGAAATTTATTACTATTCCATGGAATCTAACATTTGAAGCCATATCCAGATTGTCAGGGCAACACTGATAAATGAGTATACATAATCAACTTAAGTCAAAACTATTAAAATGGCACTTATGTGAGAATCATTTCAACCATTGCATATTATTCTCAATACCACAGAGACCAAACTTTAAGGACGAAAATGAAAAGGGATATGCAGTGGTTATTGTCAAAACAACCTCGACCAGAATTAAGAATACAACCTTAAGTTAAACATAAATGTTCCGGAAGTTCAACTATATGGTATCAATAAATCATAAGTTATTTAATGCTATAAATGTCACCTACAAACCAACACAAAAGCTATGAACTGGATAATTCCGTTTTGAGAAGGCTTTTTCCATATCCAACCATCTCAGTTATTAGAATACCAAAAACAGAGAGTTGACCAGCATAATGCAGAAGCATGCGTCAATTGAGTCACTAGTTCAACTAGTGAAATAAATTTGTATTTTTGGCAATTGCACAAAAATGAGCAGACTAGAAGAGTGCAACTGCCAGAAACATCTCAAGAGGAGAGAAGCCCATGAAAATCAGTTTCAAAGAACAAGACTAATCACATTTAAAATAATGGGAAAAAAACTCCCATATGTATGAGATAGACAAGTTTCATCACCAACCTGCATGAGGCGCTTTGAAAAGGCAGCTACCCGCTTTAAGTTTATATCGTTTTTCATTGCTTTGACCAGTAATCCAAGAAACATTTCTGGCTGAAACATCAAAGAAACATTGTTGATATATTAAAGAAACAAAGACATATTCAAGCAAACGGATGATAATCTAAAATAAATGTTTTAATGATAAAAGGACCTTAAGGAACAGAGCAGGAGGTTTTTAAAACTGCTTCAATGGATGCTAATAAATGGCTACCAAGGTGTCTAGACGGAAATCCATCGGCATGCAAGCTGATCACCATGTTTCACATAGGTCCTTGAAACCAGGCACAACAGATTTAAGAAACTAGTTGTGCATTGTGTAGAAACATGCATGTCAACAAGCATCCATGTGGCAAATAAGCACAAGAATCCAGAAGGTTGAAACATTGGATAAGCCATTAGCAGCTACTCATTGATCGCTATGCTGCAGCTAATTTCTTAATAACCCCTAACGATCTACAAATCAGCCTTCAATTTGAGTTTCAATGAAGTTCCAATATTTCTAAAAATGAGTGAAAAAGATAAATTTACTAACTAGTGGGAAAGAATTACAAGGGGCATCCCAACAATTTGCAACAACCCCCTTCCAGTCGAGAGAATATGCCAACTCAGTGGCTACACGTGCATTACAAATATATATTAACTCGTAAAACACATGATTATTTGAAATGCAGTTTCTATTGATCTTTAAGAAACGAGAATTATCAAAAATGTAAAAGCAATGTGCTACGGTGCAATCTTGGTTATTCTTTACAAGAGAATAATCAGAGCTTCTGAAGAGCTTATCTAGATGTCAATGGAGGGAAAGGAAAAAGAATTGGTTTTTCTTTTTGTGATTCGGTGGTGGTGGTGGTGGTGGTGGTGGTGGTGGGGGGGGGGGGGGGGGTGGGGCATGGAGTTCCAGTGCATGTTCCTATATTCAACACTGGAATGAAGAATACATAAGGCAGTGCATGTGAAGGACAGGTTTTAACATGCCTGTTTAGGGGTTATGACCTGGACGACCAAACTGCAAGAGGTTACAAAACTTGATTTCTAACAGAAGAATTCTTGATGCATGTATATAAAATGTTTTGAAAATTTAAATAAGCGAGACACTTTGCTGATTATCTATCTAGATTTATTCCGTTTATCAATTAAATTTTAATTGTTTTAAAAATTGCAGTTTTTAAGTTGTGAACATTCAGGATCCCTAAATGCAGGCACCAGAACTAAACAACATGAGCCCATTCATCCAGTGAATGAACTATCGAGCAACGATTACACTGGAAATTTCAAATACAAAAGCATGAAGCAGGCAGCACGCAAAAGGCAGATGACCTTAGATGAAGTCACGGCAGCAGGAGTCAGAAGCTTTGAATACAAAGCACGATAAAAACGGTCACTTGCAATCTGATTCTTGGAAGTGATCTGATATAGAAGCATTAATGCCTGAACCCCAATATTGAAATTTCCAGAATGGACCTGCATTCAAAAGGATAAAGTTGCATGAATGTTCCACAATACCAACCTTATTTTCAAGAATGAAATTCCAACATTACTAATGTTTAGACCTGTGCAACTGTTGGGTCCGGCTGGGTTTAGGCCAGTCAAAGTCTGACAACAAGGCCAAAATCTCCGGCCCAAAACCGGCCCAGCCTGGTCTTGAACATGAAAACATGAGCATAAGCCTAGACCAATTGGAAATGAGGGGGCATGGGCCCAACCTGACCAGCCCGCCAGGAGGTAAGAAAAGAGAGGGAGGGAGATGTGGTTGTGGTGGCATTCATTTTCGTAGGGATTGGGGGAGGGGGGGCCGAGAGAGAGAGAGAGAGAGAGAGAGAGAAGGGGGCAGAGCAAAGGGGAGGGGTGAAAGAGGGAGGACAAGAGAGAAAGAGGCTGGTGCAGGTTGGGGGCGGGGGTGGGTAACCACTGAATGAGTGGTCAGGGTTCTCCCATCCCTTCCTCTTTCTTTTCTTTTTCCTAATTTCAAACTTTGAATATTTGATAATACACATAATACTAAAATATTATATATATTATACAAATCGGGCTGGGCTGGGCTGGGTTGTGAAATGTCAATCCTGTAAAATTTCAGGCCTGGGCTCAGGCCATCAGGCCGAAACCCTAAACCCAGGCATGGTAAAAATCAGGCCAGGCCAGGATGTGTCTATCCTGCACAAGTCTAGGAATGTTGATGTCCAGCTCATTAACTCACCAATCTGAAAAGTAGTGGGGTTTGAACTTCAACAATATCATCTGCTTCATCACTTGAAACAAAAGGAAATGCTCTGTTAACTCCCTGCAAAAAATGAGGTGCCAACACTAGATGTCTAATTAACATTAAAAATACTGAATATCCACCTTAACAAATTATTCCAAACATGAAAGAAGGACTATTTTTCAGGAGAAACTTAAACAGAAATCATCAAATACAATCACTTTCAGATTGGAAATTTTGTTTATGCCCGATGGCAAGTACAACAACATGCATAATTGCCACCTTGTATTAGGTGAGTTTTTTTATTGGATAACTACGTCCCCAAGCCCGAGGTCTTAACTTTTTCACAATAGCACTACTATTGACTTCAGCTTTACTAATGAATGAATCAGCTTCATCCAAACCCATATTATGATTAGCATTTGCTACTGCAGAATAAACCAATTGTAAAATTGGATAAGATACTCGATAAGGCATGATTTCCAGTATCATAAGTGTTTCCTCATAGGAACGTCCATGAATCTGATCAATTACTCTTTATGTTTTAAAAAAGACAAACATATATGTTGAACTAAAACTTTTATTCTCTATTTCCTTCTCTACCTGAACTCCAGTTCTTTATCATAAGGTCATCCCCCGCCAATGAATGATGAGTACCTTTTTAGTATTTTTATTTTTTTATTTATATAAATAATATTTCTATTAATATTTAATATTCAAAATATTATTAAAATTTAAATAATTTAACGATGAGATTTGTTGTTGTTTCTTGCAAAAGAAAGCTTGCATAATTACACTTCATAGACTTAGGAAGACTGGAAGAGTTATCTAGAGGTAACATATATCAAAAAGATGTCCTTAACATACACTCCATATTTATTATTTTTTAAAGTAGGTAGTCTTTTTTGTTTTGGTTACCTAATCCCATGTTTATACCTTGATATTTTCCTTTTTAGTGATCATTTTTGCATGGAATGATAAGCAAAAAAATCCACATTGAACTCATAATAACTAATCACGAAATCTTTTAGGAAACTACGGTCTCAATCAATCTATGGATGCACAAGTCACACAGCTGATTCTCTTATAATACATTTCAGTAGATCATGGATTCAACAACTGGTAGAGCGAGACAGTACCTTCAATACTGTACTTCTCCAACATGAAATTGGCACTAGTATGGATGCAGAGTCATCCCCACATCATAGGGATGTACCAATTGTCCTGATCAGTACCAACCAGTAACAAGGCCAATATGAAGCCTGTCTCAATCAGGACAGCAACTTATTTTTCAAAATATAAACATGGGAATGGGAAGAACCGGCCATCCCAATTGGTATGAGCCAAAGCCAAGGCTGGTTCAGTCAGTACCAAGCCCATCCCATTTGGGAGGGCACATTTTTTTAAACAAAAAAGGTGGAGGGGCATGTTGGCTGACAAAGTTAGAAACGTAAATGGCAAATCGATCAAGCATTAAAACATGTTCAAAATTATACTAGAAACAGAATTATCCGACTCAATAATGAAAAGGAAACATGCTAAAATTATTCAACAACCAAAATATGGAAATCTAGACTTTGCAACCATTTAAATAGCTTGAAGCTTTGACCTTGCATGGTAGAGATTGGAGAACAAAATTTAATACTTGTGCTACAGTACTAGAGACAATGCACTCCCATAGTTAATTATGCCACAGTACAAATGCCCATTAGATCAATACAGTAGGCAACCAAATGAACTTCAATACAATTCATATCCATACAGTGCATAAAAAAAAAGATTGACTTTATATCCATATTACATATTAAAGGCCCCAAAAAAAAATTTAAAAAAAAATCCTCAAATCGTTATCACCCTTAGTACTGTTATTTCAATCCTTGCAGTAGATATTAACGGATATCTTGACATACTTACAGTTAGGACTGCAGACAAAAGCCGAGAATCCATCTCAACATTAGATCCCAGAGATGGTTCCTTTTTGCCATTTTGAAGAGAGCTTGTTATTTTACCTTTAACTTTTTTGCTTTTTTCCTCTCCATCTACACTTTTCCTATTGTTTTTTGCCTTTTTACACATCTTTTCACCATCATTAGCCTCTGAAATCAGTACCTGAAATAGCAGATACAAGGCACTAAGAATAATTCTTGAAAAAATTAAAATGGATGTACAATTTAAGCAGGTGTGTACGCTCAAAGTGTTATATAACTAGAATCTTTTCTAGAACCTTAGAATGGAGAATGCAACAAATCACATCCATAAAAGGAGCCCCATCAAACTACTTAAAGACACGACAAAACTAAAGGCAAATCACTTCAGACTAATTTGAATGGTTCAAGCTTCAAACTGTACCACCATTTAATATATAAATAGTGCGCTGGTCCCCTTGCAGGGCACTATTTAGAAATATTGTAATGCCGCCAGAGTAATCCATTTGCTAGATTCAAACAGTTTGCTTACCATTCTAATGATGTAACAATAGAGATAGACTGATAGGTTTCCCAAGAAGTGATAGCATCTCAACTAGAACGATACACGAGCTGAAAAGGATGCGTTTGACATTACCTCTGCTTTTTATGAAAATTTCAGGGACTAGTATAGAAGATAAACTTTTGAACATGATTAGCAATTAGTAAATAAGCATTACTAATGCACATTTAAAAGTGTAATGGAAAAGAAATGGGATGCAGAAGGAATATGTCAGGTATCATTTCGAAATTGGATGCTAATTCTACGAAAAAGAGGTTCAAGTCACATTAGATTTTGATATTTAACTTATGTCATACGCAAGGTCCGCCGTACCGACCGTACTGATGTACCGATGGGCGCCGATACCGAACTGGTACCACCAGTTCGATTTGGTTCACGCATCCAAAAGCCTCAAAAAAATTTAGAACCGGTATAGGCCGGTACGGGCTGGTACCGGTTTTTAACACCGAATCGGACTGGTCACATCCGGTACCGGTTTGGTACGGGCTGAATCGGACAGTACAGGCTGGTTCAGCATACCATGGTCATACCCAAATTATTGAAACTTTGTTCGTCAATATAGTTGTCAGTGCATCTAATTTTTTGTTTGCATCCATCATTGCCATTTGCCAAACCAAGATTACGACCTAAGGATGCATTTGGTTGTGGATTAAAGGAGGGTTAAATGGAAAAAAGACCCTTTCAACCCATTTATTCGACCTTAACCTGACAAACACTAAAAAAGCAACCAATTTATTCCGAAGGCAAAACAGGCATTTTGCAAGGTTTCTAAAACAACTTATTCCACCTAACCTAGAGTAAACTATTCCACCCTATCGGGTGGAGTACTTTATTCCGGAGTAAAGAGGGTTAGGGTAAGTTAACACACTTACTCTAGGTTAACTTACTCCAACCAAATGCAGCCTAAATGGGTTAAAATAATGGTTCTAGCACCAATGCTAAACCTAACCTAGTGGTCCATGTTTCGGGCATAGCTTGAGACTTGAATATGATTCAGGTCAAGTCAAAAAGATCCAGGTGTAATAATCCCACTTGCACAAGCATGCAAAGCTTCTTCAGAAGCATATTTAGCTGTCAGGACTACTCATCTTTTCTTTGTTCAGGAATCATAGAAAAACATGTTATGAGCAATGATAAACAATTTGTAAGTGTTCCTTTAATTGCTTTTCTTTCATTTCTGGCTCTAATCATTGTCATTGCTTGCTTTTTCCATTGCATATGTTGTCAAACTTCTCGAATTGACTGTCAATTCATCATGGTACCTGTCAAAACAACAGCTATGAAGAGAATTCATAGGAATTGTTCTTGTAATAGGACTTTGCTTATTACAAAAAGTAAAGGACAACACTCGATACGCCTTTGAAGGAAAGCAGCTCTGACTGTAATAATAAAGCTGGCCATCAGACTAATGAGATAGCATTATAAAGAGAGGTTAAGAGAGAACATATGATCATGATATCTAGAACCTGAGGTTAACCAAAAATGATGGTTCCCCACAATGCATGTATTCTCATCTTTATTCAAAGAACAGAAAAACAACAAAAATTAGCAAGATAATGACTAGGATGTTATATCTTGTCCTGAAAAGAAGCATTTAGTTATTGAAGATGGCAAAGCATGGCGATGAGATGAGTTTTGCTCCAAAAGCACATATCAAAACAGAGAAGTTTGAACTGTACCTTAAAGAGTGCGAAATATACATCAACTAAACGTTTTGCTATTTTAGGTCCATCTCCTTTTTTACTAAGAAGAATCTGACTCAAAAAATTAACCTGCAGAAGAATACGTAATTATTACAACAAGAAGGCTTAATATAACAAGATATTATATTTTAAGAAATAAAAACGACATGAATATGAACGAGGCAATCAGCAAAACTATATGGTTAAACATGCACTTCAACTGATGAACAAAAATGATTTATCTGAAGCAGAAAGAATAAGTGCTAGATGAAGTCAACATCTGCGCCACAATATGCATAATAGTGAACAATGTTAGATGCCCAATTTGTGCTAAAAAATTTATTCATTAATCTAAACACATTTATGTTTTATTTAGTTCCATCAGAGGAAAGTGCTATTCATATTGGCATCTATATTTCTTATTTTTATTAACAATGTATTGTTAACAATATGATGGGCACCATCGAGAACATATCTCTGCCAATATCAATTGCTCCCAAAGAGTCAAAAATACCCATGCATACAAGCACTTCTACAGCAGGATCGCCATCACCATTCCCACACCTACCAGCAGTTCTCAAGTCGTGCAATGAAGATTAGTTGATACAGAGAGCAAATCTTCTAAGAAAAATTAAATATCAGCAAGGAAAAACAATCAGCAATTAAAACTATCATTCGCCCCCTGAATCATGCAGGAAAGGACTGCAGATTCCTAGAGAAGCTAGCTTATATCTCATTTTTATAACTCCAAAACAACCCAAAAACAGAAAAGAAAGAGAAGAGAACTAGTAGACAGTTTAAAGTGTGTTATTTTACAACAAAAAAGGTGCAAATGATGGAAACATACAGCCTGATATTTTGCACGCAATCCAATATGAGGTCTAAAGATAAACGAATCCACCTCATCAATAACCACTGCCTGAAAAGTACAAACAAAATACAAATATGAGACTGACTGGAAAACTCAACAATGAAGCAAGAAATACATCACAAATTAAACATGCAAATACAACAACATATGTGTAAATATGTTATGGTCTATAATACCATTTTTCCTTTCCCAGTGGGGTCTTTTTTTGGTGGGTTTTTTCATTTTCCTTTTGTTCTTTTTTTTAGCTTAGCAAGAGAGAAGGTTTTAGCTGGAATACATAACTTTCCCGATATCTAATTTAGCATTTTTCCTTTCTTGTTGATATCTTCATTACTTAAAGAACAGAAGTCATACAGATTAAAGGACTTAATGTATGACTTATATACAGAAACTCATGAAAAGAAAAATTGGCAATCAAGCTAAAGATATGCATCTTCAATCTTTTTGTCATTATGTACTCAAATATCTGGTCAATAAATGCAAATTGAGAACATAAAAAAAATACATCAGAAAAGGAATCCATATTTTTTCGCTTGTCAGGACCATTATCGGCATACTGGCATGACTGGATAAGAAACTCAAGACAGACCAACACTGAAAAACATAATAAATATTAATAAAATAATTTTGCATATCCTGATTCCTCATCTACTGACATTTTCAGCTTCTAAATTTCAACATACTGACAAATGGAATTGATGTCCATCAGTCAAGCTTAAGCAGTACTCCGTTCCTGCAATATGGCTCAAGGGTTACAATATACTCTCATAACTATATGTCAAAGCTAGTCTGGGTACCTGACCAAATGTAACAAAATAGGATCGGGCCAATTTTGAATCTAATCAATAGAAGAGGGAAAAAAGGCAACTATAAACTGTATTTGACTTTTGTTACCAGGGACAGGGAAAAGGTGATTTACCTTCATATTAGGATGTGCAGATAAGAGGCAAGACAAGTGATAGGCAGCACTAGATGCCGCTTTCCTCTCTGGATCACCAAGCTGCATGAAGCCAACAATGGATCATGTTTTGCACTATTTGCAATTAAAATTCATTATTGACAGGATTTCTTTACTTGTCCCAACAATGAAGAAATGATAAGAACTTTTTACAAGAGAAATATAAAAAGAAAAGCACTCATGAAGCTTGAAATAAAAAAGCAGAAGACAGGCTGCAGGTAGAGAAATGTTACTTACTTTATTGACAAGAGCAGTGAGCAACCTGCGCTCTTGTTCTGATTTACTCTTCAAAAGGGTGTAAACTGTCTGCAAAGAAAAGCAACAAAAACATGATAAATTATTTACTCCAGTTAAAGAGCTATGCTTTGCCATGAGAAACATGTGGTGCTCCTGACTTACCCCTCAAGAAATCACCATTAAAGTACATAACAGGGCATCTTTTGGTATACAAAAAAGGTTCTTTTTTTTTTTTTGCACATTGGTCACTGAAATATTCCTTGTGGTATTTTAATCCTTGAAATATTGCAACATATTGTTTACACATCCCTCAAGTTAACTAGATGACAACAGAATATTCTACTTTTATTCTCCTAGAAGTGTTAATTTCATATCTTCTGGACATTTTAGATTCTAATTCTCAAACTTAACCAACCCCTTAACATGTTCCCCTCCACTGTTGGTCCCCTAGCACCCAAATCCCGAAAAAGAAGGCGAAGTGAGTGAGAAGATGCCAACTCCCGAGACTCACATGTACAAACATAGAACTTTTGCAAAGTTTTTATATAAATTTATATAAAGTTATAAACATGAGCAAATCAGGGATTAATATTAAAATATCAAAGATTTCAGGGATTAATATGTAAAGAACCCTAAAAATGTCAAAAATCACCCACACACTAGAAGATTTGTAAATAGTGGTAATGACAACCAATATAAAAAGAAACCACTTCGTTATCAAACATATCTTATTATCTAAGCCAAAAAAAAGAAACAAAGTTGTCCTCCAGAAAACCAAAATATAGCACCATGACATGCTTCGACTCCAAAGGTTAAGGCCCCATTTGGCAGAGCTTTTGATGGGCTAGAAAGTACTTTCTGACCCTCCAAAAGTACTTTTGAATAGAATAGAGATGTTTGAGAAAAAAATCGAGAAGCTGTTTTAGTTTTGCCAGAAAGCTAAAACAGCTTTTTGGGAGAAAGCTCCAAAATGGAGCTTCTTCGGAAAAGCACTTTTAGCATATATCAGAAAGCTGTTTTGATTTATATTTTTTTAACCAAAATACCCATAATAAAATATTATAATTATAGAAAATGTCACTTTTATATTTATTAATATATAATAATTATAATTATAATATTTTATACCTTTATTATTGTATTATACTATAAATATTATATTATATTATATTATATTGTAATACATTGATATGTTATGTTATATAATATCAAATTATGTTATATTATTATGCTATAGTATACAATATTATAATAATATTATATTATATTATAGTAATATTATACTATATCATATATTTATGTATTAATATATATTATATTTTATTATGCTCCGTTGTATAATACTATGCAATGTCCTTTATGGCCATTTTGTCATACCAAAAGTACTTTCTCAGTTTGTTTGCCAAATACATATTAAAGTTCTACAGCACTTTAGAAATGTAGTTACCAAACAGCAAATAGCTTTTTATGAAAGCTCTACTGTCAACAGCTCTGCCAAACAAGGCCTAATTACTTGAGCATGCATTAGTATTTACCCAAGCAATTCGGCATAAAAGGATCTCAATATGCTCTCACCAGCCCACTAGTCCTTACCAAAAAAAAACTGCAGAAATTCAATAATAAATGATTTTCCAGTTGCATGTCTCCCAAGTCCCAACCAAATCATTACAAAATTTTGCAAAGACTCTCTTGACACTAGTTTTATGAATGTGTATATACTTGAGATGGCTATTAGGAGGACTAGAAAACAAATGGCAAGCTAAACAGAGAGCAATTTTTTAATAGAACAATGTAAATTTATCCATATGCACAAATATATAGACCCTATGTATAGTTGTAAATAAATGTACATTAGTATTAAAAAAAGACTAAAAAATAAAAAATGGCAAATTAATCACAGAACAAAAAAGTGGTGCTTTTAAAACAAATCATGCAACATCATGCTACTCCAGCAAGTGGTTAGGCATTGGCGATATATATGCAGGTTGAAGTACCATGGTACTAGAGTGTCATGGTTTGAACCATGGTATTCCCCCATAATGGTTTGCTGATATAGGTCGTATAGCACAGCATCTACAGTAGTATGTTACTTTGGTACACCTTAAAAATGGGCACTACTTACCACAGTACATACCTCATAATACCAAGGTATAAGGCCATATGTACCATGATATGATCAGTTTTTCTAAACTAAATATAGTTCAATCTTCTTTTTGTTAATAAAAATTTGATATGCAATTCATTAGTCAGAAGAGACCTTGATAAATTAATATTTTAAGAAATCAAATCTTCACACAAAAATGATACCAGACTTGTATAAAAGTTGCAGGTGATATTCAGAAACTTAAGCACCCAGTAGTCTTTTTCAAAAGTAATATATTATGTTAACTGACAAACAAGGCTATAACAAGGCTATGTGCGAAGCATAATTTTGAAAAAGTAACATGCAAGTAATAAGTTAAACAGCACAATAACATCCTCACAATATAGCACTGAAATGTATGCAGAAAAGGACTCAACCAAACCAAGCATAAGATGTCCAGCATACTTGCAACTGTGTAGGTAGAGATTTGAAAGGAAAGAGGATTGTGTACTAACCTTCATTGCTTTGTCTTTGAGATTAGGTAACATATCCTTTAGTGCTTCCTCGAGTGCAATAACAAATCGTTCATATCTATAATGAAAATGTTTGAACATAATAAAGACCACAGAGAATAAAATAAAAAATATATATATAATTTTAGCTCCTAAAGTAGACTCCAAATAAGTCATGAATTACATGTCAATAATTGATTCTTCTAAGTCAATGGTTAAGTATGGTCATTTATAGTTATCTAACTTATCAGTTCCAATCTCCATAACTTCCGCACAAATATTTAGGCCTCTTTCTCCAATACTTGCATTAAGGTACGTTTAAATTCATCTGTCATTGGAGGTCAGATGAAAAATATCGCAACTTTCAGCTGAAGAAGTTTTTCTTTTCCTTGGTTTTCAATCAAACATTGCAATTTAAACTCCAGGAAGGTTGAGCAATAGTCAGACGATGGATGAAGGGTCATAGACTGGGGGAAGGTTTAAGAAATCATGAATAACAGTAGTGAAGATATTTGAAGATGCTCAATACAAGTATATAATGGAGCATTGCCTACAACAAGAAGGGATGAAAAAAATGGTTCCATGATAAACATGCATAATTAATTCAATAACATTAAGATCTAAAGTAGAACATTAAGCAACATCAAGTATAAGTTGAAACATATGGTGTGTGTTAGCCTTCTTTAGATTTTGAGGGTTTGTTTTAATAAGGACGCACCTTTGCTTCAAGCATTCCTCCCAATACCAAAACAGTAAAAGAGAGAAACCATCTTTTGTTTCAGGCAAATTATCCAGGGGATGTTGGAAAAGGCTTTTCAACTTGCGATCTGGCAGTAACCTGAAAAGATAAACATTGAATAAGATGTCAGTAAAAAGTTGTTACTTTTGAAGGCTAAACCCATTATACAGCAGCAAAGAAAAGAAAGCAATTAAAAGTAGTTTGTATCTCATGATGATCGACAATCTTTGAGCAAAGCACACCAACTGTAGCTAACACATAAAATTAGATCTTATTGGTGTGCCAGCTTTGTGAGGGTAGATTAACAAAAAAAAAAAAAAAAAACTCCAAGTTCCATGTTTTTTTGCGCTTGGTAAAAGCATCATTTGAATCATCGAATGTCCTCTCACAGAAATGACAGCAAAGCAAGCTATTTATATCTGATGGAAAGGGAAGCGAAAGAAGTCCATGTGCCATCTTGGCATAAAGCCACTTCATCTTCCAATACATTCATGCAAGTTAAACATCATCTAAGATTTGCAATATTACATGAACTTTCCCCCTGTGAAGAAGCATTGTGCAAGAAATTATGTTTTCTAACTTTTCGACAACTCAATCTCAACTGTCAAGTCCACTTATCTTCACTTCTAAAATCCTCTTGGAAGTCAGTATACCAATTACCAAATAACGTCCAGCATAAATACAACAAAAGCCTTAACTATGTAGGATGGTTACTACAACCACCAAGAGAACCATGGAAATGGTCTCGTCTTATCTCATTTAGGAATATTGATAAGTTGGGTTCAGGAATTGCTATATGACCATCTAACAACAGCAACACAACCCATGTATCTTGCAAGCACTGAAACTGTTAGAACAGCTAGCAAACTTCTTTTCCACCACTTTCATTCTAAGTGACAATCTACAGAGATCTTCAACATCATTAAGAAACTGCATTTCAACTGCATTTCATCTTCCATCAACTGTGCATGATGCAATCCAAACTTCCATTTGATCCGCTTCCTTCTCACAACCTCTTTCAAGATCAATTTCTTGCAAATGTCTGAAATACCAACACAATTCCCATTGCCGCAAGCACTTTTCCATACAACAAAGCTAACATTTGTATGTATATAAAGCTAAACACCAACTCTTGAAGCAGAACCACCATAAAACATTCCTTGAAACTCATTCCTGAATCCTACCAATGACTTATCCACATGAATCTTGCTTTTTCTTTTTTTTGTAAATCATAATGATGCCCCCCTTCTCCTGCCCACCCTCTTTTGCCCACGTGGATGCACACCTCTTTTTCCATTATGCATGCCAAGTGAAGTATCCTGCTAAAATTTGCAAACCGTTGGAAGTTGTTTCCAAACATTCATATCCTTACATGCAAAAAATCTGAATTAGTCTTTCCTGATTCTTTCACATGCCTTCTCACTAATATTCCCTAGTTTTTTGAAGATCTACTGAATCTCCTCTTTTTAGATATCTTATAATGGGCCCAAGGCTAAAATCACAGAGTTCACATCTAATGGCATATCTCTTAATATCTTGATCTCCACTTTGTTTTCTTTTCCTTTTTTTCTTGGAAAGGAGGGGGGGGCGCACATGAATTTGGTATATTATAAGTTCATTATAAGAAAACATGCAAGATGTGCTAATGCCTCTTATCATTATGAGAACAAACAATCATGTCAAATAAGAAGAAAAGTGCAGGAAAGTAAAGAAGCATTGATGACCACAAGATCATATATTGACCAATGACACTGAAAAATAATATAATTGATAGAAGCAAGCACTAACACGACCACCAAAAATATTCACAATCAGTAAAAATGGTTTGATATATTTAGGGATACAGCATGAGCTATGACAGTCATAGCTACAACAGAGGTTGTTGTATCTAAACAACATTCAAGATTTTCCTGTATTGGGCAGCAAGAAATATTATAAGTAAAAAAAAAAGTAGGATAAGACGCATCCTACTAAAATTCTCATTCCTGAATCCTACCAATGACTTATCCACATGAATCTTGCTTTTTCTTTTTTTTGTAAATCATAATGCCCCCCTTCTCCTTCCCACCCTCTTTGCCCATGTGGATGCACCGATGCACACCTTTTTCATTATGCATGCCAAGTGAAGTATACTGCTAAAATTTGCAAACCGTTGGAAGTTGTTTATTCATATCCTTACATGCAAAAAATCTGAATTAGTCTTTCCTGATTCTTTCACATACCTTCTCACTAATATTCCCTAGTTTTTCGAAGATCTAATGAATCTCCTCTTTTTAGATATCTTATAATGGGCCCAAGGCTAAAATCACAGAGTTCACATCTAATGGCATATCTCTTAATATCTTGATCTCCACTTTGTTTTCTTTTCCTTTTTTTTCTTGGAAAGGGGAAAGAAGAGGGTGGGGGGGGGGCACAGGAATTTGGTATATTATAACTTCATTATAAGAAAACATGCAAGATGTGCTAATGCCTCTTATCATTATGAGAACAAACAATCATGTCAAATAAGAAGAAAAGTGCAAGAAAGTAAAGAAGCATTGACGACCACAAGATCAAATATTGACCAATGACACTGAAATAAATAATTGATAGAAGCAAGCACTAAGACGACCACCAAAAATATTCACAATCAGTAAAAATGGTTTGATATATTTAGGGATACAGCATGAGCTATGACAGTCATAGCTACAACAGAGGTTGTTGTATCTAAACAACATTCAAGATTTTCACGTATTGGGCAGCAAGAAATACTATAAGTAAAAAAAAAGTAGGATAAGATGCATCCTACTAAAATTGAAAATTTTTGACAAGATCTACAAAAGGATATGCTGCAGACCTCAACAGGAACAACTCCTTTAGTGCTTCGAAGCCAGTAAATGCATAGCGTTTCCCTACCCTTGACGTCACCATAGCTGCATTAAACAGAACAGCCCCTTAACTTAATTACCTATCATGAAAAGATTAAAAATGGACAAAATAACAGAATGAAAAGGAATGAACCAAAAAAAATGATCATACAATACTCTTGATTATGATGTGTTGTTAAAACTGCTTATTTTAGATCATAATATTATACAATTACCATGGCATTGCTTTATTTATCTGTTACTGGTCCAAATAAATGTAAATGGGCCTAAGCAATATGACTTTAGGCTCACATATGAAGAAGTACAAACATCAGTTGCTGGCCATTAAAATAGTAGGCTTCTTGGTTGTGCAACCAGAAGCTGTTAACATGGAAATTATTATCAATATAGAGGAGAAAGACGCATGGTTCAGTTAAAGCAGTATGCCTGCCTAATCTTTCTTGTTCTTTTCCTCTCCTGTCTTCACCTTGGTTATCCGCTTATTCTCCCTGCTGGTTTAATTCTCTTGAGCTATCTTCTTCCTTTTTTCTTTACCTTCCTTTCTTTTTCTATTATCTACAGATCTATCAGAGCATTGCCATTAGGCCAGTACTCTGATGTGATCATCTCACAAGTGTGTGGTTGCCATCTAACTTTTTAAGATCTAATGATTTTAAGAATAACTGTGCAATCACCGAGAAAAAAAAAAAGAACAACTGGGCAGACTTGTAGTCGCATCAATTATAGAGGCAGAAAAATCAATTTACAAGTTCAGCTAGCCACAGTGGTGAATCCAATGGGGGGCTGAAGGGGGCCACAGCCCCCCAAAGTTCACCAATTTCTCTAAACATGGTTCCTGAAATATATGATGCCCAACCCCACAAATTCCATGTGCGGCCCCACCATCCTGTTTGTAGCCACTAATCTCATGTGCCCTCTATAATTTAAAAAGATTATATGATATTTATACATGACAAAGACAATGGATGGTGGATCAGCACCCTTTGTCCATTAGTATATGTTTGAATTAGCATAAAAATAGTTAGTTAGGATTCTTGTATTCTAACAAAAACTCTAATCAAGGAAGCTAGGAATTCTATTAAAGAAGGTACATGAAAAATTATATCAAAGAGCAAGATTAGTAAGACCCATGGCTTTTTTCTCTCCCAAATCTCTCTATTATTATTTTCCTTTTACGCATTTTTCTCTCATTTTGTTTCATAGCTGTGAATCCCTTCTGTCAGTTTGCACATATAAAAAACTCATCATCATTTATTGTAGTCCCTGTTTCTTTATTGTAGCCATGCCATTTTGGTGATGGTATAGTATAAATATTGTACAAAATAACTGATATAAATATATAAATAAATATTATTAGATGCCCACTTATAATTCCATTATATAAATACATTAATCACCATAATTTGGTAATGTGGCCCATTTAGGAATTTAAACACAGAAATCATATCTAAAGAAAAATGTCTCGAAAACCATTATCATTATTATAAGCCCTATTCCCTTGAAATGCCATTTATAAATGTCTTAATACATTAAGAGCTTAATATAAACATCACTTTAAATTTTTCTCTTTAATTTCAATAATGCCCATATTAAAATTATAATGGCTTGTGATAGCATTCTTCTTCCTTTTTATATTTGGCCACCCAATGTGATGATCCTGGTTCCACCCCTAGCTAACCAGCAATATTTTGTGTCAATAGCTTGTCGGAACTTGTCAAGACTGCATCGATGAAAAGATCGTTGCAGAATAGTTCATCCACATGTGAGCCTTTATCCAGAAGCAGTAAGAATTACTCTAACCAAAAAAGTGATGAAACAAAAGCAAAATATATAGAAGCTTGTTTATTTTTAGGAACATATAATTTGATAGTCTCCTAGAGTGATCTAAACAAATGCCATAACCATCAAACCTTCCCCAAATTATATGATCTCCTCTATGTGTCCTCATTCAGCAACAAATCCTATTAAGTGCTACTTCTAGTATTACTACAACCTTTCTGAACTTCACTCACAAATTCTATCCGTGTTAAATCAGGTCTTTGCCTTCTCTTTCTAGATCCTTCAACAAAGATTCAAGTATCCCTCCTTGTCAAAACTCCTCAATCTCTATTTCACATGCCAATACCATCTCAATTGATTCTCTATTGCTTTATTCTTATTTGGAAAATTTCAATAGCTCCTCTAATATACTCTTCCATCAATCCTAATGTTATCAGACGTCTATCTCAGTATTTTCATTTATGTTACATTCAAATTGTTTTCTTGGATCCTTTTTGTTGTTTCACATTCAGGGCATACAACATAGCAAGCAATGTTGTTACTCTATAATTTAGCTTAATTCATTAAGATATGCATTGGTCTCATCACCTTGAAAGAAACCCTCCACTTCATTCACCCAGTTGTAACTCAATTTTATAAAGTTCTTCATTTATTTACCCATTCTTTTGAATGTTGGATCATTCCATCACTCTATGGTATTCCTTGTCCAAGTCATCTTGACTTTGGCCTTATCTTCATTCTATTTTTATTAAAATTAATTTGGGTACACAGTATCTTTTTATGCTTTTTAGGCCCCTGTGCTCTTCAAACATTTCACCATAAACTAATTTGGCATTTAAACATGTCCTCTTCTCAAGAATCAACACCATATAACCTGAAAATAGCACAAAAATCCTTCCTGTATCAATTATCAGTTCAATGATAAATTTCTATTTGAATCATGTCAAGCAAAACTATCAATCGCATTGGTCAAATGGATTCTTCCAACCTCATGCCTCTGCCTTTTTCGGACCATAACTTTCATTCCAGACTCTGATTCAAGTAATGCTAATATTTGGAAATTATATCTCCCAATTTTCCAAGGGCATAAATACCACCCTTGGACTAAGCATGAGTATAGTTTGGTGATCACTCTTTGATATGTTGCCTTCCCTGGTCCAAGACTATTGCTGTCAAACTAAAGTTTCTCACTCCAATTTGCAGCATTTTAGCACTATGGCCCTGAGCTTACCTTGAACTTTCAAAGACATCCAAAACACTAGATAATAATAAGAAACTCCCATTACTCCAAAATATAAAAAATGTATGAACTTAAAACCCTCATTACTATAATAGGTGCTTTTAAGGTCAGACCCCGATTTCATCATCTTCTCTTGTGGAATATTTTAGTCAATTGAGAAAGAAATATACATATGTATGGTAGACTCCCTGAGAAACACTGTATACATGCTCCAGTAGATTTTAGATGTAACATTTCACAGGGTTTAATTTGGGAAGACTCTTTTGAGGCCATCAAAAATATGAATTCAGGTTTCTTCGATGAACTGGATAAAATAATGTAAAGAAAACCCCCGTTTTCTGGATGCTTTGCATAAAACATCAAATGAAAGAGGACTCACATAGTAGCGCATCGAGTGACCTCATGTTCGCGATTGGATTGTCCTCGACCAAGCACGTGAATGCCGAGACCTTATCCGCCGATGTCCCCGACCTTGCCGTCACTTCAAGCAGCCTCATATCCCCGCTCTTCCTCCTCGACGAATCATAGTCCAGCGTGTACTGCCGCAGCAACCTCTCCGCGACCTCCTTTTTCTTCGAAACGAGCCTCTTCAGCTCCTCGATCCCCAAAGACGGGACCTTTTTCCTCCCCTCTGGCCCCAGGACTTTCCCCTCCAGATCGTCGGCGTCATTGTACCAGTACCCCGACAGCAAGCTCGCCTTCATCAACGGCAACATGGGGAGGTTCTTGTCATATTTAGCGTTCTCGAACGGATCGATTTGCAAAGGATGGGGCTTGGGCTTGGGTTTGGGCTTGGAATCGGAGTCGTCCTTCTTGTTCTTCTTCTCGCCGCCATCGATCTTTTCGGGAGCCGAGGGTTTGGGATCTCGGCTTTTGGGGGGTTTGAAGGAACCTGTTTTCCGGAAGTCGGAGTCGTCGAAGCCGGCACCGGAGGCGCCGGAAGATGGGGCGAGGCCGAGGGAGGAGACGAAGGAGGCGACGTCGGATTTGAGGAGCTCGAGGTCTTCGGGGATTTGGTGGGGTTTCTTGGGCTTCGACATCGCCATTGTTTCTCCTCTCCGGTGCCGCTGTGAACCGAGAGGATAAAGGAGAGGGGCTTCAGAAGAATGACGGTAGGGTTTTAGCGGTCGCGCAGTTCTTGATTTTGTTGAGGGCGCTTAGGGGAACGAGGGCGGTTCGGTCCACTCCGGCGTGGTTTAAATCGGAAACTCGGGTCGGGCGTGAACCGGATTCCAGTATTTGGATTCGGGTCCGATTGACGCAGATTTGAAAGCTGTCTGATGAAGAAAATTTCCAAACACGGATGAAAATGCTCCTGACAAGCAGGGCATATTTAGTTGGAGATAATTTCACATACAAAAATCAATCATATGTTAGTTTAAATTAAATACCAACAAAAGATGGTATTTATTTTTTCATGCTAGGTTCCCCACTGGAGCCAATTTATTTCTTGACAAAAATACCATCACTTATATTATATTAATATTTATACTAATTATATTATATTTAATATAATTATATCAATATATATTATATTTATATTGTGATAATAATAATATATTAATACATATAAATGTGTTAATATATATTGCTAATAAAAATTATTTATTAATACATAATTAATAAATATTTATTAATTATAGATAACTCCAAAATGGGATTTATTAATAATTAATATATTTATTTATGCACCAAAACATATCAAAATTTATTTATCTTAACAAATATATTTTATAATATATAATAAATTTAAAAATATTTATTAACTTATGTAAATATATTTTTATATTCGAAATGGCCAATATTGACGGTGTTTATGTAAGTAGGCCATAAATGACCAACAAATAGACTGAAAAAAATATTAGTACTTGAGTAATTTATTCAAATGTATTGTTGGAAATTTAGCAATATCTTATATAAAATTATCTCTGACCAAATATAGTAATCTTGTTTTTGATACCATTTTTTTGAGTAATTTTTTCATAAACCAAATGCGCTAAAATTAATTTTCTTCAGTAAACATTTTTTTTTCAAATAAATAATTTTCAAAAATCATTAGATTACATTGTAATTTGATATACCCCAACCAAATGAACCTAAAAAGTTGCTTAGATCTAGTACATATCATACTAATTTCCTACTAAAGATGCAAAGCCTCTTATATTATATGGCAAAATGAACCTTTTTTTGCGTCTGCATGACCGTCCTAAATAACATTATTCAATCAAAAATATGAGTTTGGTTATAGATGATCCTAGATCCATTCTTATGTACTTTAATTATATCAAAAAGTTAGGAGAGAAGGGTGAAATGTTAGAGCCCTTGTTTAATTATGAGATAGGAGTAAGCGGAATCTATCATTTTGATAGCTAAGTTATTATAGTAAGAATTCTAGTAGTATATCTTCAAACTTTATGACATGTAACAATTAGGAGATGGCTAGTAGTTTAGCTAGCCAAATAAGAGACCAAAATGCTGTGATGGTGCCAATAAGTAGGCTAACCCAATTCATTTTATTTCATGAGGGATGGTGAAATAAAATTAATCATTGAAATTCTTTCTTCTCTCAATATTTGTCTCACTAAGCCTCATAACATCAATCAAGAAATAATACTAACCTATGAGGAGGTTGATATCAAGGATCTAGGCCTTGCTTGGATGTTGATTGTGTGATGGTTAAAGGTAGCTTAACAGATTAACCAGCCAAATAAAAGCCTAAAATAGTGTGTTAAATTTAATCAATCAGTGCCTCAAAAAGCAACTTAACCCGGCCAATGAAATAAAGTTAGCTACTATGCTCTCTGTACTCACTTATCACTTTTTCCACAGCTTATGCCACCAACTCTTAGACTATAAAATGAAACAATATAGTTCTAGCTCATGCTTGCCCAATGAGGAATTTATTACTAATGGTTTAATCTATTTACCTCCTAATTAACCATCCAGCATCCAGATATAGCCTTAATCTACTTACCCCTAGTTAATTAATCGGCATTAAATGCAGCCATGTATCTCTCCACCATGGGCACCGATCCTGGATTTGATTCTTTATTTTTCCTACTTCAATCTCTCTCTCTCTCTCTCTCTCTCTCTCTCTTCTTTTTATGAGAATGATCTTTCACCCTGTTTCTGTCTTTTAACTTTAGTTCACTAGCAGGACGCATGCATCATAGCAAAGAAAAAAAAAGAAAAAAATAGATTTTCATAACTTTTTTTTATTTTTTTTTGAAAGTGGAGAGATTAGGAGAAAACAGAAATTCGTCTTTCTTTATATTCTTCTTTTTCTTTTGCGTCCAAACAATCTTTCTTTTCTTTTCTCTTCCCTTCTTTTCCTCATTTTATTTTCCAAACAATTAACGTCTCGTTTCTAAGAATCTAAAACTACTATTTTGTCATGAGAATATATTACTACTATGTAGTTTGTTGCATGATTATAAATTCATAGGTTAAATTTTCCTGAGGATATTATTTTTCTGCAAATTAATTGTGATAGTCCTAAATTTTGGAATTCTTGAATTGTTCTATACTTTGATAGATTTTACATATTAATTTTCTGAATTTTATCATCTACATTTCCAAGACCTACAAATTACTTCTCTGTTAGATTCTCTACCAGAAATTATAGTTCCTGTTACCTTCTAGCATTTCAAAATTTGAAAAATCTTATTTTCTTTTGCTGATACCTGTTTCATATTGCAAAATAGAGAAGGAGAAAAAATTGTTTATTTTTCTGCTAGAAAACTGCTTCAGAAAACTCTTTTCTGAATTCTATTTCCTCTTTTTGTTTTTTTGTTCTGCTAGGAAACTGTTTCACATGAATTTATATCTAATTTCTTGATTCCAGAAATCAATTTCTATTTTTTTACGCAGACCTTAAACAAAATATAGGCTGAACATTTGGTCCATTCCGTGTTTTAATTTTCTAAAGTTCAAAACTGTTTCTATAGTTTTCTCGGCATGTAGTTTTCTGTTTTCTGCTTAAAAAAACAGAAACTATAGGCTGTTTTGTTAAGCATGATAGTATTGGTTGAGCTGAGCGCCTCTCTCAGCAGGCTGGGTGAGCAGCTTTCTCGCCCTGCATATTTGGTTGGCAGGGTGCTTAAAGGTACATGATCTGGTATCAAACCTATTTATGTTTTCATGCTTCTGAAAATCTGAATTAAAATCCTAAATACCGTTTCCAAACTGCTGTTTCCAATTTTTGGATACAGTACATTTTTTACAAATTGTTTGATTAAAGAGAAGCAAAACTGGTTTGCTATTTCCTACCTTTGTTTGCTGAAAGTATCATGGAATTGTTGGAGTCGACAGTTTTAGTGATGAAATTCAAAACCTGATAAATATTCTTGTCGAAATATTTTGTTATTGCTTTTAGTTATAGATATTTGCTTCCATAATATAGCATTAGAGATAGATTAGTTTCTGCCACTTATTATTTTGCAAAACCAGAAATTAAGCTATCTAATAACTGAACTTATAACCATAATACACTAGAACTTTTATTATCCAACATAATTAAAAGCCAGAGATCATTAATCCACATCTTTCCCAATGGGATCTTGGAGTTTTATCTTAGAAAGATTGATTTTATTTTTATGCTGATTCACTTGTATAACACGCCATTTGTTTGAAAGCCTTCCATTATCTAGTTCAAAATTTAGATTAGTTCTTTCTTTAAACATTAAGACCAGGTTGCCACCTTTCTCCTATTCAAAGTTACAGCCACTTTTGAAGATCTAAATAGTGACAAACCCGAGAAATTTAATGAGTTGTGTTTTAGGACATGGAAAAATCAAGCGAAGTACTGGTTCACCACCTTGAGCTGCTCTCAGATATATTGGGCCCTAATCCAGTAACGTTTGATAAAGAATCAAACCGGCCGACTACTTTTGACCCATCACCTTCCACCTCTAACCTAAGACGCTACTCCAAGCACCCTATAAGCATAGAGAGAGAGGAGAGAGAAACATAGAGAGAGAAGAATACAATATTTTATTCACACTACAAACAGTGCCATAACCCACCTTTTTATAGTTGAAGGTGGCTATGTACAGCTCATATATAGTTCATGTACTATACAGCTCATATACAACTAGCAATATAGCTCATATATAACTTATATACGGCTAACATTCTCCCTCAAACTCAAAATAGTAGCGAAGATGCCAACTTGAGTTTGCTAACCAAATCACGATGACGCCCCGATGGATGAGCCTTCGTAACAATGTCAGCAAGCTGATCCGCAGAAGCAACATGTATCAACTGAAAAGTGTAATGCTTGATATAATGCCGAATAAAGTGACAATCTATCTCAATATGCTTCATTCGCTCATGAAATACATCATTATGAATAATCTGTATGGCACTCTTATTATCACAATAAAGAGAGGAACTGCTGGTCAAAGGAACATCCATATCATGTAGTAGCCATCAAAGCCATAAAAACTCAGAGGTAGTATCTGCCAGTGCACGATACTCAGCCTTTATACTGGAGCAAGAGACAACCGTCTGCTTCTTGCTTTTCCAAGAGATAAAAAGAAGAATCAAGTAAGAAACAATAGCAAGTGGTAGAGCGGCGGTCTGTAGGGTCTCTAGCCCAATCTGCATCAGAAATAGGCCTGAATATCCAAAGTGGAGTGGGATAAGAAGTAAAGGCCATGGAACAATATACCCTTAACATACCAAAGGATACGTACTACATAGTGTGTAGAGCGTGGTGCATGCATAAACTGACTAATCAAAATAACTGCATAAGAAATATTAGGATGTGTAACGATTGAATAGATGAGACTACCAACCAACTGCCCATACAAAGCATCTGTCAATAGTTCACCATCAGTGGGAAGAAGCTTAACATTCATTTTCAGAGAACTATCCACGGTCTTGCTATCTCTCAACCCAGCACGAGATAGCAACTTGGAGGCATACTTAGCCTGGAAAAGATAGGCGCCATCTGAGCTGGATATCACTTCAAGACCAAGAAAGTAGTTGAGGGATCCTAAATCCTTCATCTCAAACTGCTGTCTAAGAATCTGCTAAAGTGTATGGATTCCCGAGATGTTATCTTCAGTAATAACCATATCATCCACATACAGCAAAAGAAGAACAATACTAGCCTCAGATCGGCAAAGAAATAGTACTGAATCATATGCACTAGGAGTAAAACCTTATTGAGTTAAGACCAAGCTGAACTTGAAAAGCCAAGCTTGAGGAGACTGCTTAAGCTCATAGAGTGACTTACGAAGACGACAGACCTTCTCAGGTGGATGAACAAAATCTGGAGGAGGCTGTAGATATACTTTCTTAGCTAAATCACCACTGAGGAAAGCGTTTTTAATATCCATCTGATACATCTTCCACCGCTTAACGGCTACAACTGCAAGTAAAGAACGAAAAGTGGTAAGACGTGCCATTGGAGCAAAGGTCTCCTCGAGCGTAGAGAGAAAGAGGAGAGAGAAGAATACAATCTTTTATTCACACTACAAACAATGCCATAGCCCACCTTTTATAGTTGAAGGTGGTTATGTACAACTCATATACAGCTCATGTATACAACTCATATACAGCTAGCAATACGGCTTATATACAGCTAACACATTCTTGTTCTATAGCAAGTACCCTTAAAGAGATGAATTCCATTGCAAGAACTAGATTCTCATCGAACCATCAAAGCATTATGATCTTTATTACTCGACAAAATGTGCTGACAAACTCTGAGATGCCATGGAAGCTAAGTATGGTCTAAATGATGCAAGCCTAACCTTTTATAGTTGAAGGTGGTTATGTACAACTCATATACAGCTCATGTATACAACTCATATACAGCTAGCAATACGGCTTATATACAGCTAACACATTCTTGTTCCATGGCAAGTACCCTTAAAGAGATGAATTCCATTGCAAGAACTAGATTCTCATCAAACCATCAGAGCATTATGATCTTTATTACTCGACAAAATGTGCTGACGAACTCTGAGATGCCATGGAAGCTGAGTACGGTCTAGATGATGCAAGCCTAAACAGTTAGATGGTAGTGTAATGGTAGATGGTAGTGTAATGGTAGATGGTAGCTCTATGAACAAATAGATTCATCCGTATCTAGAACTCCCCAAGGGAGCTGAAATTGGTGGATTAATATTTGCTGTGGAATACATGATATCAAACTTTATAGATAGACTCCCACCTTCCTTCCTCCTTTTTTTTTTTTTTTTTGGTTACAATGGCGACTCACACACAATGAGTGTGGGTGCAGCCTATAAGATCAAGAAAGATAAAAGAATACAGAGGAGACGGAACTAAGGAGTGGTCATCTCAAATGAAACCCCGAAATGCTGAGTTGCAGAGGATGTCATCCAGTCCGCCGCACTGTTTGCCTTTCTGTAGGTATAAGTAGATAGATGAAAGACACACTCCTCCAAAAGTCGACAGATATCGTGGATCAGTCGCATCCCTCCAAAGACGGCTCGGATCTTAGATCCACTCGATCACCATGGTTGAATCTCCCTTCAGGACGATACGGTCCGTGCTTAATACTCATCTCGCATAGGAAACACCCTCCCACCTTCATGGTCCAATTATGTTGATGAACTTGGGCTTAATCCTATTAAGATAAAGGAGCATCATTGGTTTAGAGCTAAACCAAATAATGATTTGAGGCCATAACAATTTATCTTTCAGTTGGTGAGATCATAAAGTTTAGCCGCCTAACTTACTATATTCGTATAAATGCAATATGTATACAAATTTTTGTACCCCACTAAAAGTCGGAGATGACCGGACGGCGGATCTGCCGCCCGCGTAAAAGTCTGGGATGCAAACGGCAGCGCAAACTCCAGGAAATCCGTCGTTTGACCTTCTAGAGATTGCCGCACGTGCGAGATCGCGCCCGGTAAACGCGGTTTTAAAGTGCTTTCCCTCCAAGGAAAGCCACGCGAGGTGGCCGTCAACAAAGTCGACGCCGTCCCGGCCTCTCGCGGACTCCGCGGCCTCCCCCTCCCCCCACCCTTTATAAAAGCAACGCCCTCCTCCTCCTCTCTCTCTCCCTCTCTCCGTTCCCGATTCCGTCCCTCCCCAAGAAAAAGCGATGATGGAACACCGTGAGAAGGAGTCGTATCTGAAATTGTCCCCCAGCATCGGTGAGACCGAGGAGGAGATCACCACCGTCCATCAGGATTCCCTTCATCAGATCTCCGCAGCCAGTCACCTGGCGGAACCACCGGCGGCGGCAGCGGCAGCGGCGAAGGAGGAGGAAGACGGCGACGACAACTCCAGCGACGATTTCGAGTTCACATTCGCGGCGAGGGACCCGGAGGCGGAGACCTCCATCACTGCCGATGAGATCTTCTCCAACGGCCGCATCCTCCCCTCCTACCCCGTCTTCGGCAGCAACTTCCTCATCTCGCCGGCGGCGGAGATGGAACGGAGCTCCACGTCGTCTGCTTCGTCGGAGGCGGACGCGGCGGTGGGGGCGTACTGCGCGTGGTCTCGGCCGTCGGCGGAGCAATGCAAGAAGAGCGCCTCCACCGGGTCAGCCCGGCGGTGGCGGCTCCGCGACCTGATGGTGGGGCGGAGCCACAGCGACGGGAAGGAGAAGTTTGTCTTCCTAGCGGCGGACGATAAAACCCATAAGGCGGCGTCGGCGTCGGCGACGGCGACGAAGAAAGGGGAGAAGAAGGGGGCTCGGGCGACGGAGTTGGATCTGGTCACCGCCCACCGTTTGTACTACGCGAAGGGAGACGCGGAGAAGGCGAAGGGCGGGCGCCGGTCATTCTTACCGTACCGACCGGTCGGTTTGTTCGGCAATGTGAACGGCTTCGGCCGGTAACATCATCCCTCCTAAAGACAAAATCGTCCATTTTTATTTTTTTCAAAATTTTATCTTTCCTTTTTCTAGGAAAATAAATTTTACCATTTCATTTTGATTATTTGTTTTCCAATGTGGAAATGCGGCTTCGTTGGGCTGTTTTTCTTTATTTGTAAAGATCTGGTGGTTTGACACCCGCCGGCTCAGCTGCTGACTGGATGACATCCTTCGCGGCTCACCACTCGAAAAACTTCATTTTGGAAGAACCACATGTCGGTGTTGATGTCGGTATTTTATCCTTTGTATTATATTTTTTTTTGATTTTGTGGACTGTACCTACATCTGCTGCGTGTGAGTCACCATTGTATCAAGAAAAAAGAAAAACTTTGATGGTCTTAACAAGAAAAGCGCGAGAGATCGAAAATTTATCTTTCAAATATAATTAAAATGATATTGATGAATATAATATTAGTACGTTGTTGCTTTCATACTTGGTCATATTGTTGTATGGTTTTGGTGCCAATGGGAAAGAAAGTTCCTTGCTTTCGCCATGGTTATCCGAGGACTTGGTTCTTTATGTGCAATCTTTCACATGGTCACGGCTCTCCTACATAGAAAAAGCCAGATACAGGATATAGGGGTTTGCTCATCATTGATGGAATACGGTGGCATCTCTTCTGTGTGTTGCTCTTCTTGTGAAGTGCTTCGAACTCGAATTATTGTCAGTTTGTCACATCTAACCACTTAAAAAGAAAAATATTATCCAAATAAAGAAGAAGTAAAGGACCAAGATGAAAAAGACTCCTGGTAAAAATAAAGATATCTGGACTCTGTCAATAAAGATGAAAGCATGCCTTTGTCATAGCAAGTAACGTAATTGACAGTATAATAGTGTTGCTTGGAGAGGCTTCTAAGCATGTATTTGAATCTTCAACCAAAACAAACGGTATAATACTGCTGCTTGGAGAGGCTTCTAAGGATGTATTTGAATCTTCAACCAAACGCCCGAAGCTTTCAAAGGTGAAAAAGCTCATAAAGGCTTTTTTTTTTTTAGAACATATGAATTAATTATTTAAAACGAGCACAAATATTCATAAAAATAAAAAAAATATTTTTTTAAAAAAGCGGAAGATATATATAAAAATTTCATAATGTAAATCACGTATGGTTAGCCTCATAGTCCGTCATCTAATCTGTAGAATTATTAACTTTTCTGTAGATATGAAAAAACTCAATAGAGAGAAAAAAACACACATCATCTAACATGCACTACTTGTCCATCATTTTATCTTATATAAATGCTAAGAAGGATATAAATTATTTCAATCCGACTTACATGATCTTCTCTATTTTTTTTCCCCTTTTCTTCCCTATTTAAGACAAGTTTATTATCTAGCACATCACAACCAGCTAGTCCCATCTGTCCATGAGAAAAGCTGCATTTGCTTTGAGATCTTGCTCCGACGTCCACACACATTTTTTGATGGTTTTATTCCACAGAAAACATTTCTTCGCACTTCAAATTTATTTTTTCCAGACATATTCTCTTGCATTGATAGTATAGTAAAACAAATTAATGATTGTTCAATCAGTTCTATTGTAGTGTCATCCATGACTCTATCACCTTTGGGTTCAAATATATACGTTTTACAAATGCAGGGAAAAAAAAAGTCAATCATCAAATACATGTTATACTTTTATTTTAAATATAATATCACACAGCTACTCATCTCCAACAACCACACCTTTGGGTTAATAATTTTGCTACTGATCTTTTATATTCGGCAATGGCTGATGCCAAGAGTTGTGTATTTCAGCTGGTCTAGTATTCTTTTCTTTTTCTCGCAACCACTCTTTATTCAAACCATTTTTAAACAAGAATGGGTCAGAATTTACATTCTTGCGGACAATTGTGTTTGGTTATGATCCAAGCGATGCTGGTTCTAGATGTTTTGGAAAGGCGGCACCTTTCATTGATGATAGCTTGATGACAAAGTCTGCAGTTAGTTAGAGACGAAGTCTTCTTCCCTTCTTGTCATCCAATTCAACTATTTGTACCATTGCAAACATCTTTTGACCTAGTAGGCTAAGGGACATGAGGATTTATAATTCTCTGTTTCGGTTGAAAAATCTTAAGCGAGCACATACCCAAATGGTGATAGATTTAATTTTTTATGTAGGTTGAAAGCTACCTGCTCCGCTAGGACATCGTAATAGTCACCGAAACATTGTGTTGGACTTTTTTTTGATAAAGATTGTGTGATTTGACCCGAAAGTCAAGGTGTTGCGACTTTTCAAAGCCAAACCATTTGATAGATAGCGACAAATCTTGTAGACTTCTAGTTTGGATATGGTCCTCCGCTATGTCACTTGTATTGGTACTCCCAAGCAGACAAAATTCCTAGAGGCCTATCGTTGTCCAGATCCCTTGCGCTCATCCCACGTATTGATGGCGTGAAGATGAGAAGCAGTCTCTCCAGACTTGGCAACGAAATTACAAGTGCTAAGGGACGCACAAGGACGAGCACCTCTTCCACCTCTCCCTCTAGTTCTCCTGCTTTGGCCACCACCCCCCTCCCCTATCAACACCACCACCCCCACCACCACCACCACCACCGGCTCCACCGGAAAAAGCCCCTTTAGCATCTTTTTATGTTCATTTTAAACACCATGAATGACTTGTCCATCATCTGTTTGCTGTAATGCTCAATAGATTTAGTTTTCACAATGTTTGTTATAGTTATGAGGCTGCCATGCAGGCAGCAAGCACTAAGTGGGCGTAGTGCATAGTTGAGAAGAGATTGCTGCAGTTGAGATGATATGATTAGGTGTATTGATCAGTGGAGACCCTGGTTAAAAGATTTATATTGGTATGTTTGGGGTAAGAGAGAAAGGGAAGGGTACATAATAATTTTGGATGAAAGCTCTGGAGATTTAAGCCTTCTTTAATTGCAAATGACCCAACCTTGTATCAGTGGAAATCACATTCATGAATGCTTGAAGAAGTTCAAACGAACAGGAGCCAAAGAAATCTAATCAAAGGAAGATAGCAATGGCCAAATGATTTTGCTGTTCATGCATAGACTAACTTGGATGAATCATAGTGTTGATATCAAGTAGACGAGTCATAGTTTGTGGTTACAGTCTATTTCAGTAAACTATTGTATTATCAAATAGTGGTTTTATAATGTTGTACAACTGTTGAGGTATATTATATTATTTTATGATAGTTGAGATTCATTATTAGAACTGCCTTTATGTGTAGCGCAAAATTTTTGACTTGAAATTTCTGGCAACACCCGAGACTTTTAATGCATTGGATGCAGGGCGAGTAATAGCCATTGTTTTTTTTTTTGTTTGTTTTTTGGGTTGCAAAACTATGACATTCTAACTTGCTGGAGTGCAGCATTGGTAATTCAACACTGTGAGCAGTCCACTCTCTTTGTGTGTGTATAGTTTATTATAGGCAAAAGAAAACTTGCATTATGTCCTTGCACCCTATTCCATTTTTTCAGGTGAGAAAGATCATAGTGGCTTTCTGTAACTCGATTTTTTGCTCCTCTCCGAGTTGGTTCTTGGCATGATATATATGCACACCTTATGGTTGTTGGCACTCATATACAACAGAAGATATACAGTCTTGCCCCAGTTACTGCAGAGATTTTCTAGAACTTTTTCCTTTAATTCCATACCCAAACTGTTTTGGATAGCTTATAATTATAGGGAAGCATAGGTTTAGCTGCTTCTGGAAACAAAACTGAAGATTCATGCTGCAATACTTTGAGAATCCCTTACACAATCAGCTTTCAGAATAACATTGTTGCGAAACACAAATCTTACAAAAAAGTAAACATCAGAATCCAGCTAACATATACTCTTCCAGTAAATATATCTACATTTCATCCCATCATAGTTGTCAGTCAATATACTCAAGACTTTTATTTTATACATATAACTAGGGACATAAGTCTACATCAGAGTGGTGAGGCTGCATTACTATACATATCATATAGTGTTGTTTGTTGCTCCGATATTTTAAATACAATATCGATCTGCATTACAGGATTCCCCATTTGTGCTACCGATGATTGTTGAAGTCTTAAAGAGGGATCTTTTGGTAAAACATTTAGTTAAGTTGGAATCTTAGTATGAGCTGGTTGTAAGTTCTTTATAATTAGAATCTTTGCTTCTAATTTGGTTCTTTTTAACTAAAATTTCTGTGGCATCTCGTGAACAGGTCTTATGATTTATTCCCTTGTAGTAGCTGCAAAAGCCTTTCTTAGCTTTGGTTGTCATTGGTGGGGGGATTGTCTCGATTGCCTTTGTACTGGAATTGTGCTTTTTTCTTATCAAAGATGCTTATTTGAATTTTAATTAATATGGGCTAATTTTAATTACTGTGAATGTTGTTATTGGTTTATGCACAAGAGAGCATCAAGATGTCTAATTCTTGTTCGAGTTTTAAATTGGATATATGATTGCATTGCATCATCTCTACTATTATAATAAGAGAAGAGAAGCTGTTGTGACTTAATAGGCTTTCCAATAACTAGCAAATTAAATTTTATTTCCCATGTGGCGTCTCATAACTTTCTGCCAATATGCACCCATGCCTATTTTTAATTGTTGGATATGTGGAAAAGGATAACATAAGGGAAAGAGAGAGGAGGGGGGAAGAGGATTTTTCCCTCAACAGGATTTTATGTACATTCCTCTAGGATCAAAACTTACATCCCATCACGTATTATGTGGTTGCATTAAGTTTTAACTAGTCTCAGCACTTGGCTTGACAGGATTAGTACTAACTTTCTTTTTTTGCTGAGAGTGGTTCAAACTTAACACTACAACGTTAAACACCTAAATCACTATAGAACATAAAAATCACATGTTAGTTTGTATTAAGTCTGTACGAGTCCTGTCAAGTCGAGTGCCGGGACTAGCACAGAGCTAACCCAGTGAAGTTAACACGTAAATTGCTGTTGAACAAAAAACACATGTCAGTTTGTTCGTCATGGGGTATGATGTGTACAAAAAAAAAACAACAACAAAAAAAAAAAAACTTGAAATTTAGCGGTATGTGCATTGTAATTGATCAAACAAATTTTGCTCAGATTCCAATCTTGAGAAAATTTGTGCAGCAATGAAGGAGTTGTAGCAATTGTAGATAGCCATCGAGATTTCCAATTCCATTTTTTTTAGACAGAGAATAGATTACATGCAGTTAAGGTAGTGTTATTAGATGCTGGTATCCCTTGTGAATGTCATAAGTGCATGTTGGTTCCAATATCTCTTCTTTCCTGTTCACAATTTACACACAACTTTGTATCAGTAAGTTGTAAATTTGTCTAGATACCTTTTCGGTCATAGAAAGAAAAGGTAGGTTGGTATGCCAAAAGCCACTAAAACATGGTAAGATACCAATCAAAGTTACTGATTAGCCTATTTTTCTCTCTTATTTGCATAGTTACAACTGTGCTTTTTGTCTCGCAAAACTGTTATTAAAGCTGTTTTCGCAGCAGATTTTGGCATGTCATAGGCCATATCAGGTTTCCAGTTCCAGCCAAGATTGACAGCTCAGGCCCAAGCTAAACTCACACTAAGGCTAACGCCCTGAGGGTACCAGAGCCAAGCCCGACCCAAGTTTGAAAAGTTTCTCTGGGGCAGCCCAGAAATTATCAGGCTTCTCACATTCTGGCCCGTTGAGGCCTTAGAGCCTAAAATCCCAGCCGCCACCCCTGTTTCGGTCAGACGATCAGGCTGCTCAGGTTGGCATGGCCAATGAACAGCCCTCCGTAGATTACACAACGACACAATGTAGAGGAACAAGAAAATGCATCCAAAGCAACAGACCAATCCTGCTCTTCCTTCTTTAGCTGCTCTTTTATGATTGCATTGAACTTTTTTCCATTGATTTCTTTTCGATTGAACATTGTTGATGTATATAAAGATTGAGACATGAGTTCTCCCTACATCTTTTCCTGTTGCAACACATGCTGGGTGCTTCATCATTCATGGATTCTAGCAATGAAATTAACACCCAGAGAACTAGTTGAAGGCGTCCCGTTTCCCACAGCATTCTAGCTGATGAGCCGGCCTACTTAAACAGGAACAGGACTCAAGCCGGATGATGGTTGTAGACTGGCTGCAAACTTTCGAGCCCACAAGTCATAATGTATGATCTCCTCAAGGGAAGGGTTGACAACTAGGTCATTCCTATGGGAATTGCAGGTAAGCTCCACAACCTTGAAAATGTCCAGATAGCCGATTCTGAAACACAGGCAAATGCCATAAGATATATCCATCTATTCGAAGGAAAGTGATCACCTCCCATCTTGACAGAAGCAAAAGGTAAGAGAATGATTGTTCACTTTGTTGACAAATCACTGACAAAATTTTGTGAAATGCAAAGCAGAACAAAGAAATAAAAAGATTAGAGATGGAAAGCTGTATAAAAAAATTTCCTTCTTTTAAAACCATTTAAATGAGAACTCCTTTTAAATCTCTTTACTGTAACTGTTGAGTTGTTAACCAACAGTGCAGCCTCTCAAATATTTATAGCATTTAAGTCGCATCATTCTTTAATTCTGATAGAAAAATTTATATAGGAAGGAGAGGCAGCAACAGATGTTCCACTCAATTTTTAAAATTTTGAAGCAAAAGGTTTGGAAATCTGGTATACGTGCTCCGTTGTTCAGAGCAAAAAACTGATCAAGAAAACATTGCGCGGCATTTTATAAGGTTCCAGAAGTGAACAATCATGTGCAATTATTACTAACTTTGAAAATATGAAAAACCGGATGTTTAAGTATGAAAAAAAAATCACCAAGATAATAACAGGCCCTAAAGAAAAGGAGAAGAGTGCATACTGCTCGTTGATGAACAACTCCACCGCCTTCTCATTAGCAGCACTAAGAACTCCTGTCATCGTGCCCCCGGCTCGCCCAGCAGCATAGGCAAGATCCATGGATGGGTATTTTACATTATCAGGAGCCTTAAATGTCATTGAACCTAGCCTGCATAATCCATTTAAACAAGGTTTTATTATGTTTACTTATCAGCGGATAATCACATTCGATAATTTTAATTCATATAGCTGCCTACATGATATCATCTGTAATATAAATTCCATTTTTTGTACCAAATATATTTCAATAGCAATTTCTAACCCATGATTATGTTATCAAAGGATGTGGTGATTATTTGTCATAGAGTCCATCTATTGATAATATTTTGACTTCATTGTATAGACAAGAACAGCTGAAATATTTTGATGTGGAGCAACAAAATGAGCCTTTTTTTCAATTATAAGATTTCAGTGAGTTTTTCACTCACTGTAAAGATCAATTATATCTGCTTGATTCAGTATATTTTATCTACCCAAACCATATCCGCCTATTATTCTTTCTCATTTAATTAAGATGACAGCAAAGGCATATAAGACGTATATTTGGGTGCTATAACGTAGAAAAAACATGCTGCCATCATTTATAATAAGGTTAGTAGGTTACTATAATATTTATTTATATAATATACTACATGTGCATGATAATGCACAATTGTAAGGCCTGAAAACTAAACTTTGCATGCGGAACATTATAATTAGGAAAAGAAGTTCCATACTTGCAAAGATCAAGCCGAGGCCATGTAATTTCAGAGCAATAAATTCTCTGTGGCCAAGACATTGTATAAAGGATTGGTAGGCGCATGTCAGGCCATCCCAACTGAGCCAAAACAGATGAATCCTGTCAAAACAACATAAAATAATTTAGGAATTCTTGATGTGTAGATGGGAACTAGAGTGTCTCCAAATAAACACTTTCAAATGAAACAATAATTGCAACTTTCGAGCTGTTAAACATCACTTAAAGAATATCACTGATCAACATAGCAATGGGAGTTATAAGAGATTTACCTGTGTCTCAACCATGGAGTGAATGATGGACTGTGGATGAATCACAATCTCAATATTATCATAATCAGCCCCAAATAGATAGTGTGCTTCAATAACTTCCAACCCCTGTATAATAAAGAACTTGCTGATAGCTGTAGGTCTTGAAAAACTAGAGAATAGACATTTGTTGCATCTTACAAAGTCATCAAGAACATAATACCTTGTTGAAAAGGGTAGCAGAATCCACAGTGATCTTTTTCCCCATATTCCAGTTTGGATGTTTCAAAGCATCCGCAACTTTCACCTCTTTCAACTTTTCAACTGGCAAATCCCTATCATAAACACCATGTAAAAATGATGGTCTAAATTCTTGGCTGTAAAATGAAGGGTACAGGAAGATAACTGCAGAGAAGATGATTTTTTCATAACATGAAAGAGATTATCATACTATATCAAAAGGGACACATTTTATGTTGCTTTCTTCGTTAGGAGGCATAACCTGTTTGGTAGTAAAAGGCAGCCAGATCAAGAACTTACACTTCAAAAGGAAATTTAAGTGCTCAAATAATTCAAATTAGTTTAATCTGTTTCACTGATCAAGCTTTCTCTTCTCTCTTTTTGCCTCCATAGGAAGAACAATGATTAATAGCTCAATAATAAATTTAATCAAAAGTTTACTGGATAGTCCTGAGCTGTTGAGAACTCTAAGCTTTCGACGAAGTATGCAATAAAAAATTCATCTCCCTTATTACTCTCCATATCAAGATGCAACTATGATAGATAAATTGTAGATCTTGGACACACCTGAAGGCTCCTCCGGATGCAGTCAAAATTATGCGTCGAAGTGCACCCTCTGGTAAACCTTGAATACACTGGAGAAAATGAACATTGCCTAATCATCATTTTTCATTCACCAACTTGAGGCATTAATATTTCTCTATGAGCATGCAGTCAGGTAAACAGATAGCACGCAGAGAATATTTTCATTTCATAACAAGAAAGGAACTGCAATCTGGAATGCACCTAGAAAAATTCCATCAGCAACAAACCAAGATACCTGGAATATGGCAGAATGTTCTGAATCAGCAGGAAGTATTTTCACTTTATGCTTGTGTGCAAGAGGAAGCACAAAAGGACCACCTGCAATAAGAGTCTCTTTGTTTGCCAAGGCTATGTCAATTCCAGCCTCAATTGCAGCTACAGTGGGCTGACAATAAAATAAGAAAAAGCGGGGTTTTCATTGTACATGGATGTTTATCGATTATCATCAAGATTTTCAGTAACCAAAACTATCTCGACATCCTAAGGTCAGATCTGAAAAAATGACCAGAAATAGTAAATCTAATGACACAACACTATTGTTTTACCATTTTCACAGCATTTTGGCAACTATAGTTACAAAATTAGCAGCAATAAACCATAGTTTTAGAAAGGCCTTCACTGACAGACTTCCATGATGAACATCCTTTACAATTACTAGGCCGACACTACCATCCAGCGAGCAGAAGCACAAATATCTGGGTATTGCTGCATTGTTTATGCCAAAATCTTGCCCCATAGAACCCATTCATATATAATCGTATATGTTGTTTTTCAATAAACTGACCAGGAGTAAACCTAAACTAAGAGTAGAATCCTTCATATCAAACATATAGTTTACAGTCTTATTGAAGCAATAAGATAAAAGACCTTTACCTTTAAGCCTGCACATCCTACTATTCCCGTGATTACTGTGACAGCATCTGGGTGGCGAGCAACCTGAACATCAGATCCAAATACATTACTTGACAAAATCATGCCATTACAACAAATGGATGGATGCGGAATGGTGGCTGACCTCTATAACACCTTGCTCCCCAGGAATAATTTCAGGTTTGTATTCAGCATCAGCCAAAGCTTCTTTTAGTTCCCCAATCAATGACTCGTTTCTTACGGCAACCAATTGAGGTTTGAATGTTTTAACCTGCTCAAGAAATAGAAAATAAGAACAAATATCAAAACTCACCAGAACTTAAAGTTGTTGTCAAATTATAATTGTTTGTTGCCATCTTCGGCAACTTAAGAAACTTCATACATACCTGATCAGCCAAGAGTGTCACATTAGAGCCAGCGGCAAGTGCAACAACCCTAAACTTATCTGGATTTTCAGCCACTATGTCCAATGTCTGAAAATATAGAGTAATAGAAAATCAGAAGAAAATGTATAACAGGATGTGGTGTCCATAGTTTATAGAAGAAAAAAAAAAACTTGACTATAATTTGAGCAAGATGCACAGGAAGGTCATTAAGGCTCTTAATCGCAGCCATCCTATTGGTTTGATGGGTTTGAGGTTTGGCCATTACCAATGGCAGATGTCACTAGGACATGATCCCAAACAACTTTGTGCACTGGAATGAGAACTAAACGTAGAGCACCAATATTTGTCCAAGAAATAAAGGAGGTCTCAAGTTGGCGTACAAGCACTTCAGGCAAATTTTCAGACATTCATTTGGGTGAATATGCCTGAATATAATCCCCTCAAAAGAATGCACAGATGTAAGAGAAAGAAATGCACGATAAGTAAAAATATGCTGCACCAGTATTGTATGGTGCATACCTGAGTTCCTATCGAACCAGTAGATCCGACAATTGAGATAGGCTTTGGACCATCCCATGACTTGCGTCCTGATCCTGCAACAGCTCGGCCAGGCCAGGCCGGCGGCGGAGCCTGCTGCATCGAGCAACATATTCTCCTACATGAACCTGTGTGATTCTTCATTTTCCAAGGAAATCCCTCTGAAATTTCAACATAGTAGAGAATTTAACTTCAATATTACTATAAAAGACAATCATATTCTCAAATCTCATAAGACAACCCACTAAATCCTCATTTTTCTATTTGAAGTATTCAAGAAGCAATAACACTCTTGCGCACCCTTCCGTATGATCATTAAAAGAAGAAATTGTCAGTTTTTAAGCTAATAGACAATAACAATGGATTTTCTTTTTACTTTTTAACAACAAGAATGAAACGAGATAGAGAAAAGTACTGATATGTACTGATATGAAGAGCTTCTCCACGGAGCTACCCATCGTAAGTTCAATCACACTCAAAACCATCAGATTTCCGGTGGATCAATACATCCGTCATGACCGATCACGAACAACATACAAATTTTCTTAGAAAAGAGAGAAACTTTACACTCAATATCTAACACCCTTCCAAATTAACGAGAAATAATCTAAAATATCTCAAATATGTACACATGCCCACCAAGAAATTAAACAAACTAATGAAATTTAATAGAAAAAACGCACGATAAACCATTATTCCGCAAAAAGAATCAGAAAAACTGCACGAAAACACCACACAGCCTCACCTGAGCTAATGCTATACTATAAAAGGTAAAATAATGTCTAGTGCACGAGGCTCTCGCTACTGCGGGGTCTGGGGAGACTCGGATGTACGGAGAGGCTGTCCGTGACACCCAGGTCACAGTGGAGCAACCTCACTGCCCGCTAATTCTATACTATGAAAGTGTAAGAAAAAAGAAATAAAATCCGCTCTCTTTGGAAGGAGAGAATCCTAAAACTCTCACCTTTGAGCTGTTGGAAGGCTCCTCTGCTTGAATCCATGAAGGAAATCCCTCCAATATCTGTCGATAATGGAAGTTTCAGCGCCATCACGTCCCTCCTCCTCGATTATCCGAAGCGAGCGCGAGAGAGAGGGAGAGAGAGAGAGAGAGATGGGGGCTTTATATTTCTTTGAAGGGAAATGCGGATTGGAGGCGGGTTTTAACATGGGCGGTGGGGCGCGATAGATCGAAGACGGGTCGAACTTTTTGATGGACCAAGTCCAGTGGACCGGTCCAATAGTCACTCGCCAGATTATCCCTTGTATTTAAACAATTCAAGATCAAATGAGGATGCCCGTTATCCACCGTACATATGATCCGGAATTTGGAATGATGCGCTGGACCTGGTTCATGTAATAATTTCCCCAGAGATGGTATCCGGAATAAATGTTCAGGTTATTGGTATATAATATCATGGTTAACAATTAAAATGGGTGTTTATTAAAAAAATTTAATATTGGTGGTATATGGCATTATTAAATGCCAAAGCTACTCCTGGTGTGACATTGCACACAAAATGATTTGCACGTGGAACACCAGAGTTATTTTTGAAGTCGATGAGGGAAGTGCTATCAAATAATTGGGGGTCAAGAAGGGTTTTATTTCAATTTACTCGAAAATCAACCATTGGAATGTGATTTGTCTCATGTGATTATTTAATTTCTATGAGATGCTTGACCATGGATAATTTTAAGTCAATTAGCATTCTTCTATCTATTTGCATGACATGGTTGTGCATGAGACTCTTGTTACCATAGATGGAAGAATCTGTATGGGCATGTGTTTAGTCCTTCATCGGCTATTTGAAATTTTGAATACATCTTGAGTATTTTATATATGGTTAAGAAATCCAAAAAATATTTTTCGACTAGTTTTTTTAGATGAGCTTCTAATTTGTTACAGATAGTATCAAAACAGACTCAATTCGTGGTCTATTTATATACTAGGAGGCATTGCAACATAAACTCAATTAAGCTGATCATGAGATGATCGAGGTGCTTGTAATTAGATTTATGGGATTGGACCTTTAGCCTGGCAAAAATGTCAGGATTTAAACAAGAGAAGTGTATGAGGACCCATACGGGAGTAATACCTTTCAGCTACTACAACAAGATCTAAAAACAGTCAGATACAAAGTCTTAGTTCCACATATAAAGAGGATGTTTCTATATTTCAAGCCCGTTATCTTGATCTCAATGGACCATTGAGTCTGATGATCCTCTTGAATCTTTGATAGTCGTGATCTTCATTTCATATATCTATTCTCAATTTTAGTTGATGCACTCTTTTTATTTCTCTTATTTAAAAACTAATTAAAATGTATTTTATCATATCCAAAATTTAGAGTATATTCGTATTTAAAGAAAGATAAAGCTTCAAAATCACAAGCTCAAGATAATTTGTGCCTTAATAGCAAAGATGAATCTCTCTCTCTCTCTCTCTCTCTCTCTCTCTCTCTCTCTCTATATATATATATATATATATATATTCATTTTAATGAAAACACATAAATAAAAAGCAATTTGCCTTTAGATTATGCAGGCTCTAGCAGATAAGGGAAAAAGAACTTAATACAATAATCAAATAAGTGTAACTATATTAAGCTAATAAGAGATTTTCATGAATGTGTTAATGTATATATATAAGTTGGCAAAGTTTTTGGTAATTGAGTATTAAATGACCTAAAGTCCAATTCTGCTTTCACTAAGCTTAGGAGGGTGAGGAATATTTGTAGAGGACTGTCCATTATTTATAGAAACTCGATTCCATTATCATAGAAGTGTTGCCATCGGTCGATATGACTGTGGCACGCACCGAGTAGAAGGGATTGCTAGGCAGCTCGATAGTCGGTTGCTTAGGCGTGCAAATCGGCTAAATACCAGAAATCATACTAAAAGGTTGAGATTGTGCTTGAGATTCCGGTCTGGTGTCTAGTTCGGCTTGAAACAGTAAAGACAAATTTTTCTTTTATCGGAGAGTATCCAACAGAAGATCCTCTGATACCTAAGTCAGAGCAGCACTCAAAAATAGTGAAAGTTGAGAGAGTGAGCACATTGCTCTGCCAAAGCTCGAAAGCATTTGTCTAAAGGGTTCTTTAAAATTGACTTGTATAGGTGAAGACTAGCACCTGCCTTCGGAGAACTCGGGCTCGTAGGCTGGCCGTCTTTGGCAGGCTGCCGTTTGTGCTGGAAATCACATGCAATTGTTTCACATGCACCTTATATTCCATGCATCTTGCATGCGCAGTTTAGGAAACCATCCGCTATCATGGTCGAGGTGTTGCCAGCTATAGGAAGATTTTGAAATTCAAAAAACTTCTCGTGCGCTTTTAGGCTTGCCACATGGCAGACCTTGATCAGTAGATTGGAGTCTTCATAAGAGATTCTAATTGGCCAGTTCTCCACATCGGCTATGGTCAATTTAGGGCGGAAGTTATATAGGACCATCCATTGTCAAGCACTGTAGCTGATTTAGTTGAAGTAAATCCTCTTACATCTTACAAGAAGATCAATAGATTGACGTGTATACCTCCATGATTCTTGTAAGCATCGTCTTGCTAATTAAGCAGCCGAAGGAGACCAAATTGAACCAACAACGCCAAAAGATAAGTGTTAGCGTTCCATGGCGCACGTGCTTTTTGCACCTGGGAGAGATGGTCTCTGCTCGATGCTTACAACGTTCAAAGTTGGACGTAGCCGCGTGGATTTCATGCTTGTCGCTTAGACTTTCTTTCAAACCACGTGTCACACAGTACTCGCTTATTACAATAGTCAGCAATTATTTAACTATTAAAAAAAATATGAAGTTGCCCTTTCCGAGATAAATAATAGCTGCTATAATCATGATAATGATCAATAAAATTTAAGTGAAAGACCATTATAACATAATAATATATTATTTAAAATCATGACAGTGCAATACACCAATCACAGCGATTCATTCTGTGATGGTGCATCAAGATAAGTGCTTGATGAATAAGATTCATATGCTGCACATGGTAGAGAAAATAATTTTTCAAGCGAATAAGAGATAAATGAGATCTAAGTACCAAATTCAGCTTAAGGATGCGAGTCTCATGAGTTGATCAGTCAAGTTTGACATTTTTTTCGAGGAATAAACGAATGAAATATAATTCAAAGTTTTAGTTATTTCCAAAGAGAATGCCCATGATGACTGACCATCCAAACTGTTCTAATGGCAGTGATGTGATTCCTTTCCGGAGGTGCCACCAAAGTAATCCATGAAACTGCAAGAGGACAATTCAATCGAAGACAATACGTTGATGCGAACATGATATCATTAACTACATGAAGACTATTCTCCCTTGGAAAGTATCATACTACAATCATAGTGCCATAGAATGATAGGATTTTGACTGAGCTGCAACCCAACAAAAGCTCTGCTAGTAGTGGAGGCTAATCCAAAGTTGGCCGGCGCTCTGGTGAGACTTGGAAGATGCCCAGGCTCAATGGAGGGTGGCAAAAAGTCACCCTCTTATCTCCATCCTATTGCCACATGGTAAGCCCTACCCGTAGTTTAGATAATAATTCTACATTCATCAGGGCAGGTAACATGTTCATATCCTAGAATTTTTAAACTAGAAACACAAGAATCGTGTCCTTTCCACTCTATATTTTAAGGATATGGACTTGATTTTTTTTTTTTAATTCTTCCATGATTTTGAAAAATCGGAAGGTCATATTCAATGGATTATGTCCCAAAGACTCGAGAGCTATCCAAGTCCACCTAGTGTGACTGCTAGTTTGGAATTTTGTTGCCGACGATTTCATGGGGACCGACTTAATATGACTTTTGCTTGATGGTTTTTTTTTTTTTTTTGATTCGTTGCTATGATTAACTTGATCTATGCTTATGCAACCTTTATGTTATATAATGGTATTGGTCAAATAATCTCCCACCGTAATTTATATTGTTGTAGATTCATACTAGTGGTGGCATGGCATATTAAGCCAAATATGTTTACGGAGAAGCTAACAGAGCCGCAGGCTGGATGGTCTTGTATGTGGCTAATCACTCCAGAAGATGCGCAGTAGGTTGGAGAGAGGAAGTTGCCTAAAGTGCTCCTTAATTTGCTGTTTTCTATTTTTTTTTTTTTTTGATGTGTTCGTAGTAGAACTTTATGAATCATCCGTTTTAGAAAAAAAAAAAAACAAACATACTACAAGTAAATATTCATGCAGCTATGACAAACAATGGCAAGGAAAAAAAAAAAAAAAAAAAGGATAAAGCGCCACCTGTGTTTCTGACCCAGCTTAAGTGGCTTCAGAGTTTTTTTTTTTTGTTTTTATTAAGTTTTAGTGCTAAGGTTTTCTCCCATCATTGAGCTTGCAAACTCTATCAAACAATCCTTCAGGAAAGGCTGCCTAAATATACTGCATATCAAATAAAATGCATCACTTCAAACTCCTCAGCTAGGAATGTTACTCAGATCATTTATGATTGATTAGTGGGTGCTTGCAGGTCATCAAGCTCCCCACTATTGTGAAAACCAACTCCTTTAAAAGATCTATTAAAACAATACTTCGTACAACTACCATCTATGATCAAGTCGAAGTACCTCGGGCATCCCAATCTTTCTAGAAAATTATGAAGACACCCGTAGCCCTCACTTTCATCATCAAGCACAATTTTATGAAGACAAATTGCACAGAACTTCGTTATCTTTAAGTAATTCCATTACTGACAACTTGAATGCAACTTTTGTCCTCGTTCGCAGACGTGAAAGAGATGTCCTTGAAATTCCCAAGCAGCACGAGGATGGTGTCAAACAGCTTATGCATCTAAAACCCTGTTTTATCTATTTTGAATTCCCCTATTTTCCGTGAAATGTGAAACATAAGCATCAAAACTGACAGATAGGCCATTCTCTCCCTTTATCTTCTCTTATATATACCTTCCAATGTGGTTTAGAAGCAAATATATATATGAAATATAGATCAGTTCAATGATGCATAATAAACAAGTAAAGGGGACAAGAACTGTTGTCATTTGCTACCCTGTCTCTCCCCTTAAAAGAGTATGCTATAACAGTGTAAAGTATTTGAAACTCTTATTTTGAGCTATCAGTTTACTTCAATTCCATCTGCCCGTTCTTCTTGTATTTCAGTCTGATTTGTTTCTGCAACACTGGAGGTCTCCACCTCAACAGCAGAGTCAAGTGCTTTCACCATCCTCTCCTCTCCATCATCAGAGCTCGCCGCCGACCGCTCATCCCCTGACTGCTGCTGCTTTTGAGCAGATGGTTTCGGGTGTCGAATGGCAGCGGCAGCATCTGCCATAGAAATCGCTGGTGGCTGAGGTGGGACCCATCTCCGCTGACTAGGCCCTTCTCTGGTTCCGATTCCATAAGGGAACTGTTTTGGTTCCTTCATTTCAGGCTCTATCTCGGTTATTTTTGCAGTCCTCTTCCTCCACCAAGGCTCTGAAGCATCATGAGCCTTCCCAATCGTCTGAATCGGAAAGGAGGGGTTGGTGCTCTCTTCTATTTCAGAACTCAACCCTTCATTGCTTGATTGGGAAACGAGGTCACCGCTGGGCCTTTGCTGAGGTTGCTGACGCACCTCCCAATATGGCTGTTTGAAATAATCACATTGACCCAATAAAGAATGCTCAAAAAATACAATACAAGAAGGCACACATATACCCATATCTGACTACAAAAATAGAAATGGCAATTCTCTCCGAGAAAATGAAAGTGATGAATTTCTTTCATTTTCTTAGGATAGAAAAATATGCCTAATATTTGAAAATCTAATAAAATGTGCTTAAGTACACAAATAGCAGCTCATGCGTACAAGGCTAAACAATTCCATATCAACGAAAAAAAAAATACTAAAACAAAATAAATGATGCAAAATTATATTTTAACCAAGGTTTTAAGTTCCAGTGGAAATGGGGCGCCTCAACCATCCCGTGACTCCTGTCATGTTCCTGTGAGAAAATCGGACCAAGACAAGGTTGGGAGTCCGAAACCCATCCATGCGGGGAAAGAAAAGAAAAGGGAAATAAAGAAAGGAACAAAGAAGAAAAAGGAAAGAAAGAAAGAACGGGAGAAGAAAAAGAATTAAGGAAGGTAAGGGGAAAAAAAAAGAAGAAGGGATAAGAAGAAAGAAGCAAAGGAAGGGAAAAGAAAAGAAAGGATAAAAAGGAAAGAAAGGAAGGTAAAAAAGAAAAAGGAAAGAAGAAAAAGAAAGAAAGAGAAAGAAAAAAAAGGAAAGGAAAGGAAAGAAGAAAGGGAGAGTAATAGAGGGTAACTTCAGGATGAGGCAGGATAGTGGGGCGTCCCGTTCCATCGAGAAACTAGGATACCCCATCCCATGGGATTTAAAATCTTGATTTTAATAATACAGAAATTATACTACACAACTAGAAGTACAAAAGCCCTTACACGAACCTTTGGTCTAGGAGCTGAAGGAGGTTTTGTTGGTGGTTGATCAGGACTTGGATGCATGTCATTGACCTCCTGGACATTAGAATAGGAAAAAGCAAATGAACTACAATTATTTTGTAATAAAAGCAAAACATAATCTGATGCAGAAAATTAGTAGAATTAACAGTCTAGTTTGATTTGAGGAGGTAACACTCTTTTTATATCCAAACAGCACTCGCACGTGCGAGCACGCACGCACAAAGAGAGAGAGAGGGAGAGAGAGACAGAGAGCACTGCACAATTTTAATGCAGGAATAACAAGGTCACAAAGAAATGTGCCTTCATAATCGTAAGGAAATAAAGCAAAATAGCAGAGAAATAAAAGCTTTGGTCTCATATTTGTACATGAACGGAATCCTTTTAACTTCATAAATTGGTCGGGATCTTTAACTGGTCATATGTCATCCCCAAAGACCTCAAAAGCAGGTTAGATGATGATGTAATATCCCTAAAAAAGGAGGTATAGTTAGTTAAATTTGTAAATCAAACATACTGAATGGTCATGAATGCTAGTCAGAAGGCAGAGAGAATAAGAGACATCCCTTCACATATTTCGAGTTTTAGGCCTACATAAATGGACAACTAAGATTCAATACCACACAATAGATGGCACATCCAACAGATAACTGTGATGAAAGCAGAAGGGATGTTCCTGTTCAAAGATTGCACGACTTTAGGTTCAAGCAACGGAAAACTGTAGAGACCAACAAGTAGCATATACCATGCTTCAGGAAGCTCATTTGACAATTTAATCATGATATGGGGATGTGTTCTCAAAGGACCGGATATTAAAGGGCCAATATTGACATGGAGATTCCTTCCAATTAGAGTGCAGGAGTAGTTTACATATAATAATTTATTTTACATTGCAGTTTTTAGATTAGTTTTTTTTTCATTTATTTCATTACGAATTTAAATATCCATTGTAGGAAGGGATAGTGTCAAAAAATCCTATATTACATACAGTTTGTGTTAGGAAATTTTCTTTATATGAAGCAGCTTTGTCTCTTTATATGTTGTTTTGTAGGAAACTAATTTTTGCTAATCAGGGGTTAGACATAGGATTAAGTTTATATGGGAGGACTTTTCTTCTACTTGAAAATAGCACATGAAAAAATTTTACTTAAGTTTCCAGTTTTCTTCTTCATTGAAAATTTAATTTAGTGAGACGACAAGAATTAACCCTGTAGAGTGGTTCCTCAGCTTTGAGCTAGAATTTCAGTAAGAGGCATAATCTGAAACAAGATTCTTCATATTTGAGTAATTGTTATTTCAACTTGCAACTCTGGAAGTCAACTTCAAGGGCAGAAGAATCTGGGAGCACCAAGGATATCGTCACTGTTCCTGTAATTTTAGCAGCCAATAGTTCCCCTTTTTCCAAGCATCAATTAGCCTCCTCAAAGTCGAATGATAAGTTCTGCAATTAATTTCATTTTTCTAAACAAAGAAAATTCAGGAACTATAGTTTTCCGTTACTTGGAAAATCCAATTCGACAATGCCTTGTATCAGGGTTGCAATTACTTAGAGAGCAGATAGAAATATCCAAAATATTGCTGATCCATTTACATGTTACACAAGCATTATTTATATACTAACAAAAATATATCTCATCAATGAGGTCAAGGTGGGTTTAAAAGACACCATATAATTTCATGACTGTCACAGTCATAGCCTTAATTAAGCAGCCATCCTCTTTACATACCTTAGTTTTGCAACTTCTGTTAAGCAAATGCTAACACTAGACACCAAGAACAGAAGATAGAAACAGCTGGCATCCAGTGTTACAATTTGCAAATTCAAATGAAAAAACAAACAATTTGAAACATCCATGCAGAGAATGAGAAAAATATGCCGTTCAAATATCCCAAAAGGGTCACATGGAAAAATGGTTTGCAGAAAGTGAACCCTATTCTCAGACAGCATATAAAGATTCCGATGTTCTGATGAAGCACTACAATAAGTCTCCTATCAAAACAAGTATTCGGGACAAATGGGAAAGATTTGGCATTAAAAAAACACCAATATCACTTTCTTTCATGCAATTATAGTGCTAGATCAATGCTGTTATCTTTTTCTTTTTTTTTTTGTTTGTTGTTGTTTGTGGGGGGGGGGGGGGTATGAAGGTATTGACAAGAGGATGGAACTATATACCTCCATAGATAGCTTTGTGTGTGGTGCAGATATAGAGTCCACTGATGCAGGTGTGGATGAAGGCCTCGCTGTCCAGTAAAATCAAATAAGATAAGAAACAGAAGGGAATGAGAATTGCAACATAAAGGCCAAATAGGAGGGAAAAAGAACTGAAGATTACCTCTTCCAAAGTCCATATTTGGCATGCCGTTTACTCTAGCTTGCTGAAAAGAAAAATTAAAGAACTAGTGAGAAATTTCCCAATAAAATCAAACTAATTAATGACAATACTCAAGTAGCTAAAAAGTTCAAGTAATTCAAGCAATGTACCATAGTCAAAATTGTAATTTTACCTTTGAAAACATAGAGGGGAGACTTGCATCTGGTTGACTGACCTGAGAAGTTCTCCATGAGTTGTTAGCTGGCCCTGAAGATTGTACAAAAACAATTACAATTGTAGTTAGCTGAGAGAAATTGCATCATAGGTACTGGTAATATTATTGATTGAAAATGTTTGGGAAAGATGTATCACCACATTATTAAGCAATGCTCGAACATAGGAGAGATTTAAGATATAACTCACAAATGCAAGTATAAAACAATATCTTACTGGTAAACCTAGAAGTTTTAATGCTAGTATAAAACAATATCACCTAATTAGAGGCAAAGTTTTTATCTTGACCAAGATCCCAATTCGATCCAGTATTGGGCACCACCAAATACAGTATGTAGTAATTCCAGGCCTATAATATTTCGGCCAATGTCTGCCGAACCGGACCGTACCGCCCCATTCAGGCAGTACCGAACTAACCCAGTGCCAAACTGGGTCGGTTCACTATATGAAAACAGTTCCATCCCCATAGGGGGCCGGAACTTCAATGAAACCGGCCGAAACTGGTCAATTTAACCTCAATGACACTGGCCGAAATCGGTCAATTTTTGGCCGGAATCGACAATTCCATCCAGTACGAGGCAAACTCGGTGCAATTTATATGCAAGGTAGAAGACTGATTTTTCACAATGGTGTGTTCCATTAAAGCAATATCACATAGGACAATTATTATCTAAGAAAAGGAGATATGGTATATCCATGCAACTAACTTACCATTCCCTACCGTGGATTGGATATACTCTTCTAGCAGCTTCTCTTGAGATAAACTGGTTCCCCTTTTGCTTTCCAACTTATGAATAGCATCACCCATGGATTTCATCTCCTTCACTTGCATATCTAGTGCTCCCATAAAAGCCTCAAAGTACTTCCTCTCTAACAAGAAGGGGTAGGAAGCTCTTGAAGTCAGGAACAAAAGATCACATATGATAATAAATAATTTACAAGCTTAGGAAAACGGATAAATTCATCTTAAATAACCTTCATTTTTAGCATTTAACAATTCATGGCTTGCTTTAGCAACAACAGCAGCAGCAGAGGCAGCTGCTTTTGCAGCTTCTGTTGCTTCTTCAGCCAACCTGGAACTCTGTTTATCTTTCTTATCAGATTCACTTTCTTCTGCAACAACCTTTCTGATCCAAGATTTCAGCTTAGGAACAACCACACTCTGTTAAAAATATATATACATATGTTAAATACAGAAATAGCATTTATTTAATGGCCACCAAATCTAAATCAGAAAAATATAATTGATCAGCAGCAAGGATTTAAGTGCTGGGCGGCATCGGGCATGCTGGCTGGTGGCTGACATGGCATGTGCCATGCTGGCACACAAGCTCACCGTATTGAAACAAAAGAAACAACTAATAGCAACCCTTTTTATTTAAAAAATATTAACATTAGAGTTACAAGGTGTTTGGCAACTCACACTAGCTGCCAGAATTGGCCTGGCATGTTATGTGCCACCCAGTGCTTGAAACAATGGTTAGCAGCAAACACGTTAACATCCCAGTAAACTGCAAGACGAGTAAACAGATGGATAAATACCTTAAAAAGAACAGCTGTACCAGCGCCTGAAGCAGCTAGCACCCCTGTGGCAAGAAGTGCATGGGACCAGTGAAATCTGGATTTCTGCAAACTTGTAGCCACAGGAACCCCACTAGCAGGAGCAGCAGCTGGTTGTGGAGTTTGTACCGAGGCTTGAGGCTGCAAGCCTGTAGATGATTTCGGCTGCACAGCTGTTAACAATCAAAACAAATCAGCCATTCAATTAAAGATAAGAGATAGAGGAATTTGTTTTCTTTTTACATTTTATAGAAATTTTAGTTATTTTGTTCAAGTTTGCAAAGATGTAATATAGGGCAATAACAGTTTTTGCAACTTAGGATGGTGAGTATACCTTAGTAAAGAGGTGGGTTCATCCTTTAAGAGGAAAAAAAGATCAACTCAAATCAGTTAGTGTGAAAGTTTTCTTGGAATAGCCTTGATCAGATTAGAAGTATTACTTCGGGTGGATATTGTCCTGATAAGTCATAGTTTAACTATGTTGTCAATTAGGCAAGTCCTAAACTCCTAATCACAGCCATATTAGATTTGAAATGCCCCTTCAAATTATTCAATTATATGGATGCTATGAAAGCGATCAAATTAAAGTAAATTAAGAAATAAAAACCGCATCATGTTAGCTATAATCCATGCCCTATTTTTCTACACTGATGTAAGTAGAGTAACCAGTTTAGAACTGAATCAAAAACAAAAGAGGCTTTTTTCCCTCACCCATCAAGGAATTAATTAATGGAGCATTCCACTTTTTTCAACAAAAGTTGGCATCTAAATATCATTTCAGATTATCATTGTTAATAGGAGTCCGGTCTGAAGCTTTTGTCGCACAAAACTTTAAAATCACATATCACTATCCAACCAATGCCATCTTTTGATCCTCAAATGAGAAAACAAAAAACTTCACCAAATCCCAATGAACTACAGCAATCTAGCCAAACTTGTCGAGTATACAATTCTGGATGGTGAACTTACTCTAAAAGCGCAAGGTCCTAGGTTCAAAGTATCAAGCAAAAATTTTATGAAGTTCATTCTCAGGTAAACACAAAAAAAAACATAGAAAAAATAAAAGACTAATGCTGGAATGTAAGTAAAGAAAAAGTATGCAATATAGAAATGAAGAATAAGACAAAAGTGATAATTTTTAACACCAAATAACATAATAAAATCCTTTCCTACTAAGTCCTGGTGGAGGCCTTGGTGGTCTAGGTAGTTCAGCAATCATTAGATGTATTTGTAAGAAGTCTAAAATCTAAACAACATTTATGACTGCGTACTGTGGTGTCAGTACCAACATTAGTAACAAAATAATGCAAACAATGCACAGGGTTTAAACTTCAAATAGATTACCCCGATTTATGGTAGCAGCCTCAACACTGGTAGCATTTGGAGGAGGGTCCTGTAATACATATGATGCATTAAAGCAGTGAAAAACAAAAAACTGGACCTCTGCAAAAGAACACCTCACCAAAAGGAAAAAGTTGTATGATGTAAAATGAAATCCAAAAGGAACTTTTAGGAGAAGAAGGGGGTGGGGGGGGAAGAGAAAAGCTTACAGGTACACGGCGAAAGGCTTCATCTATTTCCTCCTTTGTCAGGCCTTTCCTTTCAAGAAAGGAACGCCTGTGAATGATCGGGGAACCCTGTACTCTTGGATGAGATAGAAACTTAACAGCATTCTGCACTTGATCCTCCCTTACTGGTTGTGGTATTGTAAACACTGGTTCTCCTGAAGCTTCATTGGCAGCCTCTCCTTTGACATCCTTCCCATCCCCTTCCACTGTCTTTGATAACTCAGGCCCTAATGTTAGATGGTGCAACAGATATCAATGTACAAATATTATAGCCTGTTTTTTCTTCATAAATTTACAGGGATGATATATATGCATTGGCAACCCCTGCATTCTCCTGAGAAGTTCACGCTTACAGTAAAAAATAACACCAGTTGCCATGTCAAGCATAATTAAACCTATAATTCAGGTAAGTTCATTATTATTAATCTTTTTTCGTTATTGGATACTATCATTTGCAGAGACAATATCAAAATAATTCTGTGAAGAAAAAACTTGAATCTATGGTAATTCAAAGAACCTTGAAAGCAAGCTTCATCTACTTTCAAAATGTTTGAAAAAACTAAGTAACCTCGTGAGGCTATAAGAAATTTTTTCACAAGTTATTCAGAACCTCAAAGAACAAAGAGGTGGTTCAGTGGACTCTCCTCTGTGTGATATCCAGTTTCTCTTGTTTCATAGGTAACACAACTGAAGCCTCTAGCCTACGAAAGTACTCATCAAGAATTCTAACAAAAAAATTTAGATGCTGGTACCAAGGGTAATTTTCACATCAAAAACCCTGATCTTGACCCAAATAAAAATTTGCCTTCTTTCTATTTCTTCTGACATCCATGCTGATTACTTTTTTTTTTCTTTTTAATTTACTGAAACCAGTATCCAAACTCCCTCCTTCTTCCTTGTCAATAAATAGAATCAGTCAAAAGGCAAGTGGAGCTCCCTCGGAGAGATCAAGAAACCATCTTTTAACTACAATACGCGCCTATACATTCAGCTTCTTTATCTCAAAACAATCTATAATTCCCCAATTTAATGATTTTCTTTTTCTCATTCAATAATGGATTACCTTATGCACCGATTAAACCACAGCTGATAACATCCATCACGCGGACAAATTCTGATTGGAGATAAAGGAAACTCAGTAGGACATATAAAACAGGGGAAAAGAAGTTAAAAACTGGAATCTAGTGCCTGAGAAACGAAAAAGGAATCCTTTTTCAAAATGATTTCAGATCGGAAACCCAGTAGACTCAAGGGAACAAGAAATTAAATTGGGACATAGAATTGTCAAATAGGGATTTGGGAAAGAGAAGAAATCACCTTGGTTGTTGGGATTCTCGTTGGATTGAGTCGCCATGACCACCACCTCCCACCGCTCTGCACCAAACGAAGGGAGACGTGCAGCGGGAGTAGAAATGGAAGAAGAACCACAGAGCCAGCCTGAGGAAGGACAAGGCGTACACGAGTGCAGGACCCGAGCTTAAGCCTATCACTCAACTAGGGTAGGTATTGGGCCGGGTCGGATGGGCCACGCCGCCGTCCAAGTCCAGCCCCAAATCCAATAGGGTCGACCAAAATTAGCAATCTAAAACTGGAAGCTCGAATTTTGGCTTGAGCTGAGTCATTCTAGCTTAACATCGCGATACGGACCAGCCATGGATGTCTATGATCTAGGTTTGAGTCAAGAAATTTTCACATGTTCGCTGGTGTCCATATAATGACCTATTTGTGTTTGCATTTCATGATGGCAATACAATGATCAGAGTTTCAATGTTTTGAATTTATATTGTCATACACAATTATTGGCATTCCAAGCTTGACCACCTTTTCTCCCTTCACTTGATGGGTTGATGAACACACCCTTCTTGAGACCCCTTTTTAAGATCCAATTCTTCAGCACTTAAATAATCAGGTGGCATTATCTGAGACTTTGGATGAAAGTTCATGTCACTAAATTGTTGAGGACAGGGTGCATTGTTTTGGCCATGGGAATCTGTGGAGAATATGCCTTCAGAGAAATGACAAAATAGTCAAAAACTCAACTAAGAAAGAGCTGACTTTCTGATATATGGAGGGATTGGAAAGATTGAAGTTCTCTGGCTTCTTCTAAATTCACAGTTGACTTGGAATGCTTCGATAGATCATGCTCTACCAATTGCTATCTGTGTTTTCTCTTTTTGGCATTACTATAATTGATGCTATCTGTCTGAATTACATAAATATAACTGAGAACCAATAGAATAATCTCTATACAACAAAATCTTGTAAGGTCGAGCCCCTCTATTCTATTCTTCTTTACCCTTCCCCAACTACAAGCAAATAATCAATAGAGCCAGTGACCATCTCCTTAGTTTACAAAGCTTCATGCTTCATAATGGGCAATCATACTGCGATGATGTCTTCCTTTTCAGTATTTCGGTTGGTGTCAAAGAGAGTTTCCAGGGACCTGGCTTTCCTGTTTCTCACTCTGCCAGCTTCCTTTAACAACTCAGCCAACCTCCTCTCCTCATCATCAACATCCCGGTTGGCTGTTTCCAGCTTCTCCTCCCTCAACCCAACAACATATTCCAAGATCTCAATAGCCTCATCCAACCTGCATCAAAGAAGCAGCACCAACAACAATTATAATTAAAAGATGAAAACCCTTAAAGTAGTAGCATGTGTTCTAATAACAAAGCTGGTATAATGTATACTAATAAAATAAATTGTGAACAGGAGACCCTCGATCTAATGCAAATAGACAAACAAGAAAGTAGGGACAAATGGTTTGCCATATAAATTATAAATTAAATAGTTCCTTCTATAAAACAATTATATAAGGTATGGAGGTTACATTAAAAAGCTTTTGTTCCGTTCTCCTACACGACTATTATGTGAATTAGGTGGCAGAGTGTCTTATAAGTCCACAATCAAGATCAGGAGAGTATATAAGCATTTCTATAAAGCTGCAGGCCGCATGGCTTATTAATAGCAACAGAAGGCTTCCAAGTAAACAATAATAAAGCACAGCCAAGAGAGAAAGATTTTAATAGCGATTACGCTTCAAGATGGTCCAACTTCAAGAGACATGTGGAAGCAAATAATGACATTAACATGATTGTCTAGTTTCAGCTTTTGTTTCATATGCAAAGCCGGAACTTACAGTGATTAATAGTACCTAAATAGGAGATGATTAAGTGACAACTAGTCTAAGCCAAAAACCTGCTCTTTTTTATGATAAACTAAACTCAATCGACCCCTACTTGCCTATAGCGTAATAAAAGAAAAAATATCACAATCAATTTGATTCTTTCTGATACCTAAAGCTATAAGTGCCAAATAGGTCAAATAGTAGCATTACACCAGGTATCCATTCACAAAAAAATTGCACTATAATGCAATTGGCCCGGAAAACATAAGAAAAAGGTCATATGCTGTTCAAGTGACAGCAGCTAATTATACTAGACTTGATGCTCTTCTGTGAGAAAGCCTGTAAAGGGTGTAAGTTGGTGCCAAGTTGCTCTCACAAGCCATGATAACTATAAGTCTTACCCCATCTAGATGGACCACCTTTACTGAACAAAGAGTGATGATCTCTTACGGTTAGCTTTCAACCAGAAGCCAGCGCTCTAAAGTAGCGCCCAGTTACTAGCCAAGGTAACTTCGGGCAAGAGAAAGATCCGGCATGGAAAATATTAGGCTTATTGGCATGTAGAAAATTTACCTTACTAGTTATGCAATTTATTAGGCTTTTAAAGTTTATTTTAAATGCTAAAAATGTGTATGGAAATATAGAAATAAATAAAAATTTATTGTGACAGCTATGGGACTTGAATTCAATTAATCAAATGTTAGAAAGTTCAATAGATTGCTCTTAAAATAATAAAGTTTATTTTAAATATTTAGAGTTGTAAAATTTATTTTAAAGGCTAAATGATGCGAAATTATATGGAAATTTAAAAAATGTATTTTAACAGAAAACATTTTGACAGCTGTGGGATTTGAACCCACGCCCTTTCGGACCAGAGCCTAAATCTGGCGCCTTAGACCACTCGGCCAAACTGTCACATCGATACTAAAATGTGATTAAATCCACTTTTTGAAGACAAATGTAGACAGGATTCTATTTACAAAACCCAAATGCCATTATACTCAAATTAGTCCGAGGAAGTCAATACAACGCTTCAATGGAACATGAACAAAATGTTACGCCTTGAACTCAAGACCGGGTCCGGCGCACGACAAGGTTGCGCGAGCCCTAAAGTAGTGCCTAAACGTCATGCAAGGCTTAATAAGAACAAAAATTTGATAACTCCACAATAAATCAATTAACCCAAATAGATAAATCCAACATATCCAATTAATCACACTGGTTTGGTTACAAGAAGTTTAAATGTTCATCGGTATTAAAGAAAAATAAACTAACTTATCTAATGACTCTGGTACTCGAACTCTATGCCCAATCTATCCAAAATTATGTATCCTACGACTCTAAAAAAAGCAAAAAAGAAGAAGAAGGGGTCGTGAGTTTTAAAGTTCAGTAAAAATTTCCACACATCCACTTTGGTGGTTGTAGGAGGAGGTAGATGCTATATGTATGATGTTACAGTTACATTAGCAAACATAAGTGGAACCTGGGAGGGCTTGGATTATGCGGTCACAATCCTAAAAGTATCTAATTTAATACTCAAGAGAGTCTCAAGGATAGTTATCAATTGGTTATCAAATCAACAAATGGCTCCTACCTCACTCTGAAGGATTTGAGAAGGATGATTAATACCTTGCAGTCATTTAAGGCTATCTATGTTTACAAGAAAACGAACAGTGCTACGAATTAGGTGTCCTCCCACGTTGCTAGATGTTCAAGTTCAGTCATTTGAGGCTATGCTCAGGCAGTACCTACTGATATGTTGCATGTAGATATTGGCAGTTATATTTATTCTAGGGTCATATAATTGTGCTGCTTAACAAAACGGAAAGTGTCTATCAACTTAGCTAATACCTGTTGATATAGAATGGATATTTCAAATAAAAAGTATCATAAATGCTCAATCTTTCTCCTCCCAATCCGTCTACTTTTTTTTCAAGAAGAAATAACTTGCTCTAATATTGAGTTGAAATAACTTATCTTATTTAATGCAACCATTTTTAATTTTATTTTACAATACAACTTAAATTATCCAAGCATTTTAATAAATTTGTGTAGACATGCATACATACATACATACATCTATACTTTTCTATAATTTATTTTTATTAATTAAAAAAAGATTAATTTAGCATATTTAGATTATCGATTAAAATAATAATTATAAGGAGTTGGGCAATTGACAGCTTAGACATGCAGGCACATGCATCACAGGAGAATGATAAAGAAATTGGGTGTGGCAATATCACCTGCCGCTAGGAAAAGCCATGATGGCTCGTGACGAGAATGTAGGCTCGAGTCCCACCAATCACGTGGGCTCCGACACGGGTTACCGGCAGTTGTTTGGATCGGGCTTTGGGCTTGGTTTTAAAAAAAAAAAAAAAAGTTCAAGAATGTCACTGGCCTGGGCCGACTCCGAGTCCGAGCCCGAATGAGGCCCAAAACGGAGTCCGAATTTAGGTCCAACTTAATCTATTTTTGTATCTTATTATTTAGAAACAATAATAAAAAAATAAAGGACAAATTAAAATTATTTTAGTTGAAAGTAATGTATCATGTATCATTTACTTGTGTTATGTAAGAGAGTCTAATTTTTAACTAACTCATTTACTTGTGAAATAATATTATGAAATATTAAGCTTTAATCGAGTTTAGGCGGAACCTACTTTTGGCCCAGATGGATAATTCAACCTACTTCCACCCCTATTATTAGCTAAACTTAGGCAACCGCATGTACGCTAACCCAATCAAAACTAGAGATGTCACCTTTCTAATTTAGCCTCCTAACCTACACTTCTAACCATAGTTAGAAGAATAAAACTTATTTAGACGTTCATTCCAACCGCAAATTTGCTCTCCATCCGTGTTTGAAACACTCACCACCTCCTCATTGTTAGCTAACGCAACGCCTTGGACTTTCTTCCTTCTTTTGTACAATGTTGGAGGTATATAGTCGTGGTCGAAGATTCCACAAAGATCTTAGAGAGCAGGTGGTCAACCTGACTCCCTACAAGACCCATATGGTTCTAGGACCATCTTCACATGCAACTATATATGGTCTCAAATAGTTTGTCATGGGCTCCACTGTATTGAAGGATCGATTTGTTTGGACTTTGGAGCACGACTTAAATTTTATTACGAGTTTCATCTATAAACCTTAAAGATCCAATTAAGGATATATTTGATTGGAAGGAGTTGGGCTCTAGAATAAAAACATAAACAAGTGACTCTCATTCCAACTATTTGATCGGAAGGAGTTTCATTTCCATTCCACTTTCAAGAAAGAATGAAAATGCTCTAATCCTCCAAAACCTAATTTCGACACTTATTCAATATTCAAATCTTATTTCGATTTCGATTCTAATTTAAGCCATGAACCGAACACGTCGAAAAATATTGTTATTCCAATTACTATTCTAATCCATTGCGATTTCGATTCCGATGCCGATTCTGACTCCGGTCATGAACCAAACGCATCTTAAGTTTCTTTCAACAGGAAAAGCTGTGCAGCATATATATCTTTAACCTTTAAAATTAACGCTTTCGGTGATTCTTTTTGGATCACTCACAAATCTTTTTTTTCTTGTTTCCTTTTGCTCGTCAAAAAAGGATAGGGATATATGAGCAGTTCCTTAAAACTAATGAACAGAAGACACCAACATGATTTAAAGATGTTCTCGATACATCATTTATATCAATTATGTGCAACTTTAGCCATTTTAACAAAATTTCATCACACTATAATATCCATCTAATGTCAATCATAACATTATGTTTGATAGATCAAGCTCTACCTTAGGGGATGTGCGGCCGTGTCACGTACCCGAACTCGGGTATTAGGTTTGGGGCATAACAAAATGAATATTTTTTTGAGATTCCAGATGTTCCATAGTCCCTTTCCACATCAATTGCCAATTCTTGGTTATTAAGATTCACGAACACTTCTTAGCTTAATGTGATTCTAGCTTAGGAACTCATAAGTCAGCCAACATCTTCTCTATTGCACTAATTTTTGTGAGCTATGTCAACCTTTCTATGCAATGTGGCAAGTGAGAGAATTTTTTTGCATGGGCTGAACGAGCACACCGTAGCATTGTATAGCCAAAGAAAGTGAACTTATTTGATTATAGCCATCTTGTCCCAGTTGCTAACATACTTAGTACAATTATTGATTTATCCCAATGTATATCATGAATTTATATGGAGAACATGTTAGACTGCTTATTGATTTATCATCTATCACATACATTAAATAAGTATATCGAATCTATTATAACCACGATCAAAACCATCGAGAATACACACACATATGAATAAAATATTAGACTAATTTTAATAAATCCTTTTTGATGCAAGACAAGGATAAGATATCGATGACATGGTTATTTGTCATTGCCTACAAAAGATTAGTAGATAATTCCAGGCAGGCGGCTCCAACTGTCTCTATTTATGCCACGGTTGTGACAACTGCAATTAAAAGGCATGATAGCCAAACACATAGCTTATGGTAAGCATTAGGAGTTGATGTTTTCTTTAGAAAATATAGTCACATGATAGTACGCATACTAGTGGAGCCATCTATCACGACCATGGATCACCATGATGGATTAAATAATGTATCTCTTTATATTTAGAAGACAAAAAAAAAAGAACAGTATTGGACTGCAGAGAGCTGTAAGTGCTTGAATAACCACCACATCATCCATCTAAAAAATGAATGCTGGTTGCTTACTTTGGCAATCTACTATGTTTGGCACCTCAATGCAATAGTCTACTTTTCCGACATAAGCAATAGCTCTATTTTTGAGATGAGTGATGTAGTGGCTAACTTTTTGACGTATGAACAAGATTCGACTCCAAAAATATACCCCACCTCCACATAAAAGTAGAGTACATGAGCTGATCTCATTCAAGGTTATGCTTAGTAATCTAAAAATCATCAATACACTTCTTTGACGAGTAATACCAGCATTGCATACTACATGACTCGCAATGCAATCTGCAGCATCAAATCTTTATATGGATTCAAGTAAAAGCATGGCATTGCTATCCACGAATCTAGACTTTATCATTTGGATTAAAGGAGACATCCAATAGGTCCAAGGAACTCGAAGAATAATCTTTTTTGACTCCTCGCTCTCTTTCCTCGGTAGCAGTCTCCTTGTCTCTGTACATTCTACCTCAAAAAAAAAAAAAGTCTGTGTACATTCTCATATTCGCATCCAACTAGTCATGGCTTTCCATTTGCGTTGACCAATTTCCCATCGTGGGCAAAAGGTCCAAAATCTACATGCATATATTCTACAACTTTAGTATGTCTAGAGCATCTAGGAAGGAAAAGCATCCGCAACCATTTCATTTTATTTCATTTCATGGAAGTCCATCTCTTCTCGGAATTACACCAAATGGTTCTCCACTCAGAAACAGCATACGAGTTACCAAGAAAGTAGGTCATTTCCATGAGTTGGTTTCTGCATACAGTGATCCTGGCAGGCCTAGTACTTACCTCACTACTTGCAATGTAGTTTGAGGGTGTAATTAATGTAAATAAATGGAAAATTTTGTAATGATTTCTTTTAATGAGATCAAAGCAAGACGGATAGAGCAGAGATTTATCACTATAAGAGAGACTAATTTGATGATAATTGATGTCGCATTGATTAGATCGAGAAAAACAAGGAAAATAATTTATGCTGATCAACTTGGTTGAAAGCTAAGTAGCATGCAAGAAGAGTTCGTTGGAACGCGAGATTGGTAGATTCGGACACACAATCCACAAAGTCCATGTTTTCGATAAGTTTCGAGTAAAAGTGGCGTCCAGGGCTACGGGTTGCTTGAGCTTAAGGTAGATTTATGTTGGGAGAAAAGTCGTCGAGAGGTTTCCAGATATCTAGCTCAAGAATCACGACATCTCACCTCAGCTTTTGGTTTGACTTTCGCATTGGTCATTCTTGTCAGCGAGATAGGCTACGTCGTTGAAATGGAATCTTAAATCCTTTCGACCATATTCTCTTTTCCGCCACTTCTTTTTGTTTGACAAAGAATCCAGTGGGTTCCTTCTCAAAAAAAAAAGAGAAAAAGACAGAATCCAGTGGGACCCCAATAGGACAAAGGAAGGTCTACATTCCTCTGAACGTTCCCCAAGTCAAACCTTCAGCCTCTCTCCCTTTCTTCTCACCATATTACTTTATCCGAGTAGCTCAAAATTATGATGCATTACATGAGAGAGGGAGAGAGAGACAAAGCTCAATGGCATGGCCTGATAGGAATGACATTGTTTTGTTAGATTATCTTAACTGAACCACCCTCGTTATAGTTTCAATTGTCTTTAGAATAGCCAAAACATTGATTGCTTGCAAAGAATATATACAGCAGAAGCACTCGATCATCTTAAAGGAATAAAACTCATGACACCAAAACACTGACCTATCATTGATGAAAACTAACCACTTTAATCTAGGAAAACATCTCCTATTGCACGTCTAATTGGCATTACACTAAAATCCACAATTTGTTAATTTGTCAATGAGAGGAATGCATTCTAATCCGAAAGTTGATAAGGGTCTACCTCTTGGCCTCAACTTGCAAGGAATCTACCCCCATCCTCGCATATAAATACGGAGCCATGCCCCCTCTCCTTGGCCAACCTCGAGTCTTTTGCTCAATAGTGGTATATACATTGATAATGGATAGCAGGCCTGAGTCTTCTGAGACTCTTAGGTATGTTATTGCTTCTTTTTCTGGGTTACTTGGCTCTCTCACTCTCACTAGTTTAGTATGAATTGCCTAGAAGATACTGATCTGATGAGATCTACTATTATAATCAAAATGATCTGACATTTTTGGAGATCGTTTTATTATGATACAGTGTGGGACTTTGTTTCAGTAAGTAGCACCCCGGTTTCATACAACAAGATCTAGGAGCTCATGATGCAGTTTAATTTCCAGGATTAGTTGTTCTTAGTGACTCCATATTGCTCTTTCAATCTTGCCACATTAATTATTTGTTTTGCATGTTCAGGCTATTTAACTATTATGCGATCATGGCTGTCGCAACTAAGTGTAATCCACCTTGCAACAAATTTTGCTTCGATCAATCAAGCACAGCTTAGTGATAAGCAAAATAGATATCAAAGACCATTTAATCATGGTTACTCACTGCACTGTATTTTTTAGGCTATTAAGTAGCATCAAATTGAATAACAGAAACCAATGCTTTTATGGTTTTACATACCAACTTAAATAGATCTTGTGCAATGATTTAAGATTTCTTACTTAAAAACTTATAATTCTTCTTTTTTTTGGATCATAAATTTTAAATCGAAATATTTCAGGAGGTGCTCCGATGTTTGGATAAGGAGGTTAAAAACTAAGATCAAGATGAGAGAAAAGTTCTGCGAACTTAGAAAATTCTATTTGGATTTTCTACTCTCGAACACCCAACTTCAAACATTATGTATAACTGAACTTGCTTTCTGAAAAACACATGCAATACAAAAAGTAAAAAAAAATGTCACACTATTTTTACAACTGCACGCATCTTTCATGCCTCAAAATATCAAGTGACTCGCCATGATCTTTGACTGAATGCATCAATCAGGAACAAATGTGCAGCATGCTTTAGACAGTACAACAAAATGGAGCATTTGGTAGAACATATGAGAGTCTCATTTCACTCGGTCCATGAGCCCAAGTGTGGTGTATGCCAGAAGCACTGCAGATCCTTCGAGTCACTCAGGGAGCATCTCATAGGTGAGTTAGAAGCCAGAAGTTAAAGTGAAGGCCATTCCCCCTTTGTTCTGAATGTTATGGTTCACCTTCTTCTCTTCTTCTAGGACCACTGCCAAAGCTCGAATGCGCGAGGATATTTAGCATACGAGGTTGCACCTTGTGCCTGAACATTTTTGATAGCTCAAGTGCTCTTAGAATTCACCGTGGGCATTGTCAACTCTCCCGAGCTGCTCCCGTGAGTAACTTCAAGTCTGTCGAGTGTGTTTAAAGTAGTATCTCCTCGTTTTAAGTGTCTTAACCGTTTTCAGTTCTTTATTTTGCAGAATATCAACATAAGTTTGTCGAGGTTGAGCTTGCAGAGCAGCTCATCAGACCATGATGCCCGATTGCAGGGCCCTCGGGTGGTTGCTTTGGGCTGCAAACTGGTTGGAGGAGGAAGCGATGGATCACTAGATCTTTGTGCAAGAGTTTGCCTCATAGGTGAACATGAGAATGTCATCTTCCACACTTACGTCAGGCCCCAAATCCCAGTCACAAATTATAGGTAACATATCTATGTTTTCAGAAGCAACAACGCCATCATAATCTCTCTCTCTCTCTCTCTCTCTCTCTCATAGAATGGTCATCATAATCATATTACAAAACGCGCAATAAGATTTCTTTTCAATCAATAACATGAGAAAAGAAATCATTCTTCAAGAGACAGAAGTACACACTTGGTAAAAACTTTATCTAGAGAGCATTATTCTGGTGACATGAGAAATTTATATCTTAGCAGAATTTTGATACTTCAATACTCCTCAGGTATGAAACAACAGGCATAAGACCCGAACACTTGAGGGACGCAATGCCTTTGAAGCAAGCACAAAGGAGGGTGCAGGATCTCCTTTGCAATGGAGAACCAATATGGAAAATAAGATCAAGGGGTGGGAGGGCAAGAATACTTGTGGGACACGGTTTAGATCACGACCTCGAATGCCTCGGTATTGATCAGTACCCTTCATTCATGATGAGGTATGCGTTATTTTGAGCCATTGCTTTCTGTGGACTACTTGTTTTCCTGAGAAACTGTTGTGTGATAAACCTATATATGTATGCTTTTACTTTGATATCTTTCTAAAATTCCCACCACCATAGCTTGTTTTATTTAATGGATTTGTTATTGATCATAGGGACACAGCCAACTATCCCCCGTTGATGAAAACAAGCAAGCTCAGCAACTCACTCAAATATCTCACACAAGCCTATCTTGGGTAAGTACGTAAAAGCTTCTACTAGTTATTCCATCATCATCTTTGAATCAAAATGCTCATGACTTGGCTTTGTTTAATTTCTGTTGTATAGTTACGACATTCAGACTGGCATACAAGATCCATATGAGGACTGTGTGGCTGCAATGAGGCTCTATGTTAGAATGCGGTCGCAAGCACACCCACATGACTACTCTTCAGGGTCGGGCGAGGCCCAAAGCCGTAACAATTTTCCATCTTGGAGGCAGAGGGAGCTCGAGAGGATGACCCCAGATCAACTGTTGGAGCTTTCAGGATCTGATTACTATTGTTGGTGCTTGGACTCTTGAGCAAGTCATGGGAAAGTTACCCATGTACTGTGGGTTCTATCAGACTAGTAGTACCAAGTCTATTATATCTAATGCCTTTAAGCATAAGTGACTATGGGTATTTGGTGTGCTTGGATTATCAGAGTTCCTAGGTAGTCATACTTAATATACTTGTTGTACGAATGTATTATGTAATGCAGTTGTGATAACTGCAATAATCTGGGTGACCATGTGGCCACTGAATCACCCTTCTATGAAAAAAATGAAAAAAAAGATATGGTATTATGGTACTACACTGCTGCTTGTTCTGAGGTTTAAATTCCTTTCCTTTTCTCCTATTTTCTGACAATATTGGACATGGGTACGTACAATTCACTGAAGATGGAAGGCACTTGGTTGATTAATGACTGATGATTTTTTTTTTAAGGGAGATTCATGGTTTATGACTTGAAACTAGCTTATCTGAAGGAAAACAAAATGGACTCATTTCACTTTAGTAGTCATTTTTTCCCTGGAAAAGGATATATCCATTTAGTTGCCATATCATCCATCGTTTTGTCATATAGCCCATCATTTAGCTATGTTTAGCATATCAAGCTCATCAATAAGCTTCACATTCCATGTCATTTTACGTGTATCTATTGTCTCGATATGGTGTGTCATGTTTCGCAAGACACCTTGGTATTGGTTTATAAGTGTTGGTAAATGATGTAGTTAGTCTACCATCGGGTCGGATTTTTTTTTTTTTGGACATCTATTATATACTGATGGACAGGCATTATGTTGTTGTCTATATTTCTCTGAAGAAAAGAAGAAGAAACATTTGTTGTCTATAGAAGTCCATAAAAACATGTATTCTGAACAGAATTGAGACTATCTATGAATAAACGAATGAGGAATTTAGTTTTCTTCTTTTGTTCTAAAAAAGGGAACAATAGTGGATTAAAAGGTTTTGCTCTCAGGAGGAGGAAGAGAATGATCTTTTTTTTTATTTGTTTACTGTGAGGATCCGTGTAGGCGTATGATTAGTCCCACATTGATTATTCATCGAGAAGATCTTGGGTACTTATATAGGATCAAAAAACCCAAATAATACATTTCGATTAGCCATTTTGGATGACGTTCTGGATTATTACATTTACCAAACATCGAACTTAGTCTTATTTTTCTATTTCGTTGCTATTCAAAAATAAAGATGGGTTTTACAATCTATATATAAAATTTTATATAAAAGGCTAAAATAACAGTGACATGTGAAATTTTTTTTATCAAATAAATAATTAATATTTTTGGGGCTAATTAAAAAAACGATCATTAATGATGAACTTTATGATTAAATTTTAACAAATCTAGCAAAGATTTGTCTTTCTTAAACATTACCATGCTACTAACAAATGTTACTAACAAATTTATATTTACAAATACATAATAATATTTAATTGAGGCGTTTAAACAATTATGACAGAACAAAAAAAAAGCTCCCATCATCCATCTACCATCATCAACAATCTCATGCTAGTTCTTGTTGATGCTGATCTCCCGTGATGAATGGCTTCGATATGATTTGCTGAACTCGATGCACTGCCTAATGATTGCTAGCACGGTAAAATGCGTCTCGAAGCTATTCTTGATGATGCCGGGATGGCGAATATTAAGCATGCTGCTTGATGTGTAGTTCTCTATGAAATAAACACAATCAGTTCTTGCCCTAAAGGCGACCTCTCGACGGAGCTCTTCAGCTTGTTGTATAGTTTTTATAGCCTTCTTATGGGTTAATACAACAACTAAATTCAAGCCTGAAATTAATGACAAGTTAGATTGCATTCTTATCAAACAATAGAAACAAATGGTACGAAATAGTGAAATTTCTCCTTCAATTTACCATGGGAACCGGGTTTCACCAAGTAGTATAACGGTACCTCGTTCGCGAACGGCGCCAGCGATATCGGGCAGCTTCCTGACAGCCAGATTCCGCTCCTTCGCAGGCCCGCCGCAGCGAAGCACCAGAACCACACACTCCGCCACGGGCGCCGCCTCACCTCCTCCCCCGCCGCCGACCAGCGCAGCCTCCACGTCGGCTCTCGTTAGCCTCACGGCCTCCGGCAGCGCCGGCGCGTCCAGCAGCTCCACCGCCGCCTCCCCCTCTTCCGCCGCCACTGCTGCGCGGACCGCGCGGCGGGCAATGGTGGCGGGGCGGGAGCCCGGCGGCGCAGTCTCCACCCTGAGGAGCAGTGGCCCGACCTCGTCGGCGAGGGCTCGGCACGCCGTGTTCACGAACGAGCTCTTGCCATTGGCCCGGAACCCGGTGACGAGGACCGCCGGCGGGTGGGCGATGGGGCCGCCGTTGTCGCGGCGGATGAGGAGGAGGGCGTCGCGGATCTCGCAGCGGAGGGAGACGATGGCCTCGTCCCGGTTGCACCGCCGGAAGGCGAGGAGCGTCGCGGCGCCGGTGACGGCGGCGGCGGCCAGCTCAATGAGGAGGCGGAGAGAAGGGCGCTGCATTTGGCCTCCACTTCTTTTCGAAAAAGTAGAGATTTTTTTTTACCAAATTATGGATGACTTGGGGGGACCGAAAGGGTAAAAAGGAGGCGAGAGAACAAAGAGAGAAGATTATGCATCCAAGGAAGAGATAGAACCTGGGGAAGAATTGGGTCCTTTGCCACCTTAATTTAGAAGATTATTTTATGTTACTTTGGCACTGTTATAGGCTAATATAGATCCTTAAGCACATGTAGTCGGTTTCCTTGGTTAAACTGCGTGGATGGTTGAAACTAGCAATGAAAAAAAAATATCTTTATCTAAGTACAAGTAACCCTAGTTGTTTTTTTATTGAAATATGCAAATATGGAATGTAATATATTTATTTTATAAACAAAAAAAAAAATCAATTCCAGAGATCGGCTTTTAGCTATGTTTTGAAGTAGAGAACCGTAGATTCAATGGTTTATTATATCTCCCAAAGCTTAGTGGAAGGTTCGATATGCTAGTTTGCTCAGGCCGTAGAGGAGGTGATGGATTTCATCTATTCAAAGTGCTCATGTTGTATGCTGATAGAAATTTGAAGTACTTCATCTATTTGTTCTTCTGTTTTGTACAGTTCAATGCATAAAATATATGTATCTGAAATATATTAAAGCTTATAAAGTTTACACCATGAATCTACATTCCTTATATATATACTTGATTTGCATCGTCAACTTTTTTCTACTTTACTGGAAACTACATTTATACGCATATAGATATGGATTATATATAAAGATGGGATACATACTCTCTTCTCTTGAAAAGAGTATAATCCATCCTGTATATAAGTTTTAGTAATAAAATATAATATTCATATAAGTAGAATTTACATTATCATAGTCTAATTAATTATAGACGTCAATTCTTCCCTCGAATTGGTAAGATTAAGATTGTTAAATTCATATAAAGTTCACTATAAGGTGCCATTAATGTTTACCATTCCATGAACTTGCATAAATTGTCCTTTCTACCTGCAAGTCACTTCTTAACCCTCTTAGTTTAGCAAACTATCTTGCTACTACTAAGGCCCTGTTTGGGGGAGCTGTTGGAAGTAGAGCTATTGGAAGTAGAGCTGTCTGAAGTAGAGCTGTTATAAAAAGCTGTTTGCTGTTTGGTAACTATATTCGTAAAGTGCTGTGGTACTTTGTTTTGTGTTTGGTAAACAAACTGAGAAAGTACTTTTGTATGACAAAATTACCATAAAGGACATTGCATAGTATTATACAACATAACATAATAAAACATAACATAAATTAATACATAAATATACGATATAGTATAATATTATTGTAATATAAAATAATATTATGTTAATATAGCATAATAGTAATATAATTATTAGAGTAAATTAATATTTGGTAATATAACATAATATTAAATTATTTAACATAACATATTAACGTATTATGATATAATGTAATATATATTATATTTATAGTATAATACAATAATAAAAGTATAAATTATTATAATTGTTAGTATAAATTAATTTCTCATAATATAACATAATATTAAATTATTTAAAATAACATATTAATGTATTATAATGTAATGTAATATAATACAATATTTATAGTATAATACAATGATAAAGGTATAAAATATTATAATTATTATTATAAATTAATTTTCCATAATATAACATAATATTAAATTATTTAAAATAACATATTGATGTATTATAATGTAATGTAATATAATATAATATTTATAGTATAATACAATAATAAAGGTATAAAATATTATAATTATTAAAATAAATTAATTTTCTATAATATAACATAATATTAAATTATTTAACATAACATATTAATGTATTATGATATAATAAAAAAAAGAAATCGAAGGAAGCTTCAGCAGGATCAATTCTTGGTATTGGAGTTTGGTCAAGCATTTCTGGTAGGATAGTAGAAGCCCTCCCTTCATTCCAAGCCGGCGATAGCAGGCGATAGGGGGCAATGAAAAAGACCAAAAAGTGCTTCGTTTCGTTGGTAGAACCAACGCCAATATCATATTGACTCTCTCTCGTCCAATAAGAGTTTCCGAGAGTGACTTTCTTCAAATTCTCTCCTTTCCAAAGCGAATATGATATTATATTTATAGTATAATACAAAAATAAAGGTATAAAATATTATAATTATTAGTATAAATTAATTTTCCATAATATAACATAATATTAAATTATTTAATATAACATATTAATGTATTATGATATAATATAATATGATATTATATTTATAGTATAATACAAAAATAAAGGTATAAAATATTATAATTATTAGTATAAAATAATTTTCCATAATAATTTTTCATAATTTTTCATAAAATAATTTTCCGCAGTCCAGGGGCTCTTCTTCGTGGTCCACGCTCGAGGAGAACCTCAGCGCGGGCCGCGAGGTTGATGATAAAAAAAAACAATAGATTGATTTTGGAAGGTATGGAAAAGGATTAAAATTTTTTTCTTCTAAAATGTGGTTCAAGAGATGCATACAAAAATTGAAAAGAAAAATACCTTTTCTTACGGAAGGGAGTCTGACGGCTAGGGTTCTTAGCTACAGCAGATTTTTAGATTTATAAAAGGACAAACTATGTAATTATGTTATTTTAATATGGGTATTTTTGTCAAAAATACAGCTTTCCGAAAAAGCTGAAACAGCTTCCTTCCAAAAGCTTCAAATTGGAGCTTTCTCCTAAAAGCTGTTTTCAGCTTCCCGCAAAAGCTGAAACAGCTTTTTGAAAAATTTACCAAACACAGTTTTTCATCTAAAAGTACTTTTGGAGGGCCAGAAAGCACTTTCTGACCCTCCAAAAGCTCCCCCAAACAGGGCCTAAGATGACGATGACAAGGTGACCTAAACCCATAGCAATCGCTCTCATATTGGCATCAAACCAAGTTCCTCCAAAGCTCAATAGCCCATCAAGATGGGGCCCATTCCCAGCGGAGAGTGGTATAATTGTGGGTGCTCGAGAATATAGGGTGTTCCGGTAGGTACAGCACAGCTCATCCTCAGTCATATCCTTTGTCAACCGCGCACGGCGGGTCTCTTTCCTGTGTCCGAAAGCTTGATAAGAACGCGGCACCCTTCCACACTCCACCCGTGGACCATTTTAATAACACGATTGAGCTGGCATAAATTCATAAACAATCTATTATGTTCACCTACAATTTACTAGACCCATTCTAAGACCCTCTCTTGACAACTGGGACCCCACCCGATGAACGGCTGTAGGATTGTGTGTTCTGGAATGGGTGGATCGATTATGGACTGATGTTATGTCTTGATGAGGAAGCCTCTCTGTAATTCCGACCCTACGGCTTGCTTTTTTTTTTTTAGTATGCTGTTTTCATTTATTGAGACTAACTCACATGCCACTTTCAACAATTATACCATAAATACCCTCATCGGGACATCTTTATCTATTTCCATTTGTGAGCAGAATTGTAGTAAATTTAGGGGAGTTACTAGGGGTTATAAAGTCATTTGAGAAAGAAGACAATCTAATGCCGTAGATTCCGCCAATCCCCGACCTTTTCTTCCAGTCAACCATGGCGGCCTCGACGAGTCTCTCGACCTCCTTCCTTTCTCCTTCGACAGCCTCCGGATCCGGCGACGGTGGCGGAGAACGCGACTCGACGGCCTCGAATGGAGGCGATGGGTCTGTGGAAGGCGGCGACGCGCCGCTTCGGAGGCGCTGGGGTGGCCGGCCGGTGGAGGAGGGATATCGTCGCCGTCGCCCTGGCGGTCTCCGCGGTGGCGGTGCTCCTCTCCTTCTCCGCCCCGTACCCGGTCTCCGTTTGGTTCCTTCTCCCCTCCGCCGGTACAGGCGGAGATTCGTCCTCTGAGGGATCTCTTCTTCCTCCGCCTTCGCTTAGTGCTTTTCGTCAGTACCAGGAGCGAGTAGCCTCTGCTCCCACTCCACCCCCAAGTCTTTCTATTGCGCCTTTGTCCTCTTTGGATGCGAATTCTGATGACGAGGAGGTGGAAGATAGTGACGCTGACCTAAAGATTCCTCCTTTATGGCGAGAAGTAAGAAATCTCTGCTCGGAATTTCGGTTCTTCTTCAACTTCGGTGGAAAATTTCATAATTTTAGGGCAGGAATTTGATGGATTCTCGGTCTGTGCAGTCTCTTGATACTTCAAACTCCACGGATTCCACCGCTACGACCGTGCCGCCTCCGGTTGTAGCATCTCCTCCTCCACCGATTTCGAAACCTGATGCTGTGGGGGTGAAATCGAGGAATGTAGAACCAAAGGTGTCGCCTTTGCTGCCAGAGGTAGATGTTTCAGCTTAGGAGTTTCCTTTTCTCGTCATTCTTTGGAGAAATTTAACATTTTTAATTGGATATTCGGTGTGTTTCTTGATCTGTTTAGGTGCCTGTTTGGTTGATGTCTCCTCATCAGCAGCTTATATATGCGAAGAGAGAAATTGATCGTGCCCCACTTGTTTTGAATGATCCTGATCTTTATGCTCCATTGTTCCGAAATGTTTCAGTTTTTAAGAGGTGGGACTGAAGAAGTCTTGAATCATTTGGCTTCTCCTTCATCTTTCTTATGTTCAGGGCAAGAATTATACCGTTTAGGAATGATCTTTTGGACTGAATTTATCTCTTATTCATTTTGTCTTGTGGCTATTTTCTTTATTCTGTAAGTTTGGGTAGTTACATTATTGGGAGGTGGGCTGGGTTTGCTTGTTAGTGTTTTGGTTGGTAGTTTTGTCATTTTTCTGATTTGACCTAAGAGGATAGCAAGGGGTTTCTCAATGAGTCTTAGTTTGCAGTGTTAATTCTTCTGCCAACCTTGAATCTAGTTAAAAAATCATAGACTGGTTGTCTGCTTCTTAAATTAGGCTTATCTAGCCTGTTGGAAGAAAGGGAATGAGAGCTTGCTGATCTGGTTCCATAGGATCAGTTAAACACTGAAGCAAGAAATTGGCTAACCTATAACTCTGTGTTGTGGTCTGATTGCCAGTTTGCTTAGGCCGTGGCGATGGGTGATGCATGTTACTGAGATACTAACTTTTAGCCTGTCGAGCAATACCTTCCATTTCTTTTTCCCAGATATATATTCCATTTGTTAACACCGTGTTTTTTTCTCTCTAGGGATTTGACAATGGAATCTAATTGTTGCACTTTCCACCATGTCAGTATTCTAGTCTCTTGTGGCCAACTATCTTTATTTTAGTAATTTTATACATCATAATAATTTTGTCAGAATATATTCTGTTGTAGTGACTAGAAAAGCCATTGCAACTGCTAGAACATATAATGTCTAGTTAACACTTGATATAAAAAGTGTGCATGCTGTTATGATATATAGAAATCTATGAGCTTGTAAGAGTTATAATCTTTCCTATAATGGCACACAATTGTCACCATTTTTTTTAGAGAGAGCATTTTGAAAGCCAAACTGCACTACTTACAGGAGCTATGAACTAATGGAAAGAATTCTTAAAGTTTATATCTACAAGGATGGATCGAGACCTATTTTCCACTCTCCTGACCTTAAAGGCATCTACGCTTCTGAAGGATGGTTTATGAAATTAATGGAGGGAAACAAGCAATTTGTTGTGAAGGATGGAAACAGGGCCCACATATTCTATCTGCCATATGGTGCACGACAGCTAGAACTCGCTCTTTATAGGCCTGATTCTCATAATATAAATGAACTTTTGATCTTTCTAAGGGACTACATCAACATGATCTCTGCTAAATATCCTTATTGGAACCGGACAAGAGGAGCAGATCACTTCTTTGTTGCTTGCCATGATTGGGTATGCTCTTTCTGTCTTTGTCCATACAATCTTTCTTTTTCTCGAGTAAAGCTTCATGTTTTAGATATTGTGAATATGATCTCACTTGCTCATGTACTTGCATAACTGTGTGTACATATGTCAATTATTCAAACAGATTAGCTTGTTTTCCTTTAACATTTATCACTTTACTGTCCTTGATGGGAATCTGATATTGAGATCTCTCTGGTTATATTTTATTCTATTGGACTTTAGAACAAATGATTGTTCTATATGTTCTACACTTCATGCTTCATACGTATGAAATTGTTGAGATGCACAGTGCTTAATTGGGGCAAAGTAAATGTCAGAAGGAAATAATATTGCCTAGTTATAATTTGTCACTTGGCAAGAGATTAATTTCTTTAACTAGCACCTATGGTTATATTACGTTTGAAAGTTTTTACCTTCTGAGGAACTAAACAAACTTTAGCAAAATTAGGAGAAGTTATAAAAAGGAAAAAAGGAAAGTGGCCAATATTATTGAACAGCAAAATCTTTTTGGAGTTAGCTAGAAGAGGTTGCATCGATCAATTTGTCTTTTATATTACTTGCATGATCTAAAGAACTTTGAAACAATGACATTTCTGAAATTTCTGAACAAGGGTACCATGATCCTAATTTTTCTTATATCTTTTCAATTTTTTATGCTGTCTCCATGTTCTCCTTTACTTTCATATGTGATATTCAGATTTGACTTCTCTATCAGTTATGGTTATCGCAAGAATAAGCCACCAAATTTTGTCAATTAGCATATTACTTTGTCACTATATATAACCATATGGCCTATGGTGTTGTTTAATTGACCTGCTAAGTTGACAAATTTTCACCAACCATTCTCAACATGCCATGTCAGCCAAGGTAAAAAAATAAATATCAACTATGGGTTATGTAACTTATGTTTGCCCACTGTCTGATATCTCCCTGTTATCATCTTCATTAGCTGAATTTTTTTTCTGGGTGACATCACGAAGTTACCAAAATGGTGACCCTTTTTTGTCTAATAATCTTTATTCTGGGTAGTCATCACATGATCTCTTAATCTTCCTTTATCCGATACCATGTAGGGTCCTTACACAACAAAATTGCATGATGAATTTAGAAGGAACACCATTAAAGCTCTATGCAATGCAGATGTCTCAGAAGGAGTATTTATTCGTGGAAAAGATGTCTCCCTCCCAGAAACCTACATCAGAACACCCAGAAGGCCTCTCAGGGATGTTGGAGGAAAACCTGTTTCCCAGAGGTCTATACTTGCCTTCTTTGCTGGACAAATGCATGGCCGTGTCAGACCCATCCTTATCCAGTACTGGCGTGGGAAAGATGCAGACATGAGAATCTACGAGAGCCTCCCACATAGGGCTGCTAAAAAGATGTCATACATCCAACACATGAAATCAAGCAAATTTTGCATTTGTCCAATGGGCTATGAAGTGAACAGCCCGAGGATAGTGGAGGCTATTTATTATGAGTGTGTTCCGGTTATAATAGCAGATAATTTTGTGCTTCCATTTGATGAAGTTCTTGACTGGAGTACCTTTTCAGTGGTCATAGCAGAGAAGGATATACCTAACTTGAAGGATATCTTGTTGAAAATTCCGCTTAGACGATACATAACCATGCAGATGAATGTGAAGAAGTTGCAGAAGCATTTTCTATGGCATGCTAAGCCAGTAAAGTATGATATCTTCCATATGATACTGCACTCAGTTTGGTTCAATAGGCTGAATCAGATTCAGGTGTAGCGGTAATGTTCCATTATACAGTTTGTAGAGAAGTTTTTGAAGCGTAGACCATAGTTCAGCATGACAAAACTAATCACGTTAGATGAGCTGAAAGGAAAGAGGATTCAGACTGCACACAAGATTGCGTTTAACATGAAAGAATGTTCTCAGCATTGTCAAAGAAACAGAGTTAATACACCAGTTTTTTCATTTGGTTCTTTTATCCATAAAGGGGCTAGGCTGGCCTTCCACGGTTTGAGTTCCAGAGCCTTGGTAGGTAAGGCTTTGGATGTACAAGGAGAACACACAATAAGGGTGTGGATTCTTGCATACAGGTATGGAAGCAACAGGCCTTTTATCATCTACTATTAGTTTCAGTGTTAAGCAAGCAAATATTTCTAATTTTTTTCCTTGTTTATGTCAGAGATCATTTCTTGTTTAAATATATATATCCGTGGATAATGAGAGGAGGTGATGAAGTAGCACTAAAACTTTTCGGTATTTAACTAATCATTTGCTTGACATTCTTTAGGTCACTAGTTTTCGTCATTTGAGTATTTGAAGTTCTATGCAATTGGCAATCATAGTCAGAAATTTGGCATTCAAGATATCTGTCTTTTTTTTTTTTTTTTTTTTTTTGGTGGTGGGGGGGGGGGGGGGGGGGGGTAGTATTTCCTTGAAAAAAGAACAGTCCAATTTTTAAAGTAATTATGCGAAAAAAGAAATTGAAAAGTAGGAGGAGACCCTGATCTGCTTTTCTGGAAGGGACCTTGAGTTTGCTTTCTGTTTTCATGTGGTCTTTGGAGAGCAAATAATTTTTTTAGTTTTCTGCCAACCAGACGGCAGAAAACTGGATTTTCCACTAAAATACAGTGTTCTGATCTGTTTTCATCCTTAACAGAAAACTTGATATTTATGTAATTTTTTCCCTTGTGAAAAAATTAAAAAGAAAAGTGAAGTAAAAAAGTGGAATGTTTCACAATTAAGTATGAATGGGCAGGGACTGACATGCGGCAGGGAATCAAAACTAAATATAGCAGCTATAGCAACCATTGATTCATCCCGTAGTAATGATTGATTTTTTGTAAATAAGCTGTAGATACCTCATTATGATGCAAATTCACAGAAGTTATGAATTAGTAGATAGTTTATGAATTACTTTATTTTTCCTAAAGTAATTCTGAGAATGATTGAAGATTTAAAAGTTCTTGAACAATGTCTAGTGGTTTTAATCTATTGAATGATTTATTATCAATATGATTCTCAGTGAACTTTCAATTTCGTCATTCAGTTGTTGTTTTTCATTCTTATTTTTTTGTTTCAAAATACTGCCTATTCGTGTTTTCAGGTAGCAATGGGAGGAAACAGAATATAGCAGGTAGGAAGGTCAGCATCATTCCGTTGATAGCTCACATAATTCTGGAGTTCCATTTTGTAAAGCATCTACTAATTTTGCTTACTGAATAAGTTTAAAATTATTATTCATTGTTCGTAATAAGATTTCCTATATAAAAAACACATTTTTCTGTCAAAAATATCACCTGTGAAAAGGACTATTTTTCTGGTTAAGATTGATCTAATGGATGATGTACTCCATTCTTGAAAAGCTTTTGAAGCTCAAATTGTTAAAATGCGTTCCTTTTAACATGTTAAAATTGATAATGGAGAACGCCATACCTTTGTTGAGGTAACAACACAATAACAGGATGTAAATTGTAATTGTTAAATGTTGTTGTACTCCAGTGCTTTTTCAGATTAATCCAGAAAAAAATATGAGAATGGGACACCAACTCAACATCAGCGCTCACTACAATCTTTAAACAGAGCTGCACTGTAACATCTACACTTGAGGCCACCTGTATCACTGTGCTGGCAGAGCACTTGCGCTCTTGGGTGGAGGACTTGAAATAGTTATGTCAAATTTAAAATAATGATAAAAAAAGAAATTTATGGCTTTGGGCTGAAAATGGACCGGTCGATATATTTATATTTAAATTCATATCTTTCAATAAATATGAATATTAAACAGATATCAAAATTAGTATTAACATTTGTTTTAAAATAAATATTAAATATTAAATATATTCATGTTTGCTATAAATGGATACTTATTGTTTATTAAAAATATTTATATTTTTTTATCTGAATGCAGATATAAATTGGATATTTTGGTAGATATTAATCAAATTTGAGAAAAACTTAAAGATGAAAACTAGCAATAAAGACATGATCATGAAGAAAAGATTCAAATAAAATAAGCATTTATTAATAATAAAAATTAATAATTTCATAAAGGATATACCGTTTAAGGTTGTTTGTCACTGAAGATTTATGACACCTTCAAGGCGTTTCGTGGTTGTCGCCGGATGGAAACTAGAAAATGGACGGAATTTTCGAAATCCTAGTTGTTGGAAAATGACAAAAAGAAAAGAGAGACAAAACGGACGAACGAGAGGTTTGAACCTTTTAGGCATGTAGGGTGATTCGAAGGATTTTATTCGAATCGGGTATTACATATTCGGATTACTATATTAAGCGACGGACATCCGATATTTAGATTTTTTTAGTTTAAGTTTGGTTAATCATTTAATTAGTTTTTTTAATTTAGCTTAACTTAAAATTTTTTTTTATTTATTTATATTATACGAATATCATGATATGGAAAATCAGCTGTATTTGCATTCATATTTGTACTTGAGAGATTTTTGAATTAACTATCCAGATCCATTCAATTGGACAAAAAAAATAGTATTGAAATCTGACCCAAATCGGATGCAAAAATGAATACGAACGGATATAATCCGGCTGTATGAAGTTAGTTTGGGAAATAGTAATCGATATGCTACTGTGATAGCATTAAGACGCTACGTGAAATGTGTATGCTGCATCAACTAGAGTGTTCGAGAAGCCATGAGAAACAGAGTGTTCGAGAAACTGATAGGTGTTAGGAGTGATAGATCTTGTAAGACCAAGTTCATGGATTCCAGATCGGCGCGGGGGAGCATCTTTCCAGGTGGGCCCAGTACCGTCCCCTTCCCCTTCACCGGCATCGCCGTCACCATCACCAGCCCCTCGATACCTCTTCTGCATCCTCCTCCATCAAAATAATTTTTAAAGAAAACACTTCCTTTTTTTTTCCTTCTTTGTTAAATGGCATCCTAGTTCTCAAATATTTTCAAGTCACGACGTGATTGTCGTGCGACAATTTTCTAACATCAGGTTAACGGAAATGGATGTCTGAAGGGCCTGATTGAAATAGTTCTAAATAACAAAGGGTATCTAGGAAAAAAGGACAAGATTAAGGGTTAAAAGAAAATACTCTCTTTACATAATATATTGATGGGATTTTGAGGGTAGTAAAGGGAACACATGAAAAGATTCATCAGTGTAGTGATGGTGAATTCACTCCCATCACAGCAACCACTACCACTTTGTTATAGCTAATGTCGTTTTTTAGTGAACAGATGTGTTGCTTTTGGAGGTGGCATGTAATGGCAAAAAGAAATGCTAAAAATTGAGTTGTGGAATTCCTTCTTCCTCTGGCAAAGAGGATAGATATAAAGCGGGCTCAGAGAGATGTCTACAAAATACACTTTGTCATCTTCTCTCATTCCCATCGCATATACAAAATCGTGCTTGTTTTCTCCAAATCACTATTTTTCATGCACTCTTCTTCTCAAGAAATGTATTATGATCAGTTGTTGAGATCTAATTTGCAAATATCCAGATGGAGGATCAAAAGGCAAATGATTAATAGCTATATACGCATCTCCTGAGGTTCTGAACTATCTGAGAAAAAAAGATTCGGACCAATTCTAATTTAAATAGACCGTGCGAGACGCATGTAGGTAAAAACCTCCGGCACATGGAATTGGAACCCTCTGAAAGCCAACCCTAAACTCTTAAATCCTTAAACCCTAAAACCTAAATTCTAAACCCTAAACCCCTCCTGTTCAACCCTTCTTCACATAAAATTTTTTTGGGGGCAATACCTAACTTGATTGGGTCATCTTCATGCTGATGCCATCCCAAGGTCGTCTAGCTAAAAGAATGTCAAGAGATTAAGAACCACCTTTCAGAATAATGATCTCAACAAACATTTAGCATTCTCATATAAATATAAGGGCAGGATATCGTTATGTACAAATTTAGAATTCTGGCATCATAAAATATTCCGCAACTTGGTGCCTTTGGATGTCACAGAATCAGCACTCAGGTAATGAGTTTAAAAATAAAAAAAGGGAAAAATGGGGGAAGAAGAAAAGCTTCATTGTTAAGCTTAAAACAGAAAGAAAAGATCTAGGATTATGAATAACACAAGCCGACATATCTGGAACTCCTTTTTCTCAAAGGGCTGTCTACTTCCGCCATTCTCGAACTCAAATTCGAAGCAAGAACATGTATTTGATCTGCACAACATCAGTCTGGAAGTTTCAAACGCTCGAACAGCACCAGGAAGCTCTGATCAGGTATAACATAAAGAAATCCAAGCTCTGTGCCTCTGACATGCGGCCCAAAGCCCTGCACAAGATATAGTTTGAGAGTTAAAATGATTTCCTTAAGGGAGTTAATGTTTCTGCCACCACTATTATAGTAGGATGTCTCTCTTACTTCTATCCTCCTTTCCTTTGCGGATTTACCAGAAGCACACAACATTGACTGCTGCACAATCATAGTCTATCAGTGTGATACAGCTTGTTAGCCCAGGCTGGAGGAACATAGAAGTTTAAGATCATGATCTACAGTGATTCTAGCCTGTCACACTTGATGATTGACTTATGCAGGGAACAATCATCTTTGTCCGAAGCACTACTAACATAATTAACTATCTAGAGCCAGTTTGGATCCTCCTGCTAATGGTTTTATTCATTTGATCTTGTCAGCATTCCAAAGAGTTGATGAGAAATTTCATCCATTCCCTTATTTTTCCTGATCCTTCACATCACCCCTTCATCCTGGTGTCATCAAATAACTGCCGCACATGATCATACTATTCTAAGTTGATTCCCTGCCATAACCCCCTCCTTCCTGCTCTCTCTGCTCCATTATTGCTAGCACAAATCCACCTAGCATTCATCTCTATCAGACTGATCTTGTGGATACGTTTAAATATTAAAGGGAATGGGCTGTAAATAACATCTCAAAGCATTTAGGGACCCATCTCAAGCTGCAAATAACATCTCAAAGCATGTCCCTGCTTCAACCCCTAGTTACTTTAAGCGTTCAGATGTGCACATGTGGAAGTAGACCTCTTGAGAAATTTTAAAATAAGAAGCATTTAGGGATCGGTGCAGGAGTGAGGTACCCTATGGAGAAGTTTCGTGCAACAAAGCTTCATCCACCCAGATCTTTTCCTCCTTCAGATAAGCCTTCAATGCTTGCATCAATCACAATTGTGAAATAGTAGAAACCAAGAAGTCGATCGACTTACAAAGTAGCTTTGAAAAATAGAAAAAGATCTAAAGAGCATGGGAGAGGTTATCCTTTACAACCTCCTACCCTCAACCAACTGAAATCAAAGAGTATGAATCTTGTGCCTCTTAAATCATAGAAAGTTCTGTCAGGATGACTGATCAACTACATTTATTAATTAAATATATTAGCACCACACTGTGTGCCATGTGTTTCATCGGTCTAATTTGTCTATAAGGTTTTGATGCTGAATGATAAATTGTCACAAGGTCATGCATCCGCTGGCAAAGTAGCACACAAATACAAATACCATAACCATAAAATAATTTGAAAGAAGCATCAAAATGATCTAATTTTACCTTTCCATTGAGCTGTAATAATTCTCCATCAACCCATTGTGGATTCTTGAATCCAGGTTCTGCAATTCTTCCCTGGCCCTTGTAACTTGCAACCTGCATTTTTCATACAAATGGATCAGCTCTAAAGAACATCTTTTTCTGAGATAGGGTTCTGAGCCATAAGTGCCTAAAAACAAATATGCATAATCACATCAACAAGGAATATAAGGCCTGAATTATCAAATTGTTTTTGAAAGGTTCGAAAAACAGGTTATGTCAGATTATCACTTGCACATCTGATACAGGAACAAATTAAAAGAAACTAAAACAAAGATTACCACGCCAAGCTCCTCTGGATAGAGTCCACGGTTTCGAAGTTGATTCCCCTTCCCAATTTTAGCACGAAATGTTACCTGCCCAAAGAAAACCAGGTGAGAAATGTACACAGAATCGATCTATTAAAAAAAAATGTGAAGAAAAACTAACTAATTAATCACATGCCTGTCCAGCAGGAACATTTAGATCCCCGGTCAATTTTACAGCTTCAACATACTCAAAGAACTCTATGTCTGGATCTGTTTCATTTGTAGTATTCCAGTGACCATACTTGCGCCGCAGTTGTACTACCTCAGTGCCATAGGGGCCAAAAGCTCCCACATATAGACCTGCATGAAGATGGAGGATGCTGGCTGTGATATATTTTGAATCAAATGCAAACCATATTTGATTCTCCAATCAGACTTACCATCAAATGGATCTAAACCAACATTGTCAGTGATGATCCGATTAAAAGCAGTATTCCTAGATAATCTGTTTCTTCTCTGAGCCTGGCTAACTGCAAGCTGGATAACCTCTCGGAGATCTTTAGAAACCTAATACAATTACTCTTGTTGATTAGTACAGGTGATACATACATAAATACAAGACTGTTCCTGTTCACCATAATGTACTATTACTGTAATGTCTCAATAACATGATGCACTACAAAGATTCACTTTGTAGTCGGCTCTACAAGCCTATTACATCATCTGATTTTGTTCTCGTCTAGGTGCAATCATACCGTAATCAGCCAATAACTATTTATAAGCATAACCATCAGGGCAGGAATTGATCTGGAATGCCAGCACATTCGAGCTTATTAAGGGTCAATTACCCTTTGTGGGTGAGATATACAAAGTCAGTATAACAAAAACACATAACAAATGTCAGTCAAATGTATAACCACAAATACATGAAGTAGTTCATTGACATTGGCAGCATCCTCTTTCCTTGAGTTGAAGAATACCAGAAATGAGAGGTAAATGTGAAATTTCAGTCGAGACATAGAAAAACTCATGCTCAAGGCATATGCACCGAGCATCTAATACATACATATGATCTGACAACAAAGCTGGTTCCAAACTCAGCTAGCTTGAAAGTGTGTAATGAGCACAATATAAGTTACAGCAATATATTTTTCCATGACCCTAATTTGAATCCAACCTGTAGAGAGCTCAACTAGTGACACTGATTAAGGTAAAAGCCACCAATACCATGAAAGCATGCAAGAATTGGCTTTCATTCAAGTATTTTATATATACGAATTCAACTTTTTTCCTTTCATATATAAATAATCATATATACAAGCAAAGTCAGCATAACAAAAGGAATCTAGCATATTCAGCAGCAGCAGCAGTGGTAGAAATAATACCAGTAACATGTATGATTCAAAATTACAAGATCATTGGAGCCATTGGTCCACTATATCTTGATTGCAGGCGAGACAAAGGTGCTCACGAAAAACTGCAGTATCAGCAGCTCATGTAGTGCTTAATATTATACAGATTGATCATAATACATAATGTTAAGTTGGATCACAAATTTCGAACAATTACGAATATTTATTCCTAAATATCTGAAGATTATTTTATCTTAAGCTCACCTTTGAAGCAGCCTTGTCCCCACTCAAGAATGCCTTTGCAACATCAGGAGGCATAAGATCTGAGGCTGCTTGAGCAGCAATAGCTGCAACTTTGATTTTTCTAGCTTTTCTTTCTTCAGCATCAAGTTCAGCACTTCTGCCAGGAATATGCAGTATGAAAGAGTCCTTTTCCATATCCATTATTTCTGCTGGAGCACGTACATATGATTTTGACAAAACATCCTCTTTGTTATGAAGCACTCCACCAATATAAAGCTTCACATTTGTATTTTTGCTCCCTTCAGTTGAATCAGCACCCCCACCCACTGGCACTGCTTCGCGCTGAACGCTATCCAGATTACTTGTTTCATCCTTTGAATCATCAATGGAAGCAGTTTTCTCTTCATCATCTTGCACTAACTGCTCCAAAGATTCTGTATTCACTTTAACTTCCTCTGACCCAATAACATTCAGTACTTTCACTTTAAATCCAGGAATCCTCTCCTTGAGAAAATTTATAATACTTATTAGGCCTTCTTCACTAGAATCCTTAGCATTTATATCCTCACTGCCTTTCTCTGCTGCTTGTTCCCTGCTTTTCTCTGCAGCATCTTCATTTCCTTTCTCTGCAGCAACTTCGTTGTCTTTCTCTGCAGCATCATCATTAGCTGGATTTCCTTCCATGGATGAGTTCTCAGAGCCAGATATAGCTGAATCATCTGTTGTCTTCAATACCGATGAGGGGGAAAGGGTTGATTTTCCTTTCATAGCTTGCAAGGACACTACCTGGCCAATGATTGAGCATCAGAGGTGGTTGGGGAAATTACTACATGGTTATAGAACATGATCAGAGTACAGTAGAATTGAAGGAATCTTATAACAGCCTGGACATTATAATACCTGGGTTATATATGTCCCATCATCATCTTTGATAAGAAAGATTTCAAACAATGGGGTTCCTGTAGACCCAGTTAGAAGTTGCCTGAAATGTGCAGTCATTAATAAGTTATAACAGCTCATCACGAGAGAGAGAGAGAGAAGCTGAAAACTAATACCTTGGACTATAACTCTTGGCAACATATCTTCCAACACCTGGGGTTATGCGTACTATTCTGCCAAAAGGATCATCAGAATCCTTTGCCCAGCCCACCCACCAACCTACCTGAAACATGAAGTGACGGCATCTGAATTGCAGCACATCATAGAGCGTTAATCTAAACAAGAACTGTGGTGTGTAAAATGCTAATTAAAATGATTATGATGCTCAAGTATTCACTTGAGACTGGTCTCTATCTGGTCTAGCAAAGATGCATAAGCTAACAAAAGAACATTTGTATACATTGGTTAAACCTTAGCGTTTGCCTGTATTTAAGAGTTGATGTGCAAAGAGGGGGAACGAAAAAGGCGTTCCAAGGAAACTATTGTAAGGCATAAGCTGATGTTCATACTGGTGACCACATTCGAAGTTTATTTCCTTTGGTTAGTATACACTGTGATGAAGAGTAAAAATAGTTGTTTGTTGTTGAATACATGGTAGACATATATGTGTGTTGCAGACCGTGTTATCTTTTTTCTTTTTTTTTTTTTGTGGACAGGTGTGTTAATTTTGCAGATACTGACCTAAGCAGCATGCCAAATAAAAATTACTAGGACACGCAATTAACACATATGCATCAGGTCAGTTGATTACAGTAAGATTCAAACTTTTCCAAGCAGTTCTGTAGTTAGTTCTTCCTTTTAATATATTGCTTAGCTCTTCCTTTTTATATATTGCTGTTAATCTGTAGTGTTGCATTATATAGTGCACTGAGGAAAGCCGTATGTCAGTGAGATATTTTATTGACACCAGCATTGGTATGAAGAAGGAATTGTAGCGCATGTACCATGTTTCTGTAAGAATCATCAATGGAGTTTTCTCATTCAAAAACAGCATTCTCAATCGATGACACAACGGAATATTTCAGCTAGGACAAAATACAAACTTTAATTAGCTAACAGAAACTTAACTTATTTTCACCTACTCCTCCATGTAATAGTGCCAAAGTGTTATAGCACTTGATACTGTACCCAATAACACAATAAGCTTGTTTCTAGACCAAATCATACAAGTACAATCTTAGCTGCCAGAATCGGAAGTGGGGAGCTGGAGTGGGAGCAGGTGCGGATGCAGGGAAGTGGATAGTTTAGAAACAATATTAGTAAACAATTGCTTAGGAAGTGGGTTCAGGTTCAATATTCCAGTAAAATTCCAAGGCATTTGTGTGACTCGAGGTAGAAGATTATGGCTACTAAGGGCACAATATGCTTTGTTTTAAACTCAATTCCAATTCTCAAACTGACATGGACAAGGCTATGAAAATTGCCCCATTGCATCACTCAAAAATTGTGTAAATGCACTACATCCACATTACTGGTAAGTGGTAATTGCAACTATTACACCATCAAGGCAAAGAGAAAGTAGCATTTGCATGTTCTTTAACTAACAAGGTACAAGGATTGAAAACGTAGTTAGTTTACAGGACAAACTAACATTGCATGAGCACAGTTAAAGAGATGAGCAAATTCACCTACTACAACAGCCACATGAAATTCCTCGAAAGTAATGTGATGCAGGTGCAATAAAGATGCAAGTGAATGATGCAACACAATACTTGATAAATATTAAAAAATAAGGTGAATAAATTAGGAAGTCTAAAAGTGATTTAGATATTTATGTTAGCAGCAGAGCTAAAGTTGCAGCCATTGTAGAGCTCCAAACCTCCAAACAATGAGGACCAGGTTTCTGGAGCAGGTAGTTATGGCACCTAAGATAGAAGACTCCTCAAACTCAAGAAAACTCTTACACTAAGCTAATATGGAGATGAGGGAATATATGCATGATAGGGAATTACCAGCCCACTGCCTGCAAGTCTCCATAACCTTGATGCATCATGATAACGTTCCTCTTCTACGGCATTCTGTAGAATGACAAGATATGGCATTAGAATCAAAGCTCACAATTGTTCGACAACTTGATAATGATAGAAAGAATATGACTGACCTTCAGCTCAGACATAACTAGAGCTACAACATCCTTAGATGTTGCTTCTGCAATAGCTTTCTTCAGTTTGGCAGCTTCAGAAAAGTCCTCTTTTTCAATAGCTTCTTCAAGTTGAAACTACCAAGAAATAGAAAGAAGATAATTAGATCAAACAAATCTTTCGACGATCATCGGTTTGCGGAGGACGACAATCGTTGGAAGGGGTCTTCCCAGATAGGTTCCGTCCAGATTGTTTCTGATCAGGAAGCTCGCGCGGACAGCTGAGTCCTTTTCAATAGAAAGGAATAGCCAAACCAACCCAGCTGGCTGGTCAATCTCAGTGATCTTATCGGCCGGCAAACCGGAGACGGACGACCATGGTCCCCACAGGGTCATGTCATGCGGCTCTCGTAGAGAAAGATAACGTAGAAAGAAGTAGGCGAAGTAAAGATTCAGTCGATCAATCTGCTTTCTGTCTTCATTTCGATCCCATCTTTCTTTTCTTCTTTCCGTTACTCTCGATTACAAAAGGCGAACAGCTAACGGGGAACTCGAAAGAGGCTATTCCTCTCTCTCGGTACAGCTCATTTTAGGAGGCAGGCAGAGGTTGCCATAGAGAGGGCGACGGGTTTGGGTACCTCTATAGGCGGATAGGCTATAGAGGGCCTATCAGCCTATAATAGGAGATAGAGGCATTGTAGCGAAAAGCCAAAGGGTCAACAGGTCAGGTTTTACTACAACTACTTGAGATGCGTTTGGATAACATCCTTTTTCGATTGGGTATGGCTTCGACCATTCCTGGATCTAGGCAATTAGTTAACCATAGACATATTTTAGTTAATGGCCTTCCACCCTTTTTCCTTTCGTAGAGCAGAGTCAGAAAAAGAAGCGTTTTCGTAAAAAGACAGATGCCCTAGCAAACAGATGCCCTAGCCTTCTTCGTGCACACAGATGCCCTAGCACCGAATGCCATAAAATTAAAAAGACAGAGAAAGAATTGGTAGCACTAAATTAATCATTGGATTGATAGGCAAATTAAATCACGGAAAACGGCGAGAAAAGCCAAGATAATCGAAATCCAACTCAAAAATTTCATAAGAAAGCAAAAGAAATCTCGAATTTGGCCCTTTCGATTCAAGGGCAGAAAAGGGGGGGAGGAGATGGGTCACCTTGAGTACGGAGACGAAGTTCTCGGCCTGGTCGGTCTCCGAGAAATGGCTGCTCCACCGGTTCCAGTCCCAGTCTGAGTAACCGCCCCCGCCGCCGCCGGGGGTGACGGCCGGGGTGCTACAGCGGCAGGGCAGGGTTGCGCCGCCCCGCTCGCCACGGAGGACGGGGCGGCTGAGGGCCACGCCGGTGAAGCTGAGGTGGACCTCCCGCGATGGCGGACCAGAGCGGCGGAGGAGCGGTGAGGAGAGGGGCGGCGTCGCCGAACCCCACGCGTTCGCGACGGCCATCGGGCGCTCTCTCTCTGTGTCGAAGAAAGGGCGAAGAGGGAAGAAGGAGTGGATCGTGGTAAGAACGAGAGTATTTATGTGTTCTGGGGCTTGGGGAATTGCCTCGAGTTTGGGATAATGAAATGGTAGCAGACGGACCAGTCGCTGACACGTACTAGCTCAGAAAATTAACTTTTTCTTCTTCTTACCTAAATGGATCTGGTAGTTACCCATCGATATATATATATATATATATATATATATATATATATATATATATATATATATATATATATATATATATATATATATATATATATATATATATATATATACACACACACACCCACACATATGTATGTACACATACATACATACATGCATACATACATATACACACATATATATATACACACACACATGTACACGTACATATACATATATGGGATTTAGGATAGATCGTACCATTATCTATATCTATTTCGGGATATTACCATTATCTATATCTATTTCGGATCCACTGCAGATGGGATCGGATACTTAATAGGGTGGTGTAAATTATCTTCCCTTATTTGAATAAAGAAAAAGTAGAAGAAGTAGGAGAAAAATATTCAAAAAAAATAAAGAAAAAAAAAATCGATTCCTCCACGTTTTACTTGCCCCCCCCCCCCCCCCCCCCCCCCCCCCCTCTCTCTCTCTCTCTCTCTCTATATATATATATATATATATATATGGTACATCTTACCCTCTATACTTAGCATAACACATGAAGCTCAATCTTTAAAAACTTGACTGAGCTCAGCTCATCTAGAACATAAGATGAACTGAAGCATATTGTAGAGCTGGGCTCATTATGGGCCAAGCATGAATATCTATGTTATTTATATATAGTAGAAAAGTTAGGCTCAACCCAAAGCATAGTCAAGTTAATCCTAAACAGATCATGCTGACATCAGCTCGAAGTCGAGCTTGACCAGCTTATTTAGTTTTCAAAGCCAAGCTTAACTAGCCTGATGCTCACCTCAGCAGAGCTCATTTGCACCCGCCGATTGATGGTGTTGACCATGAAGGTAGACATAGCTCTGCAGGCATTGGTCTCGTGAACAAGAAGCTGCACCTTACTACTCCTAAGAGCATAGTAATGTTGCTTGTGTGCATTATACATTTATAAAATAAATTAAATAATAAATAGATGAATAAATAAATTTGACTTCAAATGAAGATTTATCACATCTATGTAAAATCAAGGCTAGCGTTTGACGCACTGTCCTTAATACAGATTTCGTCCTCCACACAGGTGTTTTAGATCACTTGAGCATCTGCCTTTCAGGATACAATGATCTTCACAAACAAAAGAAGCACACTAATTTATTTGTACGGTGAACCAAAAATTGAGTTTTTGTATTCTCTTTGAATGAACTCACTAATGCTATCTAAGAACTCTAGAATGAGAGAACTAGATGAATCGAAATTCGGTGCATAAAATGGTGGGAAGAAGGCTCTATTTATAGAGTTCATGGTGACTTTTCAGAACAGACACTAAGTGAAGAGACAGATCTTTTCTATTCAAATGAATAGACGCATCCCTTCGAATAGTCATGTCTTTCATACTAACAGTCATGTCTTTTAAATAAAAAGACGCATCCATACAAAGATGCAATGAAAAGATGCAACCATACAAATGAATAGATATATATCTTTTGATGCAACTCTTTTGAAGAGACACACCTCTTCTAAAAAGCAACCTTTCAAATGGGTCACTCTGAGCCTATTTCCTCATTTACCTCTTATTGTCTAACAAGTAATACTCCTAAGAGCATAGTAAAATATTGATGTTTCTATAAATTTTCGTATAGATATGTCTGTAAGTTCACAAATATATTCAATCAAAAATCACAGAGATCGTCCGGTAAAGACATAAGAAAATGACCCGGTGTCGAAATGGCGATTGATGATCGGACTAAGACTTGAGAGGGTCATCGCTGGGTTTGTCATTGTCATTGTTAGTAGCTGTCCTGTAAATGTTGGGTTAAAAACAAATGATGTGGGCCTGTTTCGATCCCTGAGTCGGCTAAAAACGCGACACTGATCGGAGACTCTAATGGGCATTGGCATGGAACTAAGCAGCGCTTGTTTATCATTTTTCTATTACCCATAAAATTTATGTTCAAAATTTTCACCCCATTCAGGGCACAAGATTAAGGTTAGAAAACTTGATTGGTAACCTTTTTTTAGGTGCATAGCTAATAGCTAGTGATAAAATCCCATGACGTATCTTGCGCCTGCATGGTTTGTGATCATGTTCTCCGTCATCTTCAGCAATAAATCCAATTCAATTTCCCTGAGATGAAATAATATCTAATAGCTAATAGCCAGTTGCTATTTGCCTGGCTTATTCTATTGCATATTTAGCATCCAGAACTAGAAAATGATTCGAAATAATAAGGGATGAGATTTCACAAGATCCTTGTATTGGTTAATCGATTTTCCTCATGTTATCATTCTGAAACTTTGTGCAAAAATGCCTGCACTCGAGGAAGCAACAAAACAAGATTAATTTAGAAATTAGCACCCCACTCATTCAATAAGAATCATCTCATGCATAGAAAAATAATATAACAACGCCACCTAACGAAAAAAAATGGCCTCTCTTTTGTTTCTTACATCAGTTATCGTGTATGTTGAGAAATATATGGTGGGCCATGCATACCTAAGTACAAGCTTGATATCTGATATATTATACTGCTGCAGATTAATATTCCATATGGGCATCCTTCTGAGATTTTAATTCGATGTTCTATTGGGGCTGAATATCTCTTAAAGACAGGTTCCACTTCACCTGCTACTTATTGTTCTGTTTCTTTATATCCCAAACATTCTAAATATCACAGTATTCCTGGACTTATTCAGGAGACGTTATCGTGATGGGCGGGCTTATTCATGATGGGCAGGCATTGGCCTTCTATTTCATTCAAAAAAAAAAAATAAAAAAAAAGCATGCATGATATACAATCTTAATTGCTGAATAAAAATGAAGGCTTGTTTGAAATCTATGGCCTGAAATGTACTTCTTCAGATTATCAACACATCTTCCAAAATCTACTGCACCCGGCTGATGTAAAATCAAATACCAGGACTCTAGATGAACAAATGATTACTCTGGGATAATAGCCAAAGTTGCGCATTTGTTATTTAAGGGGTAGCATGTTCATCTCAGTTTAGCCTTCCCTTTTCTGTGCAACTTGCTTATTGGTTTTGGGTCCATGCATTGTATCTGCACTTTGTTCCAGTGGAGTGTAAATCTATACTTATTTTTTATACCGGTTCATTACTGATATTCGATACTGGTGGTGTACCGACACTCGATACACCAAAAAAATTTCACACCATACCATACTGATACCGTGCTAATATGGTACCAATATGGAATATGGTACTAAGATAGCGAGTCTTGATTGCAATTATATCCATTTCAGATGGACCCTGTCATCTAAGCATCTCAAACCTCTAAGTGCACAAATTCTTCCGCAACTAAAAATGATTAACAACAAAATGACCATCACCATCCACCTCCTCCTCCGTTCTTACCTCCCATGCCATACCCACTCCACTTCTTGAGCCCTTGCCCCAGTGGAAAGAGGCGAAGCAGTAAAAAAGTAATTAAGAAAATCATCCTTTTGGATTCAAGTCGTTAAATTATAAGAAAACCAAAACATAAAACTGGTACAAGAGGCTGTAATCATGATTGGTGAGAGTTAAGATGGGTGGATTGAAAGTTCAATCCAAATAGATGTGATGGGAGGCAAAATGGACCGTCCTACTCTAGCGTGGAGCCACTCAATTCCGGTCACGCAGTCCTCAGAGCCGAGCAGGCTAGACCTCGGTCCCGCTAAGAACTAGACCGGCCTCAGACCCTGCCGAAGGCCGAGTCGACTTCGGCTAGAGGCCGAACCGACTTCGGCCTTGTCAATCTTGATTCCATCGAAGATCCCGCAGATTCTTAGAATCTATATTCAAACAAATATGGAAAGTTATTTCCCGAATCCTCCACCCGCAGGATTGATCTCCATGATTCGCGCTGCCTCAGCTAATGGCCAACTAATCACAGCTTGGTCCGAGATTTCAGGTAACGAACGAGACCCTCACCCTATAAAAAAGGGTAGGGAAAGGCTCTCGATAAGCTATTAAAAAGTAATTCAAAACACTCAGAAATCTCTCCAAAAATACTGCTAATTTAACCATCAGAGGAACTTTGCCGGAATTCCCGACCAAGGCTTTGTGCAGGTACACCAGAGCGCAGGAGGTGGCTCTTTTTCTCCGTCTCAACCAACGGCTTCTCGGCTTCCTCCGGCGTGATCATCCTCAGGCCAAATTTCAACCACAACAAGATGTGTTCCCATCATCTCTTTAAAATTTGAGCTAGGTCTTTGCTGCTACCACCAAGCAAGACTTCTTTGGTAAGCTAAGCCGGCAGCTTCAAAGATTATGATCATTGAATTTGTTGAGTGAAACCTATTTAGGGTCATAAGTATGGACAAATAGTATTACAAACCCAAATAGCACGCTGGGACTAGAATATCGATCGTACGAAGGCGGCCATCTCGATATCATTGATTTGGGTGCGTGTCTCTAGCTAACCAAAAAAAAAACAGATCTATAATTCATGCATGCACCAAACCCAGGTGCATTAGGTCCAAGTCTTTGGTAAATATTAAAAAATAGAAAAAGGGACGATTCGTATCAAGACTAAAAGACAGACTTTATGACTAGACAAAGGTGGCATTTTTTTAAGGTAATATTTGTGATTCAAATCCTACTCGAGGTAAAGATAGCAATTTACTTGGTCCGGCTGCCCGATCTGATCAAACCCTAATAAAATGAATTTTATCCAATCTATTGAGATTCGATGGTGGGTATCCGATTTTAAAAATGGCAACTAATTCTTTGCCTTGGTCACTTCAATTGCCCATATTTTTTAAAATTCATCTACATCCCGACGAAGTAGCACAATTCAACCTCGAATATTATAATAATAAATAGAGAACAAAGTATTATGATTGATCGCGAAAGTGATAGAACATGTGAAAGGCTACATGCTAGCATTTGGCTTTCTAAAAAATTATATTTTTGTTTTTTATATTTTCATTATTATGAAAAATTTAGTTTGTTATATTTTATGCTCTAAACTTTGATTTTCTTTAATATTAAGGTTTATGTTTATATTCTATTTATTTTTTTGGTTTATATATAGAAAATATTTTTTAGCTTTATTCAAGCCAATCGATTTAAGCCTACCCACCCACATTTTCCTACGAGAGGGGTACAAATATATAATTCCCAATTGTAAGATAGATGTAAGTAATAACCTATCCGATTCATGTCTTATCTATTGCTATCTCTAATTTAGGAAGAAATTCTTAATAATGAGATGCACCATGTCAATAGTTCGTGACTTACAACTTAAATTTTTATTAAATAAATTAAAAAATAATTAAATTCGATTTATTTATTAAATAAGCAATAAATCACAAACCGTAGAACTTGTTTACTAGAATATGTAGAGTTGAGTTTGGGTTTATAATGATATGTTAACTTGATGTCACGTTGATACCTACAGTCTCAAATCGGTTCAAAACAAGTTAGTAGGTTATACTATCAGCTATTAAAATGATCAAATTAAATTTGACATGCCAAAAGTCTAAATATAAATATAATCCATTTGATGAACAAAGTAGTTATATTCTTACGATACAAACTGATGTACACCAAACCCAAACTTGTTCACTTAGGTAGGGCATATAAATATATATATATATATATTAGATTGACAGGTTATCAGTGACAAGATAGGTGGCCTTGACATTTTTCCGTTCAATTATCGCTGCCTAATCCATTACATCAACGGGTCACATGTGGGCCAAGCTGACTTCAGAAATCGTGCTTGGTGCACGATTTATCCATCATATTAAATTAAATATGTTAGATTATATATTAATTTATTAATTTTTAAAAATTATTTATTTTAAAAAATGATTAAAAAAGAAAATTAAATTTTATTTTATTGGTTGCTGAAAAAATTACTTACAAAAATAGCAACCATATAATTACTATATTTGGTTGAACACAGTCTTATATAAAAATATTACTAATTTTTAATAATGTTTTTGAATAAATAATTTAAATAATATTTTTTTAATTCTTTTATGGCCCAATATGAGATATTTGAGCATTAAAATAGATTTACTCATCTAATGGGAGAAATGAATTTGAGAGATTTACCAAAAAATGGTTAGCTAGTATTATATTTTGAGTTGGAAATGTTATGGTTTAATAATATTAAAAAAAAGGGTATTTGCAAGTTCTAGATGTTTCCATCAACTAACAATAATTTTAGATTTTCTTCAATAATCGTAAATGGAAAAAAATATCACCTTCGTATTTGTCTCAATTTTTTTCTCAATAAAGTAGCAGAAAAACTCATCACTTATTTTATAATAAAGTACCATTGGCGGCGATGGATCTCGTATAGCTTACCGATCACCGAGAGGAGGCAACGTTGACTCCCAGGCTTGCCAATTGTCCATAACTTTTAGAAACTGGGTGACGTGGCAGATAAATAGCAGTTCACTATTTTAACTCGTACAAGAGCTAAGACACTGGATCCAAATAGGACAGAAGCGACTCTCGCCGCCTGCGGGGACCACTGTGCTTCTGCCCCTCGTCGTTGCCACGCGTCCCCTGACACTCCCTCTGGTTCACACCCATCTCTTGCCCTCTTCTTCTATAATAAGCGCCAGCATCGCATTCATTTCACCACCTTCCCCGCCCGGGCAAAATTTTGGTCATTTTCCCCCCTCTAAATTCCAATTAATGGCGATGTGGAGGACGGCAAAGCACGCGATTCGGTCCCTGGCTTCAACGGTTCCCGATGTCTCTCCTTTCGTGAGACAGCTCCATGTAATCCTTTTAAAAGTTTCCTTTTTTTTTAATTTTTTTTAGCTATTAATCGGACTTGTTTTTGGTGATTTCTTTTTGATCTCAGTTGAAGTGTTTCAACGAGTTCCAGTGTTTTCGATTCACTTCTCTTTGTGCCTTAAATCTTGTTTGAAAATCAAGTTTTTAGTTATTTTGTAAAAATAATCCATAAATTTTCCATTTTTTTAATTGGTTTGAAGAGCTACTTGCAGGAAGTTTCAGGTCATTTGCTTCAATTCTCGCGAGTCGCGATATAGAGTTATTTGGAGTGTTAGATGTTTTTGATTTATCTTGCTATTTCTTTATTATGATACTACTAGTTACTTTTTTCTTAAAAACATGTTCCTTTGGCTTTAAGTAGTGCATTTTTTTTTTGTAGAAGTTAAACTGCGAGTTTTCCATCTGCAGTGATTCAGAGGAGTTCTAAGCGTTTTTTTCATTTTCTTTGCTAATTTTCTAAAATAATACTGTAGAGAGTGCTAAAGTTAAGTTTTTGTTCTTAATGATGCTCTTCAATTTGTATATAAAGCGATCTGCTAGGTTATGTTTCCTTCTTTTGCTCTCTGGCTTTCTCTCTATTTCCTTTCCCTGTTTTCTAGAAAAAGAGAACGGAAAACTTTGGAGTTATACTGAGTATGGTCTTGATGGATGGAATTTTTTCTTTCGTGTGTCATGTTTATGGAATCGAAGAATTTGGTTTGTTGGGAAAAAAATTTAGCCAAAATCATTCTCTCCTAACTTGTAATTTTCTAAAACAGTTTCCTGTCTTAAATCTTGTCACTGCCACTACGTTTCCTGGGATTTGAAGTAAACTTCTTGGATCATTTTTAGCCATTTGATCACCATATTGCCTCAAAGTACAGAATTGGTTTTTGATTTCTTAATATCATGCAGGCTTCCCCTGGGAGCAAAAAGATTGTTGGGGTGTTCTACAAGGCCAATGAGCATGCGGCGATGAATCCTAACTTCTTAGGCTGCGCTGAAGGAAGCCTGGGCATTCGGGAGTGGCTGGAATCTCAGGGCCACCAGTACATTGTAACTGATGACAAAGAAGGCCCGAACTGTGGTTGGTATATGACGATTTACTGATTCTATATATAAGCTTTAGATTTTAATGTTTAGAAGTTAGTTGAGTGATATTATGCATCAAGATCAACAAATCATTCCTTTATGAATAAATTTAAGCATAACAAGCATTTTTCTGTTCAAATCAATGCATGGATAAATTTGTCAAATACTACTTAGTAGAGCTAGTTACATGGAAGATCAGAAGAGAGCTAGACTTGGAAAGGGGCCCGCATGGATGTCTGTGATAGGGTCCGTGAGCTGGATGGATACATAAGAAAACCATATTGATGCAGGAAAGACTTGACAAACTAGGGTTTGATCATGGATTTAACTCTGGATAGTTGATAAGTGAAAACGGTACAAAAGAATTCACCAAATTGACTAAAGTTCATGGCCAGGGCGTTTGATTGTCACATGGATAAAGATAAAATCATATAGGGATGCTGTAGCTCCCTTAGCTAGTATGCACTGTTTAGCTTGTTTGGATTCACTCAATTATGAGCGAGCACATTTTTTTTTGGGTTTGAAATTGCCTCAGAGTTCTGCTGCACTGGACTGCTTACTTCGATTGTATTACCTTCCCGAAGAAGTAACACTGTTAAACAAAAAAAAAAGAAGAAAAAGAGGGAAAAAAGAAACCATTGACTCTCTCATTGGTTTATGTTCTTTTGCAATAATCTTCTGCAGTTTGTACTACAAATATAATATGTCGACTTTGAATTTTACTCTTTATTCAGGCGAATTTGGTGTATTCATGAAACATTTTACAATGTAAAAACAAAAGTGAAATTCAAACCTTACAAACATTATATGTGGTTCCAAATATTCATGAATGATACATTGTTTTAGTTTCATCTTTTTTGTGATTTTTTATTGAGTTATACGTTTCGTTTTCAAGTCATAAAATTATATATATGTATTTATAATTATTAATCCAAAGTTCTCTTTGATCGGATATTACAATACTAAAATTTTTGTATTTTCTTACCCAGAGCTTGACAAACATATCCCTGATCTGCACGTTTTGATATCCACCCCATTCCATCCAGCCTATGTTACGGCAGAGAGGATCAAGAAGGCCAAGAACTTGCAACTTCTTCTCACTGCTGGGATTGGCTCTGACCACATTGATTTGAAAGCAGCAGCTGAAGCTGGACTGACTGTTGCTGAGGTCACTGGAAGCAATGTGGTCTCGGTTGCAGAAGATGAGCTCATGCGAATTCTCATTCTTGTTCGGAATTTTTTACCTGGTTATCATCAGGTGGTTAAAGGTGAATGGAATGTTGCAGCCATCGCATATAGGGCATATGACCTTGAAGGCAAGACCGTTGGGACAGTTGGGGCTGGCCGCATTGGAAAGCTTTTGCTCCAGCGTCTGAAACCTTTCAACTGCAATCTACTGTACCATGATCGCCTCAAAATGGAACCTGAACTGGAGAAGGAGACTGGAGCAAAATTTGAAGAAGACCTTGATGCTATGCTTCCTAAGTGTGACATTGTTGTTATCAACATGCCTCTTACTGAGAAAACGAGGTATGTTTTTCTTCATCTATCTAGCTTTCTTTATTATGAATTTATTTTTTTCAATGTTATTTACTCAGAATCCTTAAGGTTTCTATGCAAAAGTGACAACTTAAAATTAAGTCTGTTCAATATGAAATGGTCCATGTCTCTAGAAAAATTGTTTTGACATAGATTGCTCAGGAAAAAATTACTCTAGAGTCAATTTATCATAAATGGTAGCTTTCTAGAAGCATATGTAGGAATTATAAAGTTATAAAAAGTGGCTAAGATTACTTCTTGGTTGTTATGGAACTGTAAATAGCACTAACCAGGATGCTGGTTGCCATATCTTTCGTATAACTTGAGTTATATACTTCATGACATTAGCTTTTCTCACTTAGTTTTATGGTGACAATGAATCACGCGACTGAAAGATATGGTATGCTGTTTATTTTATATCTACAGTTTTCATTTTCCATTTGGCTTCCACAAAGTGCTACTCAGGGTGATGTTGTTATCCATTTTCATGCTGGAACTCGTGTCTTTATCAGCATAGGAGCATCTATCTCTGCATTTTTTAAGGTTTTCAGAGCAAAGGTATTAAAATTTGCCTGCAGTTGAAGTTCCAAAAATATTAAACTTTTCCTCAACAACAAGGTGTCAGGATAACCATTCATGTAATTTTTGCAACTCCTCAAGTACACTATTGGTATGGATATTACCTATTCAAGATGCTTTATTAAGAAAAAATAATTAATGCTACTCTGTTCAGGTAAGGTTCAATCTCACAGTGCCGATTGAGATTGAACTTGTTAAAATTATAACAGAATGGCGATGATCATAAAATGGAGCTGCAAATTTAGTGTCACCAGGTGTAGCAAGGCTGTGATCATTGAACTTTAGCTATTTTGCATCGTCTGTCCATTGATCAGGATATAGACTTGTTCACAATCTTTTGAAAATCTGTTTACACATATCCTATTCTATTAAATCTTCATCTTCTTCACTATGTAACTATTCTTTGTTCCAGAGGAATGTTTGACAAAGATAGAATTGCAAAGATGAAGAAGGGAGTACTTATTGTAAATAATGCCCGAGGAGCAATAATGGATACTCAAGCAGTTGCAGATGCTTGCTCCAGTGGCCACATTGCAGGTATTTTTACTAGTTATCTGCCGGTTTTGCATGAGGAACAATTGAATCTCCATCTGAAATTCTGCTTCTCATCTGTGAACATTTACTTCTTGTTCATTATGGACACCTGATATGGTCTTTTATGATACTCAATCCCAGTTTGGATCTGGATGTTTGACGCATAGCTTTTAAGTGGAGTACTTATATAATCTTTCTAATAATGCAAGGTAAGATTAGGAGTGTAGAAATTTATGGAGGATTTAAGTTACAATGATCAGAGCACTTCAAATTGTTATTCCTGCACATGAATGAGTCTGTCTTAGTAGTTCATTGAAAAACCACTTTACTGTGGCCATGTGGTCTTTGAAGCCGGACCAAGCTGGTTTTGCTTGTTAAATCTTCGTTGTTTAATTTTGCACTGAGGTTGCTGTCATAAACTGATAACACAGCTTGTCTAATCATTATATTGCTTATTTTAACTAAAAGTGAAATTTGGTTGGTCTTGTATGCTACAAACACCTTAAATTGTTGGGTAGAATGAAATTAACTGGAAACAATAGGTTAAATTATGAAGAGATGATGTGAAATTATATGCGGATCTGTCTGTGAATTATAGACAAGCAAGTGTGAATATGGGATGGTCCATTAATAGGTGTCAAGAATGATAATCAAGTCTCATGACAAGGATTTTGAGACCAAACTAAATTTGATGTGAATAAAACGATAATGCTTGGCCTCAAAGCTGTAGAGATGTGAAGGCAGCAATGCATAGATAGAGGCCTATTATATGGTGCAATGATATGGCCTAAAATATTTGTCAAGCATGTGAAGTAAAATCAATTGATGTGATTTCGTTAGGGCTGCAACTTGGGCAGGTTAGGTCAGGTTGAGGGCAAACCCAAACCCAACCCGACCTCTAAAACACCAATCAAACCCAACCCAGTCTCAGGTTGGGATTTTTCTAATTCAGCCCAAGCCAAGCCATCTTAAGCTAAATTGAGGCCTCAATAATTGGTAAATTTGAATAGTACACTTAAACATAATATAACAATATTAAAGATATAATTATATAAATATATAAGTAATATATATGAAATATAAATACAAATTATTTGTTTATCGGGATGGGTCAGGTTAAGTCAGGTTCAGGTTACGTTGAAGGTCGACCCTAACCAATCCTTCTTGAGGTTAGGCTGGATTTTTGAGTACAAGCCGAACTCAAATTTATTTTACCCAATAAGCAGGTTGGGTAGGCAGGTTCGGGTTGAGCCCAACCCAAGTTGCACCTCTATATTTCATGAGTAAAGCAGTGATTTCTTGAGCAGAGAACAATTCAAACATCTATAAAGGATGCTTTACAATGAATTTACAAGGTAATGCCGTGATGCATCTGATATAACAACAAATCCAAGCAAGGAATGTCGGAAGTTAAAAAAGGAACATATTGTTGGAATTTGAATAAATTTTGAAAAGTTTTAAAGAGGTGTAAATAAAAAAGATTTGTAACCCCCAAATTTTTTAAAAAAGAGTTGTTATAATCTTTAAGTTTTTCAAATTCCATTTGGAAGTTTCAAAACTTCCCATTATCTTTCATTATGGCCTTAATGAGGCCATAAGTATTCAACCGTTATGGTTGGATGACAAAAGGCCTATAAAAGAGCCATTCCTTGTATCTAACAAAAAAATACAATAAAAAATCCTTCTTCTTCCTCTCATTGTTTCTCTCTACCACCATTCTCTCTTTTACAATTTTCTATATTATTGGGCAACCGATATAGACTAGGTAATCTGCCTACTACAGACGTGCACTGTAGATTAGGCCCGCTGTGAGCCGTTTGGGTTGTATCTTGGAGCCGTCGCTGACCGCCAATACCTGCACGTGGGGAGGCAACAACGGTTTTAGGACAGTGCGTCTTTTGGCGTGCCTCTCACACCTCACAGGCCAGATATTTTCTTACCACTATTTTATTAATTGTTAGATTTTCTTTTATGTGATTTAAATATCTACAAAGCATCTTGGTAGATCAACATTCTAAAACCGTTGTTATATTGTTTCATCTATATGTTTATATATTCTGCAAGATGCATAGTTGAACACTGTTTTTGTTCATCTTTGATAGAAATCATTGCTGAATACACTTTAAATATAAATATATATATAGTTTAGCTTTAGATTCTCAATTTTAATATTAAACTGTTTAATAAAAAAAAACAGTTTACTGCTTAATAAAAAAAAAACAGTTTACTGTTTAATTTAAAAAAAAAACCAGTTTACTGTTTTACTGTTTTAATAAAAAAAAAGTTTACTGTTTTGATCAAGAAAATAGATTACTGTTTTAATTAAAAAAAACAGTTTACTGTTTTACTGTTTTAATAAAAAAAAAGTTTACTGTTTTGATCAAGAAAACAGATTACTGTTTTAATTAAAAAAAACAGTTTACTGTTTTAATTAAAAAAAACAGTTTACTGTTTTAATTAAAAAAACAGTTTACTGTTTTAACAAAAAACAGTTTACTGTTTAATTAAAAAAAAAAGTTTACTGTTTTAATAAAAAAAACAGTTTACTGTTTAATAAAAAAAAAACAGTTTACTGTTTAATCAAAAAAAAACAGTTTACTGTTTAATCAAAGAAAACAATTTACTGTTAAAAAAAAAAACAGTTTACTGTTTCAACAAAAAACAGTTTACTGTTTCAACAAAAAACAGTTTACTGTTTAATTAAAAAAACAGTTTACTGTTTTAATAAAAAAAACAGTTTACTGTTTAATAAAAAAAAACAGTTTACTGTTTAATCAAAGGAAACAATTTACTGTTAAAAAAAAAAAAAACAGTTTACTGTTTCAACAAAAAATAGTTTACTGTTTCAACAAAAAACAGTTTACTGTTTAATTAAAAAAAAAAACAGTTTACTGTTTTAAATAAAAAAACAGTTTACTGTTTAATCGAAAAAAAACAGTTTACTGTTTAATCGAAAAAAAACAGTTTACTGTTTAATCAAAGAAAACAATTTACTGTTAAAAAAAAAACCGTTTATTGTTTTAATATAAAAAATAGTTTACTGTTTTTAATTAAGAAAATAGTTTACTGCTTTAAAAAAAAAAACAGTTTACTATTTAATATATATAAAAAAAAGTTTACTGTTCTGATTTAAAAAAAAAAATAGTTTTGGTGAAGATATAAGTATTAAATCTAATTGGTGACATTAGGGTTGTTTTCCTTTACATTATTAGTAAAGTTATTGTTACATAGTATATTATTAAGAGATACTCTTAGGAACATCTTGTTTAAATTTATTCATTAGTGACATTATTGTTATTATTTTTCCTCACAGTTGAATACTCTACTGCCCTTTTTAAACTTTAAAAACTTAGAGTTTAAAATTTAGAATGGCAAATATGGAAGAAGCTAATAGTATTAAGCCTGAAAAATTTAGTGGACAAAATTTTCGTAGGTGGCAAAGACAACTTAAATATTGGTTGACTGTGTTAGGACTTGTATCTGCAATAGAGGAACCACGGTCTAATCCAGAGTTACCTTCACAAATGACTAATGAGCAAGTAGAGTACCACTGCTATAATAGAATACTTAGTGCTTTGTCTGACCACCTTTATGATGTGTATCATGCCACTACCTCAAGTGCAAAAGAACTTTGGGATGCTTTAGAGGCTGAATATGGGATGATAGATGCTGGCATTGATCGGTTTACTGTCTCAAATTTTAATAGTTATAAAATGGTAGACAATAAACTAGTGGGAGATCAAATTCATGAGTATCAAGAACTTCTGAGAGGAGTTGAGAAAAAGGGAACCAAATTTAGTGAAGATTTTAAAGTCTCATGTCTTATAGATAAGTTGCCATCATCTTGGAATGATTTTGCTAGGACCCTTAGGCATAAACAAGGAGAGTTAACCTTAACCCAAGTCATAAACTCTCTTAGAGTTGAGGAAAAACATAGAGCCAATACTAAGAAAGAGGATGAAAAGACTCCTAAGGTGAACCTAGTTGAAAATAATACTAAGAATTTTTACAAGAGAAATAATTTCCAACATAGGGGTAAGAACTTCAAGAAAAATAATAGGTTCCACAATCGTTCTAACCAAAACCAAAACTTCCAATACCGTAATAATAATAATAATAAAACATTCAAGGGCAAAGGAAGTGAGAAAAGGCTATGCTTTGTTTGTGGGAGAACTAATCACATGGCGAAAGATTGCTTCTTCAAGAAGACTGAGGAGTATAAGCCGAAGCCCAAGTCAAATCACTATCAAAGAGATCCAAAGGCTCAAGTCTATATGTTGATGGATCAAGAGAATTCAGCTGAGCCATCCTTTAGGTATAACTTTAGTTCTTCTTCTATTAATTTTACTTATGGAAATAAAGATTGGTGGTTAGATTCTGGAGCTAATGTACATATTTGTTTTGATCATGGTTATTTTAAAACTTATCAGAAATCAAGTGGAGGAAGTGTAACATTAGGTAATGACTCTGTTGCACGTGTGCTTGGAGTTGGAGACATAGATTTGAAGATGACATCTGGAAAGATCTTAACTTTGAAAGGAGTGCGACATGTTCCAGAAATCAGAAGAAATTTAGTTAGTGGGTCATCCTTAGTCCAACAAGGATACAAGGTTGTTATGGAATCCAATAAAGTTGTAATTTCAAAAAATAATGTATTTGTTGGGAAAGGATTTATTAGTGAGGGGTTGTTTAAATTAAATGTACTTTCAGAAGTTAAAGTTATCTCTTCAAGTGTTTTCAATGTTGAATCTTCTAATGTATGGCATGAACGATTGGGACATGTACACTTAAAGAAAATTAAAAGAATGATGGATCTAGATTTAGTCCCTAAATCCAATCTAAACTTCAAACATAAATGTGAAGTGTGTGTACAAGCCAAACAACCTAAAAGGCCTTATAAGTCTGTAGAAAGAAACACTCAACTCTTAGAGCTCATACATAGTGATGTATGTGATTCGAACAGACCACCTACTAGAGCAGGAAATAAGTATTTTGTGACTTTTATAGACGATTGTTCGAAATTTTGCTATGTGTACTTAATAAAAACTAAAGATGAGGTGTTTAATAAATTCAAGATTTATAAGACCGAAGTAGAGAATCAATTAGAAAGAAAGATTAAGAAACTCAGATCCGACAGAGGAGGTGAGTATACCCTTACTAATTTTAGCATCTTCTGTGAGGAATATGGAATAGTACATGAAATAACTCCGCCATACTCTCCTCAATCTAATGGAGTAGCTGAAAGAAAGAATAGAACTTTAATGGATATGGTTAATGCGATGTTGATAAGTTCTGGGCTACCTGAGAATTTGTGGGGAGAAGCAATTCTTACTGCATGTTTCATATTGAATAGAGTAACTGTGAAAGATAATGATAAGACCCCTTACGAAATTTGGAAGAAAAGAACACCTAATCTTAAAATCTTGAAAGTGTGGGGGTGTTTAGCTAAAGTAGCAATCCCTGAGCCTAAGCGAAAGAAAATAGGGCCTAAAACTATAGATGCTGTCTTTATAGGGTATGCTCAAAATAGTAGTGCCAATAGATTCTTAGTTATAAACTCTGAGATTAGTGAAATTTCAAACAACACAGTTATAGAATCTAGAGATGCTACCTATTTTGAAGATATATTTCCTTATAAAAATAAAATTTCACACCAAGTAATAGATAAATCATCTACTAATGATAAACCTTCCACTAGTACAAGTGCATCTAAGGAACCAGAAACACAATTAGAGTTAAGAAGGAGTAAAAGGTCTAGAATAGAGAAAAATTTTGGAGACGAATTTTATACCTTTTTAACAGAAGGAGATCCTACTACCTATAAGGAAGCTATGTCTTCTTTAGATGCTCCATTTTGGAAGGAAGCTATACAAAGTGAGATAGAGTCTATTATTCAAAATAACACTTGGGAGTTAACTAATTTACCTCCTGGAAATAAAGCTATTGGGTGTAAATGGGTGTTCAAGAAGAAGTTAAAACCTGATGGAACCATAGACAAGTACAAAGCTAGACTAGTAGCTAAAGGTTTTACACAAAAGGAAGGAATAGATTACTTTGATACATATTCACCTGTATCTAGGATAACTACGATTAGAATTTTAGTTGCTTTAGCATCAGTGCATAATCTAGTGATTCATCAAATGGATGTTAAGACTGCCTTTCTAAATGGAGACATAAATGAAGAGATATATATGGAGCAACCTGAAGGTATTGTAGTTAAAGGTCAAGAACATAAGGTCTGTAAGTTAGTTAAATCCTTGTATGGTTTAAAACAAGCTCCTAAGCAATGGCATGAGAAGTTGATAAGGTGATCTTAGAATATGACTTTAAGATTAATGAATATGATAAATGTGTGTACTACAAAGAGAGTAATGGAGAACATGTGATCTTATGTCTTTATGTTGATGATATATTAATATTTGGGACAAATTTGGAGATAGTAAATGATGTTAAGTCTTATCTTTCTAGAAAGTTTGACATGAAGGATTTAGGAGAAGCCTATGTAATTTTAGGAATGAAGTTGGAAAGAACACCTAATGGAATTACTCTTAATCAAACCAGTACAATAGAAAAGATGTTAAAAAAGTTTAATTATTTTGATTGCAAATCTATATCAACACCATATGATCTAAATGTGCATTTGAAGAAAAATAATGGTGAACCAGTATCTCAACTGAAGTACTCACAAATGATTGGATCATTGTTATACATAGCAAATAAAACTAGGCCTGATATAGCATATGCTGTTGGGAGACTTAGTAGATATACTCATAATCCTAACAAAGATCATTGGATTGCTTTAGAGAGAGTCTTTAAATATCTTAGAGGAACCATGGAATACTCATTGTGTTATAAGGGATTTCCGAATGTAGTTGAAGGGTATAGTGATGCGAATTGGATAACAGACAATATGGATGTAAAGTCCACTTCAGGGTATGTATTTCTTTTGGGTGGAGCAGCAATATCTTGGGGATCTAAGAAACAAACTATTATCTCTCGGAGTACTATAGAGTCAGAACTTATAGCTTTAGATACAACTTGCTCTGAGGCTGAGTGGATTAAGAACTTGATGCTTGACATGCCTTTAGTCAATAAACCCATGCCTGCCATTTTTATACATTGTGATAGTAAGGCAGTAATAGAGTTAGTAAGGCAGGCACATACTAATAAGAAAATGAATAGACATTTGCAAATGAGGTACAAATCAGTTAAAAGCCTATTGAATAAGAATATTGTATCTTTGGAATTTGTAAAGTCTGAGAAAAATATAGCTGATCAGCTAACCAAAGCTCTTTCTAAGAAAGCTGTCATTGATTTGTCGAGGGGGATGGGCTTAAGCCCATAAGGGAGTCACCTAGGGAGGTAACCCAACCTTTATGATTGGAGATCCCATGAAGAAGGTTCAATGGGTAGAAACAATCCATATTGCGTGACTCATTTCAGCACTACTTTTAAGGAGAGAGTCTCCTGCTCATCCCTATGGCAATAGTGCTTTGATATGTGACGTTAGGAAGGGTGTTACCCTGAATGAGCCCGAGGCAGGCATACTCCTGCAGGATACAGGTCACATGTATTCTTGGAGGACTCACCTAAATGAGAGTTGTCGTGAGGCCGCGACCGTGAGAATTGGGCTGTTCTCTAATAACTCTCATGAGAATCAAGATTCAGCGCATGGCCATAAATAGCGCTAACCCGCACCAAGTCTATATCAATACTATGTGTGTGGCATGTTAAAATCTGGTCCAAAGGGTCTAGTTCAAGACTTAGTTCACTATGATCCTTCAGGTTAGAACTGTCAACACTAAGTGTAGGTTCAAGTCCGGAAGACACCTGCACCCATTGCATAGTATAAAGCTGCCCAAATTTCTCTCTATATATATGTATATGATTTTATAAAGTTTTGAAACTTGTGGGGGACTGTTGGAATTTGAATAAATTTTGAAAAGTTTTAAAGAGGTGTAAATAAAAAAGATTTGTAACCCCCAAATTTTTTAAAAAAGAGTTGTTATAATCTTTAAGTTTTTCAAATTCCATTTGGAAGTTTCAAAACTTCCCATTATCTTTCATTATGGCCTTAATGAGGCCATAAGTATTCAACCGTTATGGTTGGATGACAAAGGGCCTATAAAAGAGCCATTCCTTGTATCTAACAAAAAAATACAATAAAAAATCCTTCTTCTTCCTCTCATTGTTTCTCTCTACCACCATTCTCTCTTTTACAATTTTCTATATTATTGGGCAACCGATATAGACTAGGTAATCTGCCTACTACAGACGTGCACTGTAGATTAGGCCCGCTGTGAGCCGTTTGGGTTGTATCTTGGAGCCGTCGCTGACCGCCAATACCTGCACGTGGGGAGGCAACAACGGTTTTAGGACAGTGCGTCTTTTGGCGTGCCTCTCACACCTCACAGGCCAGATATTTTCTTACCACTATTTTATTAATTGTTAGATTTTCTTTTATGTGATTTAAATATCTACAAAGCATCTTGGTAGATCAACACATATTAGATTGCTAAATCACCTAGCAAAAGAGCATGTAGGGTCAGAGGAAAAAAAAAAACTCGAGAGATGATGGGGGCTAAAGTTGAAGCTTTTGAGTTAGGGCATGGAAAAAAATGATGTTTGTAGAATGTACCATAAGTGCTCAATATAATGCATAGAACAAGAATTGAATGTCCAGAAGGGGATGCGATTGAGTTTCAAAGTTCGAAAATAAAACAAGAAGAAAGGGGTTGCAACAGTTTGTCACAATCCAAATCAAGGAGTAGGCCTGAAACTATCAAACTAATACAAAAAGATCTATAGTTCGCTGGAAGAAGGGGTGGGGGTGTGGCAATGGGAGAGAGTAGAGAGAGGCTCAAGCTCCAGGGTCATTAAGAACCACCAATGAAGCCATGTTTTGATCGCAAATGTAATTTCCAAAGCAAAAGAATATGGAAGACCCTACTCAAATAAGTTTTGGCTGACATGTTTCCTATTGACTGATTGGTTGAGAAAAAGAATCTCAATAATTACAGAAGGATTGTTAATCAAATTTTAAGAGGTAAGTAATTAAAAATCAACTTGATTTCTTGATCCCCAGTAAGAGTTCCCTTTTAGTAAGGATCATGTCGAAGTGACCCTACACACTGAAAATAGTGCTCGATTTGCATGATTATAGTGGCCGACTGGTGATTAAATAGTGGATGTGCACTCCTCCCAACAAAAAACACGGTAAATATTAATAGTTTGACCTGGTTCTAGCAACCCGCAAGGGAGGCTCAACCAAGATTCTAAACCCTGGTAATGGACCCATCTTGGTTTGCTTCTAGGATGGTGTGGAGTTGGGACGGATGGACTGAAATAGTCATTAACAACAAGAATAAGAGGAAAAATAATAAAGAAAAAACTGCATCCCATCTGCCCTCATCAGGGTGCACCCCACGTATCGCGACACAACTGGGACTTACGACCTGTTAATGGACTGATGTCCAGCAGGTGTCCCAGGTGCCAGTTTTCTATCAGAACAGTATAGTACTGTTGGTTTCATCCTCTTCCATTGAGATCTAAATCCTTTTCAACTGAAAGTAAGACCTGTTAAAAATTTCTGCATGACTTATTCTAAAGTTTCAATTCAGTCTATTCTTTTTTTCAGAAATTAATATAATGAAATGGTGCTCTGAGTTACTATTTTTTTTTTTAAATCTTCAGGTTACGGTGGTGATGTGTGGTACCCCCAGCCAGCTCCAAAGGATCACCCATGGCGATACATGCCCAACCATGCAATGACGCCTCATATTTCAGGAACTACCATTGATGCCCAAGTATGCCATTTGATATTAGCTACGTATACTTTGCTCTTTTACTCTTTCTGATAGATGGCCTGATTACTAAATTTAAACTGAAATCATGCAGCTGAGGTATGCTGCTGGAGTGAAGGACATGTTGGATAAATACTTCAAGGGAGAGGACTTCCCTCCACAAAACTACATCGTCAAGGAAGGTAAACTGGCGAGTCAGTACCTCTAATCACACTTCTCTTTCATTCCTGAAGAGGGACTTCTTTTGTATGAATCTGCGAGCTGTTCTGTCAGAAATCGAAATAAATCCTACAGTTCGCTGTATGGATCTGTTCACAAGTCTTCTGTTGAAAGTAATGATGTTGTCATTACACTATGTTGGCTAGCAATAAAATTTTCTTTCAGCTGGTTGTGCGTTGCGGATGAACGCGACAAATTGATTCATATCATGGTTGCTTTGTTTGCATCAGTGGTGTGTTTTTCAGCAGTCTGGTTGAGTTTCTTGGTAGGAGTTTGATATCATTTGTTTTAAAATTCGGGAATATTGTACCATGTGCATGGAGAGGAAAGGATCGGCAGAGATCATGTTGGTAGATATTATCCATTCATAAAATCCAATAACCTACTGCCTCACTGAAACTTTGATGAGCTAATCTGGAGATGACACTTTAAACCTCATGGCTGATGAAGTTGCTTGTGAGAAATTGCAGGAACATCCCTGGCAAATATAACATTCCATGCGTTTATGAGAAATAATGATACAATCAAGGTTCACCGTCTCGGTACTGGCCTTCATATCGGTGCCACTCTAGTATAGTGTTAGTATGGTATGGCACAGAAATTTTTTTTACGTATCGAGTGCTGGTACGCCATCCGAATCAAGTATCGGTACCGAATTGGTATGGTAAATTATGTATTCTACTGTTTGGTTCGGACCAGTACGACGTACTTTGGATATAATAGTAGTATTGTTAGGTGCTTAACTAAAATCAATCGAAGTGAAGCTTCTTAGATGTGGTAATGAGAGGCAGCTAATTGACTCTCAAAGCAAGGCATTGATGTCATTGGTCATCTCCAACTGGTTAATTTTCCCTGGCCCTTCATCTTGGCTCAAATTGGTTGTTTTTGACCGTTTGATTAGTGCAAGCATGCAGCCTGTTGCATTCTTGAAGAGAGGGAGATTCACATAAGCATGAAGTGTCATATTGTGTGCGCGTGCGTGCATGCACGTGCGTGTGCACGCTTGGAAAAATCCCTTATTTCTACATGTACCATGGTACTTACGCGACATGATTTAGGTTGTATATAGATGCATATTGTGAGGACCTGTGCGGGCATGTGTTTAGTCCCACATCAGTTATTCGCTGGGTAGATCTTGAGTACTTATACAGGATCAAGGAACCCAAATAATAACTTTCGGCTAGCCATTTTGGGTGAGATCCTGGGTTGTTACAATGGTATCAGAGCGGACCCGGCCCATAACTTATGTGAACTAGGGGACACTGCAGCACGGATCCATTGGGATTGACCACGGACCGATCGTAATGTTTGTGATTAGATTTGAATGGATTTGAACCCTTAGCCTGACGAGGACGTCAGGGCTTGAACGGGGGGAGTATGTGACGACCCGTGCGGGCGGGTGTTTAGTCCCACATCAGTTATTCGCTGGATAGATCTTGGGTACTTATACAGGATCAAGGAACCCGAACAATACCTTACGGCTAGCCATTTTGGGTGAGGTCCTGGGTTGTTACAAATGGTATCAGAGCGGACCCGGCCCATAACCTATGTGGACTAGGTAACACTGCAGCACGGATCCATTGGGGCTGACCATGGGCCAATCATGGTGTTTGTGATTTGATTTGAATAGATATGAATCTTTAGCCTGACGAGGACGTCAGGGCTTGAACGGGGGAGTATGTGAGGATCCGTGCGGGCGTGTGTTTAGTTCCACATCGGTTATTCGCTGGGTAGATCTTGAGTACTTATATAGGATCAAGGAACCCAAATAATACCTTCTGGCTAGCCATTTTGGGTGAGGTCCTGGGTTGTTATACATATTGAAAGCTATTAGATTTTAATGGGACATTGTCTTGGCATTTCGAGAGACTTCATCTTCTCTGACCATCGTATCGCAAGAAGCATACTAAATAAGATTTGAACTTTAACAGGTCTCACTCCATGAAAGGAAAAAGAAGCATGGAAGGACAAAAAACAGATTGTGTTAGTTTTGAACTTGTAGGGGGTATCATTGAATAAGATTCATTTGAAAAAGAATTAGGCTCCAGCTCAGCTTGCATGCCAGAGAAATAAGGCTGTCTGGCAAGCCAAGTTAGCAGGGTTAAGCTGAATATATTGGAGGAAGAATGGAGTGTTTGAACTATTTTATCCTTTCAAGCGTATAAACCGTTCTTGTGTTAAATTGAGCAATTAGGAATTTAGAATAGAAAGATAAAAGTGAAGCATTTATCAATTAGCCGAGAAGTCACTAGTCGAGAAGCCAATTAGTCAAAGAGAACAATCAGCACGTATCGACAAAAACTAACAGACACCTTTGACAGTCCGCAATTATGGCAACACCACAGCCTGCGTCCAACTAGTGCTGCATTTCGCCCATGCGGACTGGTTCCTATGCCACGACCGTACTACCACTGTTGCTTGGCCATTAGTGTATACCACATCAGCTCAGGTAATAACAAAATGAGCAACTTTATATAAAAGGGCAGCTCAGTGGACCTCAAATATGACGATGATGAGATTCATTCCTCATAGAGAGCTACACTGTACCGAACTCTCTCTCTCTTACACACTGTTGCCACTTTATTCTGACTTAGACATCAAAAGATCTCCACTAGAAATTTTTCCGCAAACGGACTTTTTGCAGGCTATCCTTGGAGGAGACCAGTACCTGACGTCTCAACCAGCATGCTTAACTTATCTCCATTTGACCTCAAGTCATCCAAGCTACGTTCCGACCTTGATCTGAATTCTACAAACATTCTGCTTTTGAAGCACCTGCAGCCTATAATGAGAAAAATGAGTGAAGTTTGAGCTTTGAACGAAGCATGGAGCTCAAGTTGCAGTTAAAAACAGACCATGATTCCATTTGGGCATAGCTTGACACTACAGCTATTTTCTATATGCAAACTATCAGTCATCAAACAGATTTTGTTGTTTCCAAAAAATAAATTATAAATTAATAATATATATTTGTATTATAGAAAACATAAAATTATAAAATTAGCACCAAACATACCTTCTAGGAAGAAAAGGGTCACGCTTGGTACAATCATGTAACTAACTCAAATTTGGAGGGCAATCATGTACTAGGAATGAAAGCACTCATTCGCTCGTCACAGCCAGGTGTACGGCTATGATCTTCTCAGATCGGACGGCTATAAACTAGTCTCCGATCTCTCAAAAGCCGAGCTTCCCCTAAAGTCTCCGTCTCTCAGATCTCCCCCTCTCTCCAGAAAAGGAAGAAAAAAAAAGATCGCGAAAGGGGAAAGGGGAAAGAAACGCACCGTAAGCATTAGAATCCCTGGTTACTCCGATCATAGCCATTCTCTTCCAATCCGATGTTTCAGTTCGCTGTCGAATCCTATCGCTCATGTTCTCCAGCCGCGTCGTAATTACTTCCCTTTTGCGACGATTTAGGGCTTCCGTTTGTTCTCCGTTTTTTTTTTCAAATTATCGGTGTCATATTTGTGGAGCCAAGGATTGTTATTGTTTATCTGTGGATTTGGACGAGAGATTATATTTGGATTTGCTTCTGTTTAATTATGAGATATGTTTGGTTGCGATTTTGCTTTTTCTTAGGGCTTTCTTTGTGCGGATTTGTTGATTGCGTGTGAAATCCTAAAAAGTGACGAAATGGCGATTCAGTATTTATGTTGTTGATTCTAAAATTGTTTATCGTGATTGGATCGGAAGTGGTCTGAATTGGATCAATGGAGTTGGTATAAATTGTTTATCATTTTTTTGCCGTGATTGTCGAACAAATTGAGAGGAATAGGTAATGGAGTTTCCTTTGGGGTTCGTTTTATTTATGGTAGTGTGGTTCGTTTCATTTATGGTAGTGTGGTTCGTTTAAAAACAATAAAGGGAAAAAAGATCTAGCTTTATGTCTATAATTCAAAATGCTTCATCATATGATCTGAAAGAATGGTACTGTATAGCAGCTATTGTAGCTTTATAATGGCCTTACAGTTCCTTGTTATGTCATAAATATAATCATTAATTATTGCTTTATGACCATTTCTATGACATTCATGGTCTTGTGATTTAACGATATCACTGTTCAGAGAGCTTAATTTTGTTTGTTATGAATATCATTAGCATTTTCAAGACTATATTTTATTACCACTTTTCAAATGAAAAATTTTACTATTCAAATGCGACATACTTAGATAGCTGTTATGTTTCCTGTTGTTATAGGTTACGTGCCATTTACAGGAAAAACTTTTGGAAAATTAGCCAAATAACAACCTACTGTAATGTTATTATGGATGATATTGTTTCAGCTTTTGGCCATTATATACCTATAACAACGTTAAACCCATCATTTTGAGAGGCAGTTCTGCTTATTATATTGTAAAAGGTTCAGACTGTCCCATGGTGATTTGTTGTTTTTTTGTCATCAACCATGAAAACCCTCTGTAATGAAGATGGTTGTTCTTCCAATCCAGGTGTTTTTCAGAAATGGCCGAATCAAAGCCCGGATTGAGAAAACCTGTGTTTATCAAGGTTGATCAGCTTCGACCTGGCACCAGTGGGCATACCCTGACAGTGAAGGTGGTGGACTCAAAGATGGTCTTGCAGAAAGGGCGCCCTGATGGGCCTCAAGTTCGACAGATGCGTATTGCTGAATGTTTGGTTGGGGATGAAACTGGAATGATAGTTTTTACAGCCAGGAATGAGCAAGGTAAGTATTACCTCAAATAAAACATATTAGGTAATGTTTTATTAGTGGATTGTAGATTGAATTCTTTCAACTTTTTTTTGTTTGTTAATATTTGTTTGTATGGTACACATGGAATACATGTATGATTTAATTGTAGATTGAAATGTCTAAATTTGTAATCATGATGGTACTATGATATTCGGATCTCTCTTTTTACATAGATAGTGTGCATTTATCCTTTTAAGAGTTTCATTTGAGCTTTTCCCCTCTGTTTATGATTCGTCATGATGCTGCCTTTGCTCCAAAATGCCAAACATTTTACTGGTGGATGATAGAACCTAGAAGAAAAGAAAATGGCTGGCTTCAGAGAAGCGATAATTAATCAAAACTATTAGGGGGAAAAACTTCATTTTCTCATGAACTCATTACTTAGCATAGTGAAACAGACCAGAGTGATGCAGCCAGGTTTTAGAAGGATCAAGTATCTTGCCATTTTGTCTAGTACACGTGATCTTAGCTATTCTGAGGAAATGTTTTGAAATCTAGAAATATCATTAAAAAACTGTTATAGATCTTGAAGTTGTTATTTAGCTTGAGGTCAGCTTCTAAGAAAGCTGATTGACATCAGATCATCATTTTTGTAGACAGAACCAGATGAACGTCCTTGTCCTATCTATCTCAAATGGAATGCTTTTATTGACAAGAAAAGATTGATCAAATGTGAGAAGGTGCAGTTTCTGCATGTTGTTATCATTGGAAGCTATTCCCTTCCACCGTCTGTAGTACTTGCTTCTCCTCATTTTTCTCAAACGAATAGGGGAATAATTTTCCATTTTCTGTCACTAATACTAAACCAAAATAATTTACTCATCATATTTAATTTGTTGTTTTGATTATTGCATCATACCATGACTTCATCTTTAGTGTCTGCTAATCAACATTTAGAATATATGCATTCTTAGATTGCTGAGATCGTTTATATAAGTTGTTTTATGCTTCCATGTCTTTCTCGCATATGTTGCTTCACTTCTGGTTGAACGCTAAAGGTCTTGCTGGAGGCATTCACCTCATCAAGTTGCCGGAAGCATTTACAGAGGCTACATTGTTTACATTTTGGTCGATTGTCAATGTTTTGGCTTAAAGGATCAATGATTCATCTCCCTTCGTCTCATTTTTCTATTCTATTTGCCCATATCTGAAACCATGGTCCTGGTTTCTGAAGTCCTATTCATCATTATTCGTAATTATAAGCAAACGCACATATGCACTGTCACGTTCACCCTCCTAGATGACCAAAAGAGTTCTATAGACATCTATTTGTGCGCTCATAGACATGGATGATATGCACATACAAATATTAAATGTATCTACATGCATCTATTACAATTTATACTTTCATTTGTAAAATGTCTAGATGTGTATTGTATGCTTCTGTCTTTATCAATGTCTGTATTTTCATGTGCATGTGCACACACTCATGCACAGAAACCATTTTTTAGAAGTTCTTGTTGGAATATTGACTTGATTGTTGAGTGCCGTATATTTGTTTTCTTTTATCTTTTTGATTTACTTTACCATGATGTCTTTGTGAAGCACTACTACCCTTTGCTCTCAATCTGCTAGGTGCTCCTTCCTGCAGCCTACTTTTACAAGTAATTTTTCTTTTGTCTTTTTTGTACATAATTCTCATGTATAGTGATCTGTGACTGTATGCTGCATTCTGAAACATGCACTTATATATTAGTCATCCCATTCCAGGGATTTTGTATGGTTCAACTAATCAATTTGTTAATAAATTATTTTAAAATTTTAAAATTTATGGTTAATCTTCATGTTCATGCATGCATGCAGTTACTAATGCCTTCCTCTAAATGTGACATGTATATAATTTTTCGCAGACAGTTTTATGAAGCCGGCATGCTTGTACTCATATCAAATTGATTTATTGAAATTGCATGAGCTTATTATGTAGATTTCCTTTTATGCCTGCCACATGTGCACTTGGGATTCAAACTGGACTTTTAGTCCGCATCATGGGAGTAACTGACTCCAAAAAATGCACATATGTATTCCTCTCTACCCATACATATTGCAGGTCTTTGTGCAATCTTAAGTGCTTATAGATCTGATCAAGTAGCTACATACTAGGTAGACCGAACCGGGCCTGTACTGCGCCGATCTGGTGGGAAACCAAGTCGGTTTGCCTATTGGAATTGGTTCTGGCTCCGAACCGATCAGAATCAACCGAAAAATGCCCGAACCAGACCGAATCGGCCGGTTCTGTTCGAACTCAGTGCAAACTGTCTGGTTCACACCAAGTCGACCCAGTTTGGAATTGGGCTCTCTCCCCCTCCGTTTCTTTTTTTAAAATGAATTGTTGGGATTCCCAACAGTTTTTTTTATGAAGTGTGTTTAGCCTTGAGATGGCTAAACGACTTCCTCTTCTCTCCAATTTGCGAAATCATACTGATTCAACGCGATTGAAGGAAGATTTAAGTCTAAATAAGGTGTGCTTCGTCTTTTCTATCTCATTTTCTCTATTTTTTTCTTGAAAAAATAGCTCAAAATTTGCAAAATAAAGAGAGATCATGCCAAAATTTTTGATTTGGTATTGATTTTATTATATGTTGTGGATCTATGGATGATCTACACGATAACATAAAATTTTTAATTTTTGGATTATGTATAATTTTTAACAATTAAAAATATATTTTTGGATTAAAAAATAAAGAAATAAAAAAAGTAAAATTCAAAAAAAAGTAAAATCATAAATATATTTAGGGGCATGCAAGCTACTCTTCAACAAATTTTAATGTCCATTTATTCAAGTTTTGATGGATTATGCGCATAGTGGCCTAGGCCTAAATTTGAAAAAAATTAAAGAATAAGTAGCCTTTGATGCATGCCCATGGGCCTAGAAAAATATATGTAGCATTCATTGTTGGATTTTACATGGATCTCAGCTGAAATTAACTTTTTTAAATATTTATATTTAAAAATTATTTTTAAATTTAAAAAATAATTAAAATATAATTAATACCAAAAATTATGAAAAATTAGTAGTATGTATTATCCATTGTTGGTTTTTACATGGAACTCAGCTCAAATTAACTTTTCTAAATAGTTATATTTAAAAATTGTTTTTAAATTTAAAAATAATTAAAAAATATAATTAATATAAAAAATATGAAAAATTAGTAGTATGTATTAAAATATATAATTATTTATAGCCATAGTAGAGCCGGTTACTACATGACTTCTTGTCCGAGACATCTTTTCAGAGATATGATCAAGAGATATTTAGACGAGGCCACTATGCTACCTGGTTAACTCGGTCAGGAGGGCGACACATTCTTCCAATATAGCCAAATAGAGACAGGCATGAAGGATAAGCAGGCAGAGAGTAGTACGAAAGATAAGCGGGCAGCGAGTGGCACGAAGGGTAAGCGGACAACGAGTGGCACGAAGGGTAAGCGGATGGCGAGTGGCATGAAGGGTAAGCGGATGGCGAGTGGCACGAAGGGTAAGCAAACATTTTGTTGCCCTATGCAGCTCGGAACATCTTACATGTCAGATTTTGTTGCTGGCTTATTCGGATGGTCCTCTTCACAGTCGTTTTATCAGTCAGTTTATCGGTCAGAGGACACTTCTCAGAATTAGAGCTTTAGTGAGAGATCCGAGAGTACTTATAATCCGAAGCGCATTCATTATGGGATAAACATATAAGACTACAACGCCACTTGGTTAGAGGGGTGGGCTGATGTGTTTTCTGACTATGCTAGTGATCTAGATATCTACAAGAGGTATTGCCACTCGACAAAATTTTAGATATCGATATGTATGTTGTACTTTAAATATCTGTAATTGATTATATTATTTTATATTTTCTACCTCATTACTTGATTTGAGGATATTTCATTGCATCTATTATCTCATTAATTATTTTATGTCAAGGTTCACCGTCTCAATACCGGACCCCGTATCAGTGCCACACTAGCACAGTGTTGGTACGGTATGGTACGAAATTTTTTTAGCATACCGAGTATCGGTATGTCATTCGTATCGGGTACTGGTATCGAACCAGTATGGTACAGTACGTTCCTTACCACCTGGTTTGGGCCGATACGACATACTATGTTTTATGTTTTGTATCATTTTAAAATAATAAGATGCATCATTTAGGTTACTGAGATCATAGAAACATCAAAAAATATCAAATTAGACTTAAAATCATTAAAAAAGTTTAAAAAGATTGATACTAATTAAATCAACTTGAAAAACTCTAACAAAAAAAAAATCGGGCAAGCATACCATATCGGTACGATACCGATCCGGTACCGTACCAACCCGTCTGCCGACTGATACGGGTCCCGTTACCGGTTCGGCGGACCATGCTACATAGTCCACTCGAAGCTTTTCAATTTCATGTATCAGATGAAACCAATCTTGATCACTAGTTATGTCCATGCATATGATCTTTGTTTCTTATGTTCTTGTGACAATGTTAATTGCATTTTATAACACAGCTGTCTGCTTATTCCTTGTCCATTGGCCTGATCTCTGTTCTCTGCCTTTTATGTGTTGATATATAATTAATTGCTTTTCTCTCGATCAACACTAGACCTCAGCTGTCCATGCACTTCATCAGATATTCCCTCCCAAGTGCAGCAAGTTCTTGTTTCTCTTCTTTCCCTCCTCTTGGTCTTCCATGGACTTGATTTTATCTTCTTTTTCCTGTGGTTACATTTTTCTGTGCTCTCCCTTAATTGTATTTATCCATTGACTGATCATCAAGCACTATGTAGCCCACTGCGTAGGACTAGTGCGCAAATACATGTGTGTGTGTGTGTGTGGGGGGGGGGGGGGGGTGCTGTTTGCAAAACTAAATTGTCTTATAACTTGTTCCATTTCAAATATCTTAAGATTTAGTTTATTGAGATGTTTCTAATAAGAAGCTACTTATGTTCTAACTCCTGTCATTGATATTTAAGACACGTTATACCTAAGCATGTCTTAATTTTTTCTCAACTATATACTAATTGTCATAGCATGAAACTTGCACTTACATCTTGATCGTACTATCTTTGAAACACTTTCTACTGATATAGGTGAATAATTTTATGAATATAGTTAACTTTGTAACTAAGCCTTAATATCTTATCATCATTTTTCCCTTAGCATCTCTACATGCTCTTCGACACCTTTTTCTAGCAAACTATGCTTTCTTACAAAATGTTGCAAGAAGTCTCTGTGCTAGTTCATTTGAATCAAAATTTTCACATAGTGCATAAGCTTAACTTGTTTCATGCCTGTTATATATGCATATTTGCATCAAATGAACTTTTTTATGCTCACGGAATATTTGACCAATTTTTCCAAATGTTATGCTTTCCTGAATTCAATTATTATGAGCTTAATCATGATTAGAGCTAGTTTTATTATTTATCTCCACTTCACATTTGTATTCTACACGTGTACAAACTCCAAACACTATACAGATGGCATCAGCAGTACAAAGTAGCATAACAATCTATGGTTCTATTATCCCCTCTCTTTTTTTCAGTCATGTTCTATCTCCATCCATAACTTGTCGATTTCCAGTGGACTTGATGAAGCCAGGGATAACTGTCATACTTCGAAATGCAAGGATCGACATGTTTAAGGGATCCATGAGGCTTGCCGTGGACAAATGGGGCCGTGTGGAAGTCACTGATCCAGCTGATTTCACTGTTAAAGAGGATAACAACCTGTCTTTGGTGGAATATGAGCTGGTGAACGTCGTTGAAGAGTGACCAGTTGCTACAGGGCCAATATGATACCCAAGCAACGAACAAATCAGGCTTGATGTGGTATTGTTTGTTTTCGGAGATTGGCAAATGGTATTTCCGTTCCCCCAAGCAGCTTCAACTCATGGAGCTGCCCAGAAATGTGGTTACGATTGCAAAGAATCTACAAGCAGGAATCTAGTTGAACCTTGCTACACTGCAGCTTGTTGAAGCCTCCAGTCAGCAAGATGATGGTGATTGCACCTCATAGGTTCATTATGTAGACTTTGTTTGGGTTTTTAAGAGTTTCTCGTAGTGTTTTTTAATGTTTAATTAAGTATCGAGAATGTTTATCTGGTCTTTGCTCCTGGGCTATAAAACATTAAAATATGTCAATAAGTTTCTCTATTTTTATACTGCAAGATTTTAATCTGCAACCTTTTAAAGTCCTGTACATAATGCTAGTTTTAACATTTTTCTGCTTCGAGAAGTCCTAAACAGATCCATGTTTTTTTCAGAATTTTTTTTTCTATATATAGAATAGACACAGATATTTTTTTTTTTTTTGCTGCATTCTCAAGGTACAACGTGAGAGTTGATTGGGGTATCCCAGCCAGGTATTATGTGGGGCCTCCAAGAAGAAATTATACCCTGCACTGCAGCCATGTTACCGTGCACACCATTTGCAGCTGCTCATTCTCGTGGGCTTCATTCATCGAGCGCTCATCGTAATGCACCACTGCAGGAATGAGTGGCTGGGATTATTGGCTTCGTGTTGGAATTTCTTGCCTCCAAGAGGAAAAAACCGCACGGTATAAGATTTTCAGTTTGCATTCAGAAAGAATTACAATGTCAACGTAGGGTTTTCTTTTTAAATACAATTGGAGGTAGAGACGAAGACATTCTGCCGTGATTTTAAAATCACTTTTTTAAATGAGGCTGCTAATATGAACTGATGAGATCATTTTAAAGTGAGGTTGCTAATCGTAAACTGCTTGTTTCGTTATTTATATCAGCTGGAACTCATCAATTGAGCGTGCAAGTGTTATTAAGAACATAGCACCCTTGATTTCTGAAATAAATCTTTTAAGTAATACTAAGGGCCTGTTTAGCATGGTAGTTGTTTTTCTATTTTTTGTTTCTCTACAAATCAGTAATGTATCATGCGGAAAATGATGTGGAAGATAGCACTTACATCAGAACTTCTGCTATTCCATTCATTTTTTTTTCACTTATTTTTGAAAGCAACAAATTGTTACTACCGAAAGCTCTGTTAGTTTTACAAATGATTTTTTTTTTTTTGAAAAATTGAGTTTTTCATCATATATGGTGTTCGGTTAGCTCATTTTTCTTCATGGGTTTTTGGATATAAAAGCAGAATACGAGCTATACCAAAAGGTCCCCAAGTTAAAGATGTGTTTCCAATTGTTACTTTGAAGGGTGTGCTAAGCTCGTGTATGGTGAAAAATAAGAAAAAGCCTCCTATATATAGGGCTTGTTTGTTTCGCGGAAAGCATTTTTTTCTCCTAAAAATATAATTTCTGGAAACATATTTCTGAGAAGAGGATGTCTGATAAAGTACTTTTGGCATGTTTGGTTGACAATGGAAAAATGACAGATTTTCAGAGTGCTTATGTTTGAGTGACCATCCACTTTTCTAAGAAAGTTATGTGTAATTTTTATTATATCCTTAATAAAAATTAGATCTTTAATGCTTTTTTAATGCTGAAGGATTTTTTGAAAAAAAATAAAAATGGAGTGATTTCTAGCTCACGGAAAAGTAACTCTCCCATATTTTTCATGGGAAAGACATCCCATGAAACGTGGAAATCATATTTCCATGATAATATAACTTTTTTGTATTTTTTTTTAAAAAACTCAAATTAAATAAGAGGCATCTCATTACTTTTTTATTGACTATACTTTTTTCTCTTTTTTTTTTCATGAACCAAACGAGCGCGTAGTGTTAACTACCAAAGCCCTTTATTGATACGAGTCCTTTCCCTATTACTCCATTAAATGCACCTGAGACCTGGGTAATTAGGACAGTCAAGATTGAAAATGAAATGCTTAAAAAGGATTTGATGGGTATTGCAAGTTAATAGATATTGATGTTGGAGGGAGACCCGACTGCACCATAACTATCTAGATCCATATTTTTCGAGATGAGCCATCCAAGAATCAAACCCACAATTTTGACTGCTAAGTAGAGAGTTGCGATCATTGGGGCAAAATCTCTACTATTATAATGCAAATTATTTAGGGTCTGTAGGAATACTCGTAGTTCGTCATTCTACACAAAAAACAAAAGGAAAAAAAAAAATCTCAAATAACTTGCTGTGCACATTCTTTGAACATCCTCCTAGTTTTGTGCACATCATATGATAATTGAGACATCCCATTGTATTCAATCTAAAATGAGCAAGGATGAGAAAGAATACACAGAGAGTAAATAGATAGAGCTAGTCAAAATTTTGATGGTTTTTTTTTTTATGAATACCTTTCTAAAAACTCAAATTTATGTGAATACTCTCTTAAAATTTATATTTATTTCTGTACCCTTATAAAATACTATTTTTGCAAAAATGCTCCTAATATAACCGTTTTTCTAACACCGGCAATAAAAACCATATTTATTTTTATTAAAAATAAAATAGAGTTTTGAAATTACTTTTTTTATCCTTCACCGCAATCACCTTATAAATGTTTCTTATGGCACATATACCTATTAAGAGTATTTTAGTCATTTTAATTTGAAATCGTTAATTTTTTAACGGTGTTAGATGGTAAAATGTAGAATAGCAAAATAAGTATTTGATGAAGGTATACATGCAATTATCAATTTTAGGAGGATATTCATGCAAAATTCAATATTTAAGAGGGTGGTCATGCAAAAAGCCCAATATTGATTAGTGAAATCATGGTCATCCACCAAATGCTCTCATACGCGGCAAATATTAATACCGTTAGTTGACCTATTTATAGCAAGATCTAAGGAAATCTCCTATATCTTTATACTAATCTATCGGGCAAGTAACTGGTACAGGGGATGGTGACATATTAAGGTCTCATCTAAAAGTCCTAACGTTATAAAACCATTAAAATGGGAACGCAGGGCTCCAACGTGTGAAAGAGAGGAAGGAACACACACACAAGAAAGGGACACTGAGAGCCAACACGTCTGCCATCAGGAGTGATCTCAACGAGCAACCAAAATTTGACTGCAAGGGCTGTGTGCGTGCGTGTGGACTGCAGCAGAATCCACTTAAAGAGTCCGAGTGTGTCATCTTTGAATTTTCTTAAGAATGGAGGTCCATCCTATGTCTCTGTCATCCAAAGGTGCACGCGACGAGGTGGAGAGCCGCCCTGTGGGCAAAACTGTTGTTAGTCGAGCAGCAATGAAGTTTTGGTTGAGTTTTCTTAGTTTCTCTCAAAGATGATTACGTATTATGATTTATTTGAAGCGTTCGTCGTGAATCATAATTTTTCACTTCAGTGTGATTCCATGCATTCATGTAAACCATTAGTTGATGAATTTGTGTTTGTCTCGAATGAACATCGCAATCCATTTTGCAGTCTATTTCTCATTAGTTGTATTTTTTGTTTGGTAAATCAGAAAAAAAAAAAAAACCATTCTACTATAAATATATTCATGGGAATCAAAAAATAAGATCCTCCATAAGATAGTTCCGTAAGATGCCGTCCAACCTGCTGCACTGTTAACTTTTCTGTGGATATGAGATGCTTCAAAAGAAAGTAAATTGTATCATCCATCGGCAATCTTGTAGAAGAGCACAAGAATTGATCTCTATAGAAGGTGAATCTGATAACTATCCGACAATTAATTTTACCATGTGCTAACCAAACTTTTGCTTTGCCTTAAAAGTATTCGCTTGGTTGTTCCTTGGTCCACATCAATGTGATTTTCTTCAATACCATTTTTGTCGCCTTCTTCAATCATGAGGTGAGAACATGTGCTTCATTCTTCACTGGATTAATTCCCTTCTCCCTACGGTAGAAGCCTTGGAATCTAGCAAACGGTCACTATATTGCTCAATTCATTTCTTGCATTGAGTCTAAATTTAATTGTGTTCCTAAGATAGAAAATAATTTGAATAAATTTATACACTTTCCCGCTTCTTCCTGTTGATCATCTTGCATAAGTTCTCAGTCTTCTACTGAAAACTTTTCTGAAGCAGATTTTAATCAGCTATCATATGTGGTTTAGTTGAAATAGAAGATCTCGAGAGATATTAAAATTTATGTGAACTATGATGCATGGTCTAGCAAGAGATACATAAAAAAGAAAGGCATCGATATTTAACAAGTTAATCTAAATATAGCATACAATCAAGATTTTATTATAACATCATATTTAGCAATTATATTGACGTATTATCTAATATAATGTCATACTATTTCAAATTGGTAAAAAAAAAAAAGTGAAGATGAGCCTTGGTACAATAGTAAGATTGCAATAGTAGGTTACGAAATCAAAAGCACGTGGGGATAAGACTATATACATCTGGCCTATTTCAGACCCCACAATGATGTTTGTGCATGAAGATGAAGAAAATATATACCCCAACATTTTTGTCTTTTCCTCTTGATGGGAAATGGAGGATATGAATTTCTTCCCCCAGCTTTATTGAGATGAAAGAAAGCCCTAGCATTTTTGTCATTATAAGGGAGGCTGCAACATGTGACATGTCAGGTAGAAAATGGCAAGGGTACCTTTCAAACACATGCAAAGATATGTCATGATGTACATTGGAGAGGCCCTTCCATCACCATGCAAGCTTTATCTTCCTGTACCTGTCTGAGGTCTCATGATTCCCTTGCATGGGTGGAGGGTGTCTTTTCCATTGCACTTTCTGGGCCATCCCAATATCTTTTTCTAGATGGGTTGCCTCCACAGCAGGTTACCTGTCTGTGGCTTGTACTGAGCTCATTCAATTAGTTAATAAGTGGAGCTAAAGTTAAGCTTGGCCAGCTTGAGATCAGGTAAATTAAATTCAAAATATAAATAAATACATTATATGGTATTAAAAAATGACTCAAGTTATACATATGAAATGGTTGAGGAAGCATGACTCAAGTTTTGGTGCTCCAATTGATTGGTAGCCCTCTATTACAATGACTTGTATGTATGATGGCTTGTATTTAAGGTCAGTTCCAAATTTGTCATTGCCACATACTTCTGCAGACATTGCAATGCCAATCAATCTGCATAGATTCTTTAACCATATTCGGGTGTGGTACCAAACGACCAATTTTTTCTTTAAATTTTTCGAAGATACAGTTTTATTGAAGATGTAGGATGTTTTGATAGTCTTTTTAGCATTGACCTGTATTATCCTTAAATGATCATTCTAGTCTACCATCTTTCACTTTTTCTACTTAAATCATCAGCCATTTGAGATTATCGCTCTTCTTATGCAGCAAGTTAAATATTATTTGCGATCCAAGATCTTTACTTGCAATCCACAATGAGACCTCCTCTCAGATAAAATGATAATGAGGCCATATGATCATTTTCCACCTTTGATGGTTTTGAGCAGTGGTTTCCTGTATTTCCTTTTCCACATTTTCCTTTGCAGATGTTTTTGTAGTTCTCTTTTTTGATGGAATATAAAGGAAGTGAGAATCTTCTCCCATGTTATATTATTAAAAAGGATATAAAGAACTACATAGAAAGAGAGGTCAGGGAAGTTAGGGACACAACGAGGACAACTTGGATAGGACACCCTTGTGGCTATCTAGCGCTTTAGCCGAACAAAAATTATCCCACAAGGCGACATCCTACGATGGTGGTGATCGACTGAACAGAAAGGAGAAGAAAAAAATAATTAAAAAAAAAAGCAGGGGAGGCTCTGTTTCTCAAAATTTGGCCATTAGCCGGCTTCAATTGAGCTAGCAATCAATGTCTCAGGGGGCTCGAGAGAGCAGTGAAGGCTAGCCCAATCTAACGACTGGAAACCGACGACGGTGGACAGCAAAATAGGAAAAGAAAAATCCGGAACAGGGCATCCTTCTCACAGCTAAATCCGACGGCTCTAATCAGGCCGTCAATGATGGTCTTGGGGTCAAAAAAGAAAGGAAGAAGAAAGTTAGAGACAAATACCTCAACTCCGGCGAGGTACTTGGCTGCACTCCCCGGTGAGCACGATGGCTGAGATGCAGTAAGGAGGAAGATAATGCGGCGATGGTTGATTAGAACTCGCCGACGAGGTGATTCAAGGGAAGGAGAGAGAGGGTCATCTTGTCATAGTCCTTGCTTGCATTTTATCCATTTAACAGGAGAGTTTGGTTTTGAGGGTAACAATTTATCCTTCCAACCGAAGCTGATCTCGGTTCTACAAGCCCAACGACTTCTTACGAAAGGTTGTGAAGGATTCCTAGCTTCTATGATTGAAACCCAGCAAAAGGAGCTTAAGTTAGAGAGCATTCCTATTGTGAAGGAATTTCCTAATGTGATTTTTGATGATTTGCTAGAGCTACATCCTAATAGGAAAATTGAGTTCTTCATTAATTTGATTCCTGGCACTAGTCCAATTTCTAAGGCTCCGTACTAGGTGGCTCTTGGTGAACTGAAAGAGCTGAAAAAGCAATTGTAGGAGTGGTTAGACAAGGAGTTTATGAGGTCTAGTATGTCTCTTTGGGGTGCTCCTGCATTATTTGTAAAAAAGAAGGATGGTAGTCTTCAGCTCTGTATAGACTACCGGAAATTAAACAAGGTGACAATATTGAATAAATATCCTTTACCAAAAATTGATGATTTGTTTGATCAATTGCAAGGGGCCTAAGTTTTCTCAAAAACTGATCTTCATTTCGGCTATCACCAATTGAAGATAAAAGCTGAAGATGTACCAAAAACATCATTCAGAACTAAGTATGGGCATTATGAATTCTTGGTTATGCCTTTTGGATTGATGAATACGTCGGCTGCTCTTATGGATCTTATGAAATGGGTATTCAAACCCTATTTGGATCAGTTTGTAGTAGTATTCATTGATGATATTTTGATCGATTCAAGGAGCTCACAAAAACATAAGAAACATCTAAGGGTAGCTCTATACTGAGCTATCAAAGTGTGAGTTATGGTTGGATAATGTTACCTTTTTCAAACATGTGATCTTCAAAAAAAAGGTGTTTCCGTGGACCCTAAGAAAGTGGAGGCTCTAGTTGAGTGAAAAAAGAGCTTCCAATCAATATGGGGTATGCAACTTCTTAGGAATAGCGGATTATGACCGAAGATTTATTGAGGGATTCTCTCCTATTGCCCTGCCTTTATCTCTCTTGACTCAGAAACGAGTAAAGTTTGAATAGGCAGATGATGGAGAGCAGAGTTTTCAAGAGCTAAAAAGATGGTTGGTGATAGCTCCAGTACTAATTATTCCATCTGGAATAGAAGATTTTACCATCTATAATGATGCATCTCGTGGGGGACGTGGGTGTGTTTTAATGCCGAATGGGAAGACGATAGCTTATGTCTCTAGGCAGTTAAAGCCTTACGAGTAGAACTGTCCTACACATGATTTGGAGTTAACAGTTGTAGTTTTTGCTCTGAAGCTACAGAGGTATTATTTGAATGGAGAACACTGCGAGGATTTTACAGACCATAAGAGTTTGAAATATATGTTTATCTTAAAGGAGTTGAACCTGAAACAAAAAAGATAGCTGGAACTATTAAAAGATTATGACGTAACTATCAGTTACTGTAAGAGCCATTGATGCCATAAGAGTAGCGAGTGAATCCAACCACACCATTTAAGAAGATTTGAATTCATGGAGTGACGAAGAGGGTGACGTAGCAAATTTCTATTTGTATATCATTTAAAGAATTTCTCTTTCCACGTGCGCCTAAATTTTGTCCCCCTCTACTTCTCATCTACCACACAAGTTTGCAATTGCTCCATGTGCTCAATGTTTTATTATTTTTATTACATTTCGTAAGTTGCTTGTGGTTCTAGGAGTTGATACTTTTTTTTCCCATTCTTGTATACATCCTAAAACCGCTTGGTGGTATGAGAATTTTTTACACATTGCGCTGTATAACCTAGTCAGCATACTCTATCAACTAATCCTTAACATTTTTAATGATTACTTATCATGTTCTCATCAAGCGACAACTACTAGTTTCACAAAGCTCCAGTATTAATTATTCTTTCTTTCCATGGCAATTTAGGGTTGCTACCTTTATTCTCTATAAAAGCATTACTTTATATGATTTGGACCTTTTTCAAGTATCTGACCAAATTGATTCTGATCTAGGCCACCCTCAATACAATATCATGCACGACGACCAAATGACCAATTTTTTTTTATTATTATTTTTATATATCACTAGCGAATTTAAAGAATTTGGTATACGGAATTTTTCTATCTATCAAAATCGAAGCGACGATGATGATTGGGTGTTTTTTTTGTCCACATTGAGGAACAAAAATTAGGTGAAAAAACTAGGTTTGTTGGTTAATTTAACGCACAAACTCCATCTCGCTCCATGCTGATTTTGTGATTGCACCATGTGATCGATATCGTATATTTCTTTTCTTGATTTGCTTGGAGTCATAGGTACTGTTTTATATTTCAATCCTTTTCTACACACAACAACAACGTGAGGGAATATGAAATTTTCTATGTACTTAGCCTTGTATAAGCCCTAGGGATATGCTACCGTCCACGCCCAGCAACCAACAATTACATCCATGCATGGAAGCCAAGCCTTTGACTATTCTTTGTTTCTAGCACGAGCTTAGGCTGAAGGGCTTACCCTTTTGTTTTTTGGCACATATATGGGGGGGGGGGGGGGGGGGGAAATTACCTATTTTTTTTCTTGTATACAAGCAAAATTTTAAATAAGCTAGGCCTTTTGCAACCGACAGCCAGCTGACGTAGTTGGGTCTGAACTAGGCTTGGCATTAGCATGATTTGGTTCGTAGACTCGTAGTTTTATTACTTCCTAAATTGATAGCAAATTGGAAGCAAGCAGAAGAGAAAAGAAACTTATTGTTCATGTCCGTCGTAATCTAATTAAACAAGTGAATTAGGAGTATCAATAATTCCTTAAGGTAATACTTAAATTGTGTCTTATATAGTTTTTTTTTATTTTTTTCTCTCAAAGTCTTTTTTAGAGGAAAAAGTTGCATTTATTCTAGAGCAGTGCAGGCAGCTGATGTACCAATAATAATAATAATAAAAAGGGTAAAGTATGTAATGGATTATTGACTTGAGAGCCCAAACTAAATGAGCTAAAAGGCCAAGCAGCTATGGATGTTAGCAGAATAAAGGAAGGAACAATTCAAGGGAGGCCAAGAGAACCGAGATGCCTTCTATCTCTAACCAAAATTGAGTCATGCCATTATCCAAGTAACAAGGAATGACACCATTCGATTATTTATAGCCCTATTCTTAGCCACAGGAAAAAAAAGCACCTGGATTGGTCTCCTCCCACGGCCAGGGCTAAAAAATTGAAGGCGTGGTCGGTGTAAGCGTAGGAAAGAAGGGGATGGCACCGTTCGTCGTTACTCAGTAATAGCCGCCTTGTCATCGGAGATGGTGCGCGTTTCCTCCGGTAAGGATAAGTTTGGTCACACTAGCTCCTCCGTCCGGGTCCCACACGTAGACGCGGTTCATTTTGCTCTTTATATACGCGAAGGCCGTTGCTCTATCGGCCACCCAAGACAAAGCCTCACCTCCTACTCCTTTGCTTTAACCTTCCATTGTGTGGTTCCAACCCTTTGAGCAGTGGCTTTCTCCTCCTCCCTCCATGAAGAGTTCTAGTGGTGGCTCAGCAGCTAAGATGGAGAGGAAGACAGTGGAGAAGAACAGGAGAATGCACATGAAAAGCCTCTGCATGAAGCTTGCCTCTCTCATCCCAAAAGAACACATAAGCACCTCCAAGGTACAATCACATCTTATGATTCCATATTTTCCTTCTCTCCCCCCATCCCTCTTCCCCTTCTGTTCTTTTCCCTTCTTCCCACCTTGTTTTCAGGGTATTGCACCTTATTTGAAGTTATAGAAACGGATTGCTATAATTCTGGTATCAGCTTCATGCTATTGGCATCTGGTTCCATCCGGTTAATTAATTCGGTGAAAGAGTGAAGCTGGAATCGCTGGCTTTTACTCTCTAATCATTGCATGAATACAGGTCTCCATATTGTTCAATAGATTGGGCAGGTAGGATGAATTGCCAGGAGCTTCTTATTGTCCCCCCTTTGATCTATACATTGGGGACTATTTGCAGTATTTTTTTTTTTTTTAGCATCTACTTTTCTATCAAGACCTTCCTTAATTATTTATTGTTTTCAGGTCTTTTCGTTTTAGTTTTCATTTGAATAACATAATAATAAATCCAATAAATTGAGATTTTTTTATACTAAATTCCAAATCCCCACGTGATGTGCTCTATCATTGAGCTTGGCTTCTTTTTTTTTTTCAAAAAAAAAAAAAAACTTTTCAAATAGCTAATAAAAACATCCCACATGGCATGTATGTTGGCGTCGGACCAAGAAGTAATAAAGAATTCAGTTGGAGATTCGGAGAGATCTTAGTAAGAAAAAAAAATATAGTCGTGCTCATCTGTGATGCGAGACATCTGTTATTTTTATTTGACGATAAGGTTTTTGTGCATCTGAGTGGGCCAAAGTGTGAGCAATTGGGTCGAGCATGTCCTTTAACAGGTCATCACCTTAACTTCATGCAGATGGTTCTGGCTTGTGTCCAAATTGTGACGTGGACTCCAATTAGGTCAGGTTTAGACAGCACAGAATTGCATCAAACACGGCCGGACTCGGATCAAACCTGATAAAAATATGCTAGAGCGAATCAAAAGCACCGGCCGAGAGCACCTAGATTGGATCGAATTTTAAAACATTTTCTACATTGATCATAGTGATCCTCTTCCAGTAATAAAAGCCTAAAAAATATCGGCCTTAAGTTTCATGAATTAATTATGTCTAAAAGCACCTTTAGCTTTTACCACCATTTGAGTGGGTCATACCGAGCAACACTCTGGAGATGCTCTTTGAAATTTCTCAAGTTCTTCTTCAAGAAAAATCTGAAAACAAAGTGGGATGCTTAATGATTCAATAAATGATGCATATAATTACATAATATATTTCCATAATATTGTGAAAGCATTTACACAATATATCTCGCATTCATACCAACTTTTGGTTGTGTTGTAAAATCTTACAACATGTTCATAAATTCTTTTGAGAAGCATCATGAGAAAGCGATTAGATGGCAAGAGAAGCAATCTGCATACTAGCTAGAAGTTTTCAGAATCGAATCTTTCTGCTAGATATTACTAAATCTTCTCTCTTGACCTTTTGACTTGTTTAGGATGTTTTGACACAACAAGATCACTTGGATGTGGCCACATCGTACATTAAAAAGCTTCAAGATAGGATTGAAAACTTGAAGCAAAGGAGGGAATTGCGAACAAGCATCGATGGAATCAACAACGATATGAGCAGTGGGATGACGATAGGCATTAGGCTGCCCGTGATTGAAGTAAGACATCAAGATTCGAACTTGGAGGTCGTTTTGATAAGTGGGCTTGACAAGAGGTTCATGTTCCATGAGGTGATCAGTATCCTTGAGGAAGAAGGCGCAGAAGTTGTCAGTGCAAGCTTCTCTGCTGTTGGTGACAAGATCTTTCACGTAATTCACTCCAAGGTAATCTATCATAAGTTGCCTTCTTTCTCCTTATTTGTCACTTTAATGGAAACCTTTGCAGACCTATGAAGGAATAATAATAATAATAAAAGCCAAAGAAAAGAAAAGAACCCTCCACATAATAGTAATTTGCAAATGCGTCTCATGGATTTTATGCACTGCACAAATCATAAGGCAACCACATGCCAGGATCGAAGAGATCCGTATGCCTTATGATTCGTGCAATAATACTTGGATCCACTTGCAGCACCAAGATAGGCTCTACCCTAAATGTTAGAATGTTTTGAATTGGCCATCTTTGTTTTTGCTCAATTAAGTACCCGTATGGGCGTCGTTAGCCCACCAACTCCTTCGGTAGGTAATGATCAAGGCATTTAATCAGGAAGCAAATTTAAGAGTCTTGCTGAGTTAAACTTGGTTTCTAGTAGCCATACCTGCATGAGTTGAATCTGACAAGCCTCAGAATGTGCCCATGGGCTTTAATTCAGAATTTAAACAAAAAGAAAAAAAAGAAAAAAACAGAGAAATGGGGGCAGAAGAACAAAAAAAAATCCAGAGGATGGTTATAATTTTCTTTTATGGTTTTGCCTAAAATACACATAATGAGTGCAGATATAATGAAGGTATTCTTGGTTTGTGCAGGCAGTTAGCTCTAGAATCGGCTTGGAGGTTTCAAGGGTATCTGAGAGACTAAAGGAGTTGGTTCAATGATCAATTGTAGATCCTCAAGAAGCTGCAACCCTAGAAACCAGATCGAAAAGCAAATTCGATAAAAGGGGAAGGAACACATTGAACAGAGTTATGAGTTATAATTTCCCTTGAAGCATGATTCTGATGGCGAAATGGGAAAAGATCGTTGACAACTGCAGTCAATAGCATAGAACATAGAGAAGGGATTACTCTCTTGTATTGGTAGCTGTGGCTTTGATGATGCTCAAAAAAACTTCTCTTTTCGCTCTTTAGTACATGGGTATACTAGGAGGTTTGTACCTTGCTCTGGAGCAGCAATGGGTATTAAGAAGCTCGAGATATAATGCCAACTTTGAAGCTCTTTAACTATGGATATGGCATGATAGATAAATTGTTAAAGCAATTGCTTCAATTGGACATGGAGAATGATCATGTCGTAATGTATGCATTAGCTGAGGCATATAAAATTATGTCCATGAAACTTATATTGGAGATCAATAACATACACTCGCATGTGTGCAAGTAACAAGCTTTTCCATGTTGATGTTGTTATCTACATGTAAAGTAATGGCTTTTGTGCAACGTCGAAAGGGTCTCATGTAGTAGGATCGTTCGGATTGTTACAACCTCTAGCAGATGGTTTGAAATTGATTCTAAAAGAACTTATTTCACCAAGTGTTAATTTCTCTCTTTTTAGAATGGCTCCGGTGGCTACATTTATGTTAAGCCTTGTCGCTTGGGCCATTGTACCTTTTGATTAGGATATGGTATTGTCAGTTACTTTATCTGTTTGCCATATCTTCGTTAGGTGTTTAAGAAATTATTACAGTAGGTCGGTCTATAATTAGCGGGGGCGGCAGTTCGGTCACCTATAATTGGCGGACCAATTAGTCAAAAATGGGTTTGTGCCTTTCGATAGAGGATAGGGCATATCCATAATCTTAATCATTTCCACCCAGGCTCTTAGGCTCTTCTCTTGGTTAACATGAACTTCTTACTTTAAGGCCATGACTAACAACTTTGTTTTATTAAGAAATGTAATATTCATGCCATTTATAATTGTGAGCGCTAGGAACACATTGTGTGGTAGGGTCAACCTGATTTATGCTTTGACTTATATTAGTTCGACTCCATTCAATAATTCCCATGTTGGACCAGGAGGCATCTAATTTCATAGAGTAAGGTCTATATTCCATTATAGATTAGGTCCACTTTAATCGATATGTTCCCTTGGATTTGGTCTTGGAGGCTAGTCGATTGGGTTGAAATTGAGCTCCAGCTGGCTTTGTATGCGATGACAAATGTCTCATCCTCTTATATTACAAATTATTGTTAACAGATAAAATAAAATTAGGAAAAAAGAAAAAGATGATATGTTACTTTTAAGATGCTATTGTTGCTGAAATTAACCTAGAACACTTTGTTAAATATATGTAAACTCATTTTTTTATACGATTCACAAGAAGGTTAGGATGTTGATATGTAAAAGGCTTTAGGTTGCCACAAGTGGCTAGAGAAACCCTCATGCGGTCATCCTTTGTGTATGTCGCCTTACTTACTCGAGAAATTGATAAGATACATGGTGTGCATTGGATGACATCCACATTCCTCGTTCTTTTTTCTATCATTTGATTACAATTGTCAATTTTGGCGATCTAAATCACTTTTGTTAATTTGCAACCAAGACACTAATTTCAACTGTGGTGGCGCCTAAAACATTAAGATTTATAGCCTCCTGCAGAAATATGATATTTTCCTTGAGACAATTATTATTATTGAGAAGAAATCCTTAGGATGGTATATCACAATCTTGTCATTCAATGAGATTTTAAGCCAAAATGGATTGCGGAGAAAATTATTTCAAGGAAAACCAAAGAGTCTATAAGCTGCGCCGGGGCCGGTCATGGACATTCGGAGACGTTCCCACATAATTCTTCGTGGACGAAAAGGCCCCTGTCTTTGTTTCCACGGACCTTCCAACGCCGAAGGGCTTTTCCGTCATGTTATTCTAATCCGTTTAGCTTGGAGAAAATTCGACCGTTGCTGGCCCAACGTTCCAATTTTGCAAACCTTAAACGCTTTCCTTCTTGCCCCCCTTCCATGCTTAGAGTCGATCAACTCTCTCTCGCGCGCGGGCGCACCCATTCCTTTCTCCTCTCTTCCGGCGATATTTAGCGAAGTACGGAATTCTCAATCGAAGTCTCCTTGGTTTCCTATTCGTTCTTCTCCCCGGTTTCTCGCTTCTTTTGAGGATTTCTTTTTCGCTGTAACTTCTTGATCAAGGTTTCATGGCCTTTCTGGTGGGTACTTGAGCCGGGTTTTTGATCTCTATCAAGAACTCAAGAAATTAGGTAGCTTTAGGTTCGTGGATCGAGAACAGGGGAAATCGGCTCGCGTTCAGTATATATGTAGATGGATCTTCTTTGTTCTTGGTATTTATTTATCGTTTCAGATCTTATCTCTCGAAGAGTCAGAGCCAGAATAGTCCATTCGACGAGTTTTTCTGAACTCTCTTTCTTGTGGGATTTTCAAACTCTTTTTCTGATGGTACTTGGACACCCCATCGGAATTTTGTCCAGATCTGGTTAATAGCAACCATCACCTTTCTGACAAAAATTCACGATTCTGGATTTTAATCTACTTCATATTATGCTATAATTATTCTCAGATTGATAGTTTTTTGGGGGATTTTCTTGATTGTTCTTCTCCAATTCTTCTGTGCTTTGCTCACACCGTTTTCTTGATAGGCTAATCTTTTGCTTCATATTGCATCAGCTTCGATTTTATTAATTTGCATCTAAATGCTGGAAATGAGAGGATTTTCTTGCATTCTGATGGTTGTTTGATTCTTCTCGTCTTCTCCAGGCGCGCGATGGCGACACTGGCACCAGGGATTCTATTGAAGCTTCTCGATGGCATGAACACCGGAAAAGCTGCCAAACTAACCGGGGAGCACCGAAATGCTCTCTTGCAGGTGACCGACATCGTCCCAGCGGACCTCGATGAGAAGGATCTCTGGCCGAGGCACGGATTCTTCATCAAAGTATCAGATTCCTGCCACTCCATCTATGTCAGCCTGCCATCCGATCAAGATGACCTTGTGCTCAGCAACAAGCTGCAGCTTGGCCAGTTCGTCTATGCCGGCAGCTTAGAGCCAGGATCACCGGTTCCAGTTATCATGGGAGTGAAGCCGCTCCCCGGAAGACACCCTCTGGTGGGCACGCCGGAACCCGTCGTCGCAGCGAAAGGCAGCCGCCGCCAAAGAGGCTCATGGGGGCCGGACCAAAACTGGACCGGCGGTGCTCCCTCACCGGAGGTCGTCAAGCCGACCGCACTGGTATCCGCCGGGAAAACCCCTGTTAAGGATCGGGCACGAAGTACTCAGGTTTCGCCGCTGGTTAGCGGGAGAGTGGCCCCAAGATCGTCAGTAAGCGGAGCGCTTCTGTCCAAGATGGCAGACTTAAAGGAAGCAAGCTCAGCTTCACTAAGGAAAAGCTGCGTCTTCTCCAAGTCCTCGAGGAGCAAGACCCTGTGCGAGCGCAATCCTAAAATCCCGAAGAGTCTCTTCCCCACTGTAGGTATTTGAACCAAACCCCGGTTTCCAAAAATTTTGTGAAGTTTATCATCCGACTATATAACAAGTTCTCTTTTATAGGAGAAGAATGCAACAACTTTCACAACTAGATTGAGAAGCGCTGCTAAAGCTGAAGATTTCTCCTCAGCGTCTGATGAGCAACAAGAAGACAATTCAGTGACATCTAACCAAGAAAGCTCGGGAAATCGCTTGCAATTACCTAGAAAGCTCAGCACACTAGGAAAGGTGAAGTGCTTGACCTCCTACTGCAAGCTAATTGAAGTTGTTTTTATATGTTCTAGTTCTTGAAAAAGGTTGCATGCATTTTGAATCCTTCAGGAGGCGATTCAGCGCAAAGAAGCAGCTGGGAAGGTAGCTCTTCAAGCGCTGCGAGATGCTTCTGCCACAGAAACTATAGTTCGGATCCTCAAGTAAGCTGATGAAGACTACTACTTTTGAGACCCAAGTTCATACTGTGTGCACTCTTTCCTTTTGAGGGGGCAGAGGTTTCAGATTTTTTTTTTTTTCTTGGCTGCTTGCAGGATGTTCTCAGACTTGAGCACTGCTGCGAGACCAGAAGCTCCAGCTGCTTGCTTCGATCGGTTCCTAAGCTTTCATCAAGAGATTGTGCAGGCAATGACTGACCTGGAGACGATTCGAGCAGCTACTTCAATTAGCGAGACAAATAAGGAGTCGACAGCAGTGAAACCAAGCGAGAAGGATGATCAAGCCATAATCCTGCAAGAGAGAGCACATAATTCAATCAACGGAGATGGGCAGGAAAATATGAAATCCAAGAGAAGAGCAGTTGTTTCTAATTCAGTTTCATTTGGCCCTGAAACAAGTGAGTTAAAAGTAAGCCTCGTCAAGCACCGGAGATCGAGTGGGAACCAAAAGACTTCTTCAGGTAGGAAAGGAGTGGATGATGGCATCGATAAAGATGAGAACAAAGCACCGTCTCCTAGCTTGGGTGGCTCGATAAAGTTGGCGAAGAATATACGAGATGAAGCTGCACTTTGGTTTATGGAGTTCCTGGAGGCGGCATTGGAATCAGGCCTGAAGAAAACAAGAGGTTCTATGGGTGTTGGTGGACGGAAGTCTGGATGCTGCCCGCAGTCATTGATACTGAGGGTAATCAACTGGGTAGAGGTGGAGCTTCCCAAGAATCCAGTCCATCCTAGAGTAACACAGATAGCAAGAAAACTAAGGATAAAAGCAAAGAATCCTTGATTCAAACGCAATTGTTATGCAGAGTGGAATAGGTCTCCTAGATCCCACTGTTGATTATGTAATGATTTGAGCCTATATGTATATATGTGTATGTGTGTGTACATTTCATTCGTGTGTAGAATGGATACTAGCAGTTCTTTTACGATTGTCATAAAAATTAAAATTTTAAATTCTGTAGAATGGAGGTGTCGCAAATGAGATGCCCCACTATCCTGTCCTATCCCAGCAACGGTTCCAAACCTACATTCTAGTAGGTATCCTCCATCTTTCTCCCGCTTATTCTTTTCTTTCCTTCTTTTTTTTATCCTTCTTTTTTTTTCTTTTCTTATCTTTATCCCTTCCTTTCTTTCTTGTTTCATTTTTCTTCTTTTTCTTTCCTTTCTTTCTTCTTTCCTTTCTCCTTTTCTTTTTCTTCTTTCTTTTTTTCTTTCATTTTTCTGCTTATTCTTTTCTTTCACTCTTTCCTCATGTTTCCTTCTTCTTTTTTTTCCTCTTTCTACTTCTCCCCCCACATAGATGGATTTTTTTGGAGTCCTAACCCTATCCCGGTTCCATTTTCTTACAAGAACGAGATGGGATGTCAAGACGCCCTCCATTCCATCGGAATTTAAAACTCTGGTAAAAATTATTTGTTAACTGTTCGAAACCTAATTTTCGAAAAGAAAGTGGGCAAAATAGTGCATAAACTTTTTAATCAAAAATGAAGATGCAAAGGGCAAACTTGTGCAAAAAAAGAATATTTGAGTTCAAGATGGTTCCCTCAAAAAAAGAAAAAAAGTTCAGGATGGATTTTTTGATTAATATTATTAGTATAGGACCTATTTGTTATCACCGTTGTTTTTGTGTTTCTGTTCCGATGCAAAATAATGAAATATCATTAAAACATAGTATTTATACAAAATTTCTACCATTTGTTCCTTTTATTTTCATTTTTTAAAACAACAAAACTTTGCTACCAAAAGCTCTAAATTTTATTAATGATTTTGAGAAAAATAAGAAAGTTTTATGATACATGTTTTTTCTTCACTCTAGTTCACTCTTCTAGTATTTTTGAAAACAACAATGAAAAAAAAAACAGGCCCTATACTAAAAAAAAAAAACAACAACAACAATGAAAAAGAAAGGTAATGCCAAACCGCCCCATACTTTTTACCTTATTGGAGTTTTAAGTAGAAGGTTATAAAATACTGAAATCACCATAATCTTCATGATGATTTTATTGACAGCTTTTTTTTATGAAGGTTGTGATATTTATGACTAGTAGTAGATTTTAAAGCCAATTTTGAACGCACACAAAAAAAATAACTAAAAATTTCTGAAAATTGTTCTCATATTTCTTTTTCTTCTTCTTTATTATCATCATCCAGTTCTTATCGATCACATGTCCGTTAGATTGAGCAAAATTTAGCAACCAACTACGAACTTGACATCCATCATCTAATAAGACATACATATCACTGTAGTTGTTGCTAGCATGCGTTTAGACTTGCATCGGTTATATATTGAGAAGATTTAATCTTAGATATTTATAAAAACTAAGAATCCTAAATAATAACTTTCTATATAATTTTTTGCATAAAGTCCTAGACTATTACAATGATAAAGTCAATTAGAGTTCGAACGGGTCGCTAGGTAATCAAGACTATGGTAGAAGTATTACCAGCTTTGCGAAATTTGGCAATCTACATATAAAAATGGTAAAAAAAATAATAATCTGATATTGAACCTGAGATACATGGAAAAGGTCCTGTTATTTTTGTAATGGTCTAAAACTTCATCCAAAAAATTAAGCTTGAAACTCGTGTACTTCAATAAAATGTAAATCTAGCTATATTTAAATAACTAATATAAAATTATTAAATAAGAGAGTTAGCATTTTAAATATTTCACAAAATAAAAAAACAGTTAGCAATCTATAATAAAAGGTCTAAATTTTTAAAGCTACTAAAATTATAAAAACAAAGGAGATGAGGACGTAATGGAAACAATCACAGCCAATTACTCCACTCGTTTACCAAAATGAATATTCTTGGGCGATGATGGTAGTGATAGGGGTGACTGTGAGATTAGCGGCAGCCACGATGGTGGCCACGATCACCCTTGTTTCTCGATGTATTATAATGGATTTTTTTTTTTTTTTTCAGGCTACAAAAGTGGTGTCTGATAATGGACATTGTTTTTTATTTTATTTTAGTAGCTAATTTTCAAGAGAATTTTTTCCCTCCATAATATTCTCTGACTTCCCAACTCTCATATCATTGAATCCTAAAGTAACAACTTCTTAAAGTAATGGGCTCTGCATCAGCTGATCGCTAGAGAATCTTCCTTCTCTAGAAATTTTCTTCTTCCATGTTGAGATTAGTTACTAGTTCTAATTTGATACAAATTCATATTTTTTGGGAACTAGTGGGAATGTGTTCATATTTAATAATAGGGTTTTGGTTCACACGACCGATTGCCACAAGTTGCAGGGTCTAAACCTCGTCTTTTTGATTATGCTGCACATCCATCTTCATATCTCCAATTGTCACCTGAACCTTGGCACAAACATCTCAAGCCACAAAGGAAGAACAGGTAACAAGAAAAGAGTGCAACCATGTAACGAAATTCTTTTGCTCCATCTTTCCTTTAAGTGTCCTAAAAAAATATATACAACTGAAGAATCTTAACTTGTAATCAATGACAGTGATTCTTCCTTAAATGCACTCTGGAATAAATCTATTGCCATCTATTAAGCATCCAAAAGATGTGATATTCAGCTTAATTTCAAGCATAGTTGGCTCAGCTGATGTAAATCGTTCAAGTTTCCATCTAAACATTGACAAGAAATGGGGCATGGAACAGTTTCATGGGTGGATAGTTATTGCACCAGAAGTCTGATCACTGGAGGAGATTGAGGCATTCCATTAGGGCATCCGTGTGCTCAGGTTTTCCCACAGAAACACGAACATAGCCCTTTAATTCCTTGTTATTGTAGTGGCGAATCATCACACCCATCTGGGCAAGGTCTTCCTGAAAGAACTTCAAGAAATGGTAAGGGCACGGACAGAGCGAAAAGGATAAGAAGGAACATAAAAATGATAATCTTTCCCTTTCATGGTTTAACATGTGAAGACTTTTGTGAATGCTATTTCCAACAACTACCGACATTCAAGATAGAATGGATTTGTCAAATTTATCATGTGCAATAAAACATATATTGAAGTATGCTTGATGCCAAATTGAAACATCATCTGGTAGGTTATCTTCATGACTACATGTACAAACATTAAAAAAAACTCCACTGCATCCAGTAAACAAGGAAGAATGATATCTCATCTTGAAACAAAAGGATTGTGCCAGAAAGCCGATCATGAGAGTTTCCTAAGATGATTTTATTCTAAAAATTACTAAAAACATGTTTCCATATTTTCAGATATAGTACTTCTATAATCCTACACCCACCTACTTTGAGTGTGAGTCCTGCACCTATATATATATTAAAATAATATTTCATAACAACTCAAAAGGAAGCTAGATCATATCGAGGACATGCATACTTCAAAAAAGCTAGGATCACCATGTCCAATGAAGCAGAAATAAACAGAAAAGTTCACACATAAACCTTTAATATGATTGCACCTTCATTATGGGCTGAAGGCTTTTGTCAATATAGATATCTAACACTTCTTATATATGATATAGAAGATCCGAAATTATTTGTGGTCTGAATTTTCTATGCACTTAAATGCTAAACTGGTAAATAGTGAAAAAGTTATATTCATGAGTTTGGTCCTACCATCCCATCTCTACTTATTAATCCTTTTCCAGCCACAGATGACCACCATGTCTGCCAGGAAGGAAAGAAATGTTCTCATAGTTGACTAGTACAGATCTTTCCGTATCTTGAGTCCCTTCTCACTTCTCATACCATCCACAAATATAATTCTTACAGCTCTATAAAATATAATATTCAAGTACTTTTGACTGAGTAGGTCTTGACTGTGAATAGTGATGTATTTCATCAGCAGCTGAAAATGTGGCAAGCTCATTAAACCAAAGAAATATGTGCCTGCTCTTTAGAAGTTCTGCTCTGCTTGCAGAATCCACAAAGTATCTAACCTAGATCTGTGGCAAAGATGTTTCTTCTGTTTTGCAGAAATCGCACAAAATCTAGCCCATATTCATACTGTAAGGACTAACTGTTCAAGGTATTTTTGTTTGTTGATTCTAACAACATTTTCACGTCCTCCCATTTTCCATGTGAAGTTGCATTTCTTTTTCCGTCTACCTAATTTTGTGATTTTTATTATCTGAAAGTCCTCCATAATCCCAGTTTAATGCTCAAACATTTATGCAGTCTTATGATTGTACTCTGAACAAAATATTATGATCCATTTCTATCTATACATAATCAGATGTTGATATAAATTATATACAAAATTGAATTCAGATTATATATCCATTATCTAGAGTTTTATCCATGCAAGATAAAGCAAAATAAAAGCCAAATATTTATATTTCTTTAACCCATTCTGATTACAATAATCGACAGCTCTAATTTATATTTCACAAGCTCCACTTCTATTTATTTGGACATTGGTGAAAACATCAACCAGAGTTCTCGTTTAACCTTTCTCTCTTCGCGAAGCCTATATTAGACTAATTATATTCTCAACAGACATGAATATTTCTAATATTCAATGCACAAATAGTTATTTTTAATATCCACTAACATCCATCTTCTATTCATATCTATCAAATGAGGAGAAGATACAGATATAATCATACACATAATCTGTACCAATACACCCACTACATGAAATTTACGGGCCTCCTCTCATGGTAAAGACTTCAATCATCAGGAATCCCACAATGTATCATAATGTAAGTTGTGCACTTGTTGTACGCTCCTAATACATGTCTTGAAAATTGTCCTAAGTCCCGTTCTACATCCCTTTCTCATCATCCACCATATAAGATATCGGTACTTTATCATTAGCTTTTTACAAATTGCCTTTTTTACAAATTGCCTAAACCATGTTTAGGTCATTTTCTACTCTTTTCTTTTTCCTATAATTGCCTAAGCACCATGTAGAACCTGGTTATCTAAAGAAGCATTTATTGTCCTGTGCAAAGTGACAAGATCCATTGAATACCCAAACAGCCATCTTATGTAGCATATGCAAGGCATCAAGTTAACCAGCCAAAATAATGTAAACAATTTAGGCCCAAAAATTCAATACCACACAAAGAGATAAAGAGAAAGATTTAATTTAAGTAGCCACTAGTATGAACATGAAACATTTTCTAGCAAAATTAGCGGTCAATAATTGCTAGTGCACAACTATTGGGCAATTGATATCTATTCGCATGCCAGACAGAAATGAAGTATCAACATTATAAAGGAAAATACCATCCAGATAGCTGACACATCCACGCACACACACATATACATATATATGCATATGCATATGTATATGTATTTGCATATATAAACATCGAAGACATGCATCATATTATCGTTAAATCAGATAAGATGTCTCCAAAAAGTTTATGATAAGTTGAGGAGTAGAAGTTCATGTATGCTGTATGTTATAGTTACAATCTAAAAGGGAAAAATGGTTGCTAAGATTGTCCGTTTCAATTAAAATGGCATTTATCTCGTCAAAATGGCACTGTCTCTAATGAGCCAATTTTTCCATGTCTTCAACTTGGTGTCTTTAGAAAACAGAACTGTGAAAATCAGAGAACTGACAACATAACTAACAAAAAAGTTGTATTGCTATGTACCAACTGAACAACTTTTAAAGATTTCACATCAACTTGTAAATAGATAGGGAAAAGCAACAATTAGCTAGCAACTATTAGTGTAAAACTTGTTTCAAAGATAAATTACCTTCAGTTTCTTAGCATCCTTTCCAGATGTAACCTCACAAAGAATGAAATTTGAATAACTTGGATATGGCTTCAGGAAGGGTACTCCTTTCAGAAGATTATACAACCTTTGCCTTTCTTGCACAAGAGAATTCTTCACTCTCTGGAGAAAAAGTTGAGATGGAATATTGATAGCATGGAGGATTAGGCATAGTCACACTTTCAGGATAAGATCAAATAAGAAAGTACAAGAGATATTTCATAGGACAAAAGTACCTCCAAGTAACCAGGGTTCTGCAGAGCCGCACATGCAGCGACTTCTGCTGCCACAGACACATTATACGGCTGCTTTGCCCGCCACAGATATTCAATAATGCTAAGAGGAAATGCTCCATATCCAACACGAAGTCCAGCTAAGCCTGTTTCAATTTCAAGCACAAACTACATCTTTTCACAGTTTTGGCTAATGAAAAAAAAAAGGTAAGGAGAACTATCGCTGCTGAGGTCTTAACCAGAGCAAGAATCTCATGTCCTCTGTAGCACAGACATCACTTTAGGCAACAAAAAAATTTAGGAACTTTCATAAATCATAATAACCATTGAGCATGTATTCATGCTGAATCATATACATTTTTAATTTGATCATTCCATTTAAGTGCTCCCTTCAGAAGGACATTAAGAAACACATATATGACCTTTCTTCCCCCCCACTGAAGCGACAACAGAACAAGCAAAAGCCTTTATAACCTTACAGCCATTTGCCCGTAATATGCACTATATGTCTGAATCATCTAGCCATCCCAGCAGGCGCTCTTACTGAGCCAAAAAAAATTTCAGCTTTTAATATCAGTAAAATGAATTATTTTGGGGATCTAAAATTTTCATTTTCCTACAACCTTCGCTTTGATAAACAATTTAAAGGCATACTATTTTTACTTCAGTAATTATTTTACCTTAGTCTGCACCTGCAATTATATTTCACACTATTTTACCCCTCTTGCACTCTTATTCTTTTCTTCTCTGTCAAATCCATAGTCCAGAAAATAGTTACAAGCACGACCTCTTTTAATGGAATTCAGCCCCCTGATCACACACTCCAGTACACTCTCACAGTACCATTGATATTCTTACTTATCATGTATTTGTATATACAAATTGTATTCATGGACACTTGAAATCTAAACACTTGAATCTCATATCAGGTGGCCAAGCAACATTACAGCGAACCTTCATACTTTCTTAACCACTTCACCCCATCTGCCTTAGTCTCCACCTGCAATTATATTTCACAATATTTTACTTCCCTTGTCCCTTATTCCATTCTTCTCGGTCAAATCCATAGTCCAGAAAATAGTTAGATGCACTCAATATCATTTATTGGAATTTTCCCCCCAAGAACACACTCCAATACACACACTCTCATAATCTCATTGATATTCCTCATTCTCATGGTTTGCCATACCAGCCCTAGCCAGGCGGTACGGAGCGTATCGTACCGATTCAGTACTGGTATCCGGTATGGAAGGCGTACCGATACTCGATATGCCAAAAAGACTCCGTACCGTACCGATTCAGTGCTAGTGTGGCACCGATACGGAGTCCGGTGCTGGGACGGTGAACTTTACTCATTCTCATGTATAAAAATCCTCCATCCTCCATATAATAAATGTTCACAATTTGTTTAAGAAGTCTCTGATGTCCAACTACAAACAAGAGCACAAACAATAAGGTCTAAGGTTGGAACTATACAATTTCAAATCCTTAGCTTAAAAAGTAATTGGAGGAATAAAAAAAAGAAGAGATAGTAAGATATTTTCTTCTTTTGCTATTTTATTATTATGAACAGCCGCTTGATGATATCTTTCACGTTTCCTGCCTTCCGTCAAAATTTCAGATCTATCAGCATCTCAGAATGGGGATCTAGCTACTTTTATACGTCTCAGTCCAAGCTCATGTCCTTTGCAAGTCATTCAAAGATCACAGTGCTTGCTAGGTCTCCACTTTAACGAACCAAATTGATAACATGAAACTCATCTCAAACAAAGCAGAAACATTTTCAAGCCATCCACTCCAAAGTCCAAAGCTGTCTCCAATTGACTCTCTGTAGTCATCAAGTAAACATATCCTCCATCCTACATCTCAACCATGGGTCTTGCCAGAAAAATTGTTTTGACTGCATAGACCTAAAGATATACATAATTCCACTTTTGTTTGTCCGCAGCTGATTGCAGATCATTCACAATGAAAGATCTATAATAAGTTCCTGGTAATACCAATCCCAACAAGTTAATGAATGCCAAGTTGGTCAAGTGTTCAAGCCATTGTTTTTAACAGATTTTGTAACTTTATCGGCTTTCCACATGTCCTAAATCTATTGTTTTCTACCTTACAGTACAGAACATACATTAAACATAATGCAACAAGGAAAACCCACAGAGGATTACAGATACTTGGACTACATAAGAAACTACTGACTGAAGCATTCCAGAGTTAATGGAAGAAGAAATACAATTCAGATATGTAACAATTATGACTGTGGTATTAAGACGCCATAAGAAACAAGCCCATCTAAAATAATAAAAGAACATAAATACTAATGTCCCATCAAAGAAAATGAAAGTTCTAAACCACTGGTAACATTCAGATTTTTTTTACATATATATAATATACAATATGAGCAGCATGCATGCATATTTTCCACAGGCACGCATGCCAAGATCAAGGACAATGATAAGCAACATACAATCTCCAATAGATAAAAGTGTGCAAGAATTGGATATTGAAAAGTACACAAAGCATTTGAGGAAAATAGGTTAGAACAAGAGAGTGAAGATGTCAAACGTATTGCATCCACACCACAGCGTATGAAGTCCTAGATAGAAATAAGAAGCAAAGAAAAACATTTGCATACCTGCTCGTTTGCTAAATGTTCGGAGAACAATCAAATTCTCATGCTTCTTTACCCAATCCATCCTCGATTTCATACCAGAGAATTCAATATATGCTTCATCCAGCACAACCAGTATAGGCAAATTAAGAATCTCTAGGAGAGCCTCGTCATTGATTATACTGATACAGAAGATACACGATGACAAGGAAATAACATTAGATGTTCTGAAGAAAATGTTTATGCCTCAAGCATTTCAGGAAAAAGGAAAGTTGCATATAAGTTTCTAATAAATCAGACTATGCAATTTCAACCAAAAGTTCAAGATGAGTTTCTCATAACTTCTCAGTATATATACTGGTTTCTTTCATTGCTGATGACGATATATTATGAATCAGGAAAGGGAAAATACCTTCCATCTGGATTGTTTGGAGAAGTCAGGAAAATGCATTTTGGCTTTTCTTGTTCCACCACTTCAACTATCCGAGGGATATCCAAAGTAAAATCTGACAGCCTTGGGACTGCAATGCAGGAATGGCAATGCACATCTCAGAAGATTTTAATAGTCAAAAGATGAAATTTGTAGAAGATCAAGTAACAGTGGTTTATCTTTTGTTTGGACACAGAATTATCCAGCAAAACTAGTCAAATATTAAGAACAAGAAGACTTGACAGATAATAGACAATGCTTGATAAATGAAGTGGAGTATACAAGTCTTTTAAGAAAAACAGCGGTTAAATAAAAGAAGCCAGTGGTATACCCTTAATGACTAGAGCCCCATTCACTGCTGCATCAAACTCATACATTGTAAATGTTGGAGGGCAGTCCACGATTTTGTCACCTGGATCAAGTACACATCTGTAGGAATGTTACAGAATAAACAAAACATCAAATGTGCTGATATCCCTTAAAGGTAAAGGAAACATCTCTATATTCATAAAATAAAAATAAAAATAAAATAAGAAACTGGAGTTTCAAGTTTTAACCTCATGATTAAGTCAATGAGCTCATCTGCACCACACCCAGCAAGTATATAATCAGAATCTAGGCCTGAATCTTCAGCAAGAGCAGCACGTAAACGGCGACTCTGAGGGTCAGGGTATACATAAGGAAATCTTAAAGCTCCCAAAGCATCAAGTACCTATAAAATATCTGGAGTACATAGTTAGATCTTTATACTGTTAATAGCTCTGAGCAAAATATATGGTTCTAATAAATGGTAAAATCCTTTTCCCCCTATTTTTGCACTGTTTACAATTCATTGGTGTACTAAAATAAAAGGTTGCAGTGCCAGTAACGAAGATCAAGTAACATGCCATCAACTTATGGACTATTATATGTTTTCAGTGGAAAAGGATTACAATCCTTATCATTAGAGAAAACAGAATAAAGAATGAAAAAAAGGAGCTTTAGGTGTCAGGTCCAGCATGCCTGCACCAACACAATTTGAATGTTTATGACTGCACATTTCGCATAATGAATTATGATGCCACTCAAGTAAACTAAGAATGGCCTGAAGTTAATTATTGAGAAGCAAACTAAACTTCATGCCGAATGCAATTTTTTATACTTCAGCATGGTAAACTTCACACGAAAATTTGGGTCCGCATACGGCATCAAACCAGAATATAAGAATATATCAACTCATCCCCTCTATTTGGTTGTGCAAACATGCAGAGCTTAACTTGCACTCCATCCATATATGCCATAAGGTGTGACTTCGGTTGATAACACATGCACCTCATATGAACCTTCTAATGTGATAAACTTCAGGTCATAGAGTCTCACCAATAAGCCTTAAGGCAATAAAGAGTTTTGGAGAACCTCGCCTCAAGGTTTGAAGGAAGGTGAGACAAGCCTCAAATAACAAGTGAGAAATAATTGCAGTGAGACTGGTGAATCTACTTATGGTATGCCTACTACATGGTAGTCCATAAGTAAGTACTCAAGTGAGGAGAAAAAAAAGCCTGAACTTGCCTCTGGAGGTGGACCATATGGATTTTCATTAGCATCGAGCTTGATTATGTCCTCGGGTTTTCTTCCAAGGCGTGTAGATAATACCTGTAAACAAATACAAATTTCATGCATGCTAGTCCCACAAATAGACTTGGAAACTATACATCATAAATGGTTTAACTAGTGAGGATAAAACATTGTGATAACTTTTTACATATCCCAAAATTTACACATACATTCACGCACATAAGTAGTGAGAGCATACATTATTAAACATATTAAGCACTTCCAAATCCACACTAAGTTCAGTCAAGACAAGATTATGTGACATGCATAACATGCATAGCTACTCACAAAACATTGACCAAATATAAGACGAAGGAACTGAATCATGCTAAGTTTTGATTAATAGAAGTACAGCCCGCTAACCATCATCAATAAAACACTGTATCATCAACTCATTGAATTTCTTTATTGTTAAAAGTCAACGACAACACTTATCAAAAGCTCCCTTCAGAACTGAAGGGGGTAGACCCAAAATTTAATATTCGCTGCACCTTTAGCGCCAAAACTACAGAACAAGTTCCCTGAAAAGGAAAATCTAACAAACACTTCACACGTACCCAACAAAGTTACCGACTTTCTTCACCAACTTACACTTGAAAGGACAGGAGACATTGTGGAACTTCAGATAGTTATGTCAAATGGCAGGACTAGGGTGATAATCTAACAAACACTTCACGTGCACAATAAAGATCCCGACTTTTTCGAAGTAGCGCCACTAGAAAGACGCCGAGTTACTTCAAATGCTTACCTCAAAAGGCAGGATTGGCTGGTAGGGAGATAGCTTCTTGAGGTGAAGACGGATGAAGGAATCGCCCGTCACCCGATTCCGGGTTCCGTCGACTTGCTCCGTCGGCAGAGAAGCAGCCATGAAACGCCCCGAGTTTCTTTTGGAAGACCGGAATCCGTGATGGATTGTGGCGATCGACGGAGAAGGGCTGGCGGCGATTCGAATCACACCCATCAACACCTGCAAGAGCGAACACCAAAGAACCGCATTCATCAAAAACGAAGGAAAGAAAAGGGCAAAGATAACGATTACTACTAGACTTCTTCTTACACTTACCCTTTCTCTCTTCGGATGCTGCCCTGGAAGCGCGAGAGGAAAGGGAAGGACGGAAGAACAGAGGGGAGGGGAGAAGGTGGCAGAGAATGGGATGCAAAGAACCCTAACGGTCAATGAGGTCAAATTTTTCTATTTATTACTGTGAATAGCCGTTGCTCCCCGTCTCCCCTAGACTAGAGACCGTTTGTGTCGGACCGAGCGCAATTGGCTCAAGTGGTGGGGCCACGCCATGTGTGTTTATTTTTGCAACCGGAAAGATGGTTTTTTTAGGAAAAAAAGAAGTGGCAATACTATGTTGATATCGTTCTGATTTGCAGCTATTTATTTTAAAAAAAAAAATCATCCATGCTACAATTATTTCAGTAATGGAAATTACGAATGGTAGAATTATTCATAGAAAATCTATTCATGCATATCATTGATTAGTTCGGTTTCTATGATTAAGTTACTTTAATATACTATAGTGTCACTATATAATTAATATTATTTATAAATTTAGTATAATTTATATAATAATATTATTGTAAATATTGATATTAAAATTGATTATTATGGTGGAAAATAATGCAAATAATTATAATTGTAAATTATATTTGATAGGAAAAAAATCATAATAATGTTTTACTGTATGATAAGATACTAATATTTGTCAATAATATATTATAAAATAGAATATATTGGTGATATAATATATAATATTAAATACTAATACTAACAATATAGTAATAATAATTATTATGAATGTATTATATACGTAATATCGATATAATTTCATATTATAAATAATATTAACATCGTATAATATATGTGATATCATGATATCTAAAATAAAATAAGTTATGGTAATATATTTTCAATAAACTAACTAATTAATAATATAAAGTATATAAACTATTATTATTTGGGTACGATGTTCTAGATTGGAGAAAAGGATACCCAAGCTCTTCTTGGGGTATGGTTTTATCGTTGGTTAGTGTGATTGGTCGGGACCATTTCGATTCCCTTTAAGAAATGTTCCACCGAGAAAGAAAATTAATGAAGAAAAAATAAAGTTGAATGAGAATTTAGAATATTATAAAGATTTAAGATTCTTATTCAAATCGGGATATAAAAAAATAAAATAAAAAAGTACCGTGTTCTCTTAAAATTTTTATTTTTTCCACAATGTCATGTTATGCTTCTTATAAATGAATGAAAAAAGTTTTGTTTTGTTTTTTTATGGATATCTACAAGCGTTATGATCATGTTCAAAGTTTCAGATAGTAACGCCCCTCTAAATTTCAATATTAGAATTATCTATTCTTATGGATATTTCCTCCATGCATCCATTCTCAAATACAAAGTGAAATAAAAGTCTATCTTGTTCTTTTAATAATTTATGATCAATTCTTTCCAAACAAAACTATACCTCATCCCTCTTCTGGATACCTTACTTATAACTGTCTTCTTTTCATTCAACTTTTGCATTCATGCATGCATGCAGCATGGTCTCCAAACGTAGCTAGAAATTGTAATGGTTTCACACATGATGACTGATGGTCATTGTTTCCCAGCCATCAAGAACAATCAGCATGCAACATGATGATGGACTAAATAGTAGTCGTCCATATGTATGTGCATAACTTGGAAAACGTTGTGCGAAAAATATGCCTCTACATAAGAATAAGATTGGAATATCATTTAGCGATCAAGTACGTAAAGCGGTAAATAAATGGCGAGGTTGATTTTCTAAAATTAAGCAGCCCACGAGTATCAGTCCACGGCTCACAAAGTAGAAAGCGGAGGAGCGAACGCAAAGCTTCATTAAAATTATTATTTACGTGCCCTCCGCCACGAGCTTATCATTCCAAGGCAAGCAACCACCTTCCGAAATCAAAGGAGTAGGGATATATCAGAGAAACTTGCTCTCGAGTCTTGTGACGATGCGCTCGAAAAGTGTTCCGTAAATAGATAGAGACCAGAGAGAGAGAGCAGTTCCATTAAAGATTTGATTGGAGAGAAAGAGAGGACAGAGATCCATGTCGTCATATGGATCATAGAAGAGAGAGAAACAGTGGAAGGGATGAGGAGGGGAAGGGATGAGAAGGAAACAAGGAGCGAGGGGGAGAGGAGCGCTAAAAGCATTCACGATAAATAGACAAGGAGAGGGGACAAGTATAAATAGGCGAAGAACGGAAGAGACGAGCAGAGGAGAAACCCGCCAAAGACTCTACCTTTTCCCTACTTGCTCTTGTCCTCTTTAAGCCAGAGACAGAGAAAGAGAGAGACAGAGAGAGAGGCCAACGACACCACCTTTTTAGCTTCCGTTTCTTGAGCTTTCTCTTGAAGCAGAGTGAGTGCGGGAGAGCCGAGAGATGAGGGAAGGAAGGGGAGATGGGTTCGTTCGGGCGGACCAGATCGATCTCAAGAGCCTGGACGAGCATCTGGAGAGGCATCTAAGCCGGGCATGGACGATGGAGAAGAAGAAGAAGGGGGAGAGGGAGAGGGAGCGAGAGGAGTGGGAGATCGACACCTCGAGGCTAGTTATAAAAGGGGTCATCGCCCGGGGAGCCTTCGGCACCGTCCACCGTGGGGTCTATGATGGCCAGGACGTCGCAGGTGAGCCCGAGACGACGAGAAGGGGTTTTGGATGCCCTTCTGTGTTCTCTTCTTGAATTATAATGCCTTTTGGTTTGGTTTTAATGCCGGGAAATCCCTTCTTTCTTCTATTTTAAGAGACCCACTTGCGTTCCTTTGTCATTGAGAGGTAGCTTCTTAAAAATCTCCTCCTTTATTTTGTTGTAGAATTGGATTTCTCTTGATTGTACCAAAGGGAGTTGAGGGAGGAAAAAGTAGAAAAAGGAATCCTTTTTTGCTAACGAGATGAGGAGGGATAGTTTTTTAATTTCTTTTGCATCTGTTCTTGATGAACATTTGGTCCTTTTTAGGTGCTCTTGTTTTAGGCGAGGAAAATTAATTAATTTCTTTCTTTCGTTCTTTCTTTTTTTAATGGCCATTCAATTTTTATCATAATTCATCTGCTTGTTGTGTGCTCAAGATGTGGAAATATATATTCTTGTATCCTTTAATTTTATGTGTGATCACTTCAAAGTCTCTTTGCTTTTGTTTCGGTTTAATTTTCTCTGCACATATTGGTTCCTCCAGAAAAAAAGAAAAGGATTTTTGTTAAAAAAAATCCCTGATGTGAATGCTACCAACTGTCGTTCTTCCAAGTCATCTAATACTACGCTCCTTTGCTCTTGATGACCTGTATGCTATTTGTGCTGAACTGGTTGGAAGTTTTGAAATAGGAAAGTTGGTGCAGTCCCCCGGTAAACGGTCTATTGGTCTATCCATTATTACTTTCTGATTTGTGTCTGCAATAACTTTGACCTTATTTTTTTCCGGAAGGCGGCACTTTCAAGGCGTCCGTTAATCACTGCAAGACCTACTTGAGGCACTTGAGGGGTTTCGGGCCTAAGAAATTGAGGGAGAGCCAAGCCTGCGCAGGAAGCAAACAAACTTGTGCGAAGGACGTTTTCTTCTCTGCCCTATCCTCTCTTATGGAAACTAAATACAAGTTGACTCCTGTCTATTGGTTGGGACACCCTGCATTCAGTCGGTAGACAAAAGGGCTTCCCATATCCCTTCAGCCGAAACTTTCCCATTTTGCGAAAAAATATCGGACAAATTTGAGATATTCCATGATATATAATGCACGCACTTCATTTAGATTTGAGTACATTCCAGTTGCAGTTATTAATGGTCTTATCTCTTTGATATATCCTGATGGAGGCCCGTGAGTTTCACAGGTTCAGTAAAGTCGTTTCCATGACATTTGGAGTAGCCTTCTTTCCCTTGAACTTTCATGTGATCCCAACTAACCATCTATTGAGATGTAGTGTGTCGCCATCATTTGTCTTGTGATATCTTTAAGTTGAAGGATGGAAAGCAAGAATGTTACTGAAAAAGCACAAACTAGTTGCAAAAAGTCGCATCTAACTTCTAAGGGGAAACAGGGGAAGGGGGGGGCGGGGCGTTAACAAAAAGTTAGGCATTTGTATCTGCCTAACAATTAATATCTTTGTTCTAGATAACAATTAAAAACAATTATTTTTTTCTAGATAATATCTTTGTATCTGCTCCTGAGGTTAAAGCCGTCGTGATCTGATTCTGAGTGGGAAAGTTGCGACTCAAAAGTCAAAATTACTCGCTGAACCCATCATCTTTGAAGCATCTTTATTGTTAAATATCATTATTTGACCTAACATTTGTTATGTCGAAACATGCACATTAAAAAGCAATTAACTTTTTCTAGATAACATCTGCTCCTTAGGTTAAAGCCATCATCTTCATGATCTGATTCTGAGTGGGAAAGCTGCGATTCAAAAGTCAAAATTACTAGTTGAATCCATCACCTTTGAAGCATCTTTTTTTTTTTTAAATTTACCAAGCAAAGTATGCTAGAGTCTAAGCAGTATAAAATGGTAGGTCATTATAATGCGCATTCTTCTTGAACATGATTGAGGAATTATGTTAGTCACTTGTTCACTTGCTTCTAATATCAATTTGCAACTTAACTATAATTCCTTGCCACTCAGTCATTATGATCACAATTTCTCTGTAACTCTTCTTGTCATCCTGTTGTTATGAAATCATGTATCTATCAGTCAAACTTCATGGGTATCTTGGCCCTACCTTGTAGATGTACAAGCTAAGTCTGAATTTGTTTATCAATCAGATTTGGAAATGTTGTGTGTTCCCTGATATGTAGTTTTATTACCATTGAAGCATCTCATTGTTTGATGCGCAAGCAAACTCCACAGAAAATGATTATGCAAATTGCTGCCATTTTCTTACAATACACTCCTAGTGAGGTAATTACCTAAGCTTGTAGTGCCTTATTCAGACTTTAAAAATTTTTACATATCATATCATTGCATGTACCTGTATTCTCTTGTAAAATAAATAATGGTAAATAGGCATCTACTTCACGCCTAACTTCAACCCTTTTTTCTATGAATTATCAGTGCATTTGTGTGGAATTGCAATATCTACATCATTCTCCTATACCACTTGCACTGAACTTATGATGGTTTACACTAAGTAACAACGTGCAGTTTCTCTTTCTGCCAGTAATTTAAGCTGAAAGCTTCTACATAACGTGTAGTTTCACCTCTTTATATCCACATTCACATGCTTTTCAGATTAATCTACTTGAATCTTCATCTGGTGCCACCATGTTTTCATTAGTATGCTCCATTACCTGTTTACTTGGTTTAAAATGTAGAATGGGTTTTCACCTTTATTTCTACACATGAATAGAACTAGAGGCGGATATTGACACATGCACTATCTTTGATCCTTTTGTATAAGGAAACTTATGGAACTTATGTAAGGATTCATGCGGGCGTGTTTTAGTCCCACATCAGTTATTCGCTGGATAGATTTTGGGTATTTATATAAGATCAAGGAACCCAAATAATATCTTCCGACTAGCCATTTTGGGCGAGATCCTAGGTTGTTGTAAATGGTATTAGAGCGGACCCAGCCCATAAACTATATACATTAGAGGACACTGGAAACAGATTCATTGGGGCTGACCACGGGCCGAGCGTGGTGCTTGTGATTAAATTTGAAGGGATTTGAATCCTTAACTTGACGAGGACATCAAGGCTTAAACAGAGAGAGTATGTGAGGAATTGCGCGGGCATGTGTTTAGTCTCACACCAGTTATTCGCTGGGCAGATCTTGGGTACTTATATAGGATCAAAGAACGTAAATAATATTTTTTGGCTAGCCATTTTAGGTGAGGTCCTGGTTGTTACAACTTACATCCTTTTGGCTTCTTTTTCCCCCCTTAACACAGTTTAATTTGATAGAAGTCTAATTATGTGCAACTTGCACTTGGATTTCTTCTTTTTTTTTTACATTGAGCTATTAGAAGAACTTGTTATATTGAACATGGTATTGCTCTTTTAGGTATCGTTAGCCTCAGACATTTCCTTGTATTGCAGTGAAGTTGCTTAACTGGGCCGAAGGGGGAAATGGGACAGAATCTGAAATTGCTGCACTGCGGGCAGCGTTTACTCAGGAAGTTTCTGTTTGGCATAAGCTTGATCATCCCAACGTAACTAAGGTGCACTTCTTATCACATAAAAGTGTCACTATGTTGTAACTAGATTTCAATCAACATCACTTAGCTCTACCACACAATTGTTTTCTTTGCACTATTTATTGTAATTTTCTCTAGTTGTTATGGAAATTATCATGTTTATGTAGTGAAACAGTTCACTGATGATAGGTGCAATTTGACTTAACATAAAATTCAGTAGTAGGGTAATAAAAAAAAATTGAATGTCGATGACCTTTTGAGTGTTGACTGATCTTTCTCCTTCATCCTTGGTCCATTCAAATCTTGGTTCTGTCAGTTTGATTTAGCAAGTTTCTGAAGCAATTAGAGTCACAATTGACAACATGAGCTTTTTATCTTATGGTGAGTCAACAGCTTTTTGAGTACTGATTGATCTTTCTCCTTGATCCTCAGTCCATTCATATCTTGGTTTTGTCAGTTTGATTTAGCATGTTTATGAAGTAGAGTCACAATTGTCAACTTGAGCTTTTTATCTTATACCATATATATACATCATATATGAAATTGTCTAAGAATCTCTAAAGGTAAAAAGATACTTGTGATTCTGTAAATTGTAGCATCACTACTGGGTCTGCTGGAGAGAAGCTGAACCTTAAATGCTAGACACCTACAATGAGGATCAAAATGTAGATTCTCTAGAAAGCTGTAACAAGTTTACTTTTAGTTATTATTAGTTTCTTTTTACTGCATACCAGCGAGCTATTTTGCTTACTTCACAACTGTTCTTTATAAATTTGGTTCCATATTTAAAGTCTATATTTGATATAATAAGCCAACCTTTGGTTGACCACTTATAGGCACATTCGTGCCTATTTCTTCTCATAAATAGAAAAGGGAACCCACATCAACTAGATAATGAGTCCAAGCAATTTTGCTCTGATTCGGTTGAGCACATCATCCTTTTATCATCATTTCTCTTCCCCATCTATTTGCCACTTTTCTCTTTGGTATCTCACTTAATCTTCAACTTCTTATCTCTTTTCTTTTCTTTTCACTGATTATGCTTTTTCAAGACTGGTTGCTATTCCATTTTGGATTTTATTATGGCATTGTAGCACAAAATATTTTCAAGATCGGTTGCTACTCCACACCTTGGAATTGGTCTATCTTCAACCTTGTTGCTCCTGTATTGTTCAACATCTCTCTCTTCTTTTTAGATTGAACCAACAAATTTTTCGTTGTCAAGTCTGCAGCCTTCTGCTTTTTCCCAGTATCGTGTGGAGTCCACATGGATCTAATGGTCCTTTACTCAATAACCTTATCTTGATTCTGGAAGTACGAGTACTGTTGAGAGGATTTTTTCGTTCTCATTCATGTGGGATGTGTTTCCCTTGCTATTACCATTGAAATATGTGATTCTCTGGTTGAAAATACTGCTATACATGCTTTACTATTTATATGATTTTTGTTGTTGAACATATTAATGCATTTGGTACAAAGAGGGGCCACCGTCCATTGTAATAATAATTATCGTTGTCCTTCTCATAAACCAATCTTGAGATAATTCTGCCTGCACCATTTTAAATGTTCATTATTAGACTTAAGCCTTGTAACTTCTTATTAGGCAAGGATAAGTTATATGCATGATGCATATTGAATAGATATTTGCAAGATATTCTTGGTTCAAGGGATAAAGACAAAAATCTTTTTGCTCTCTTTACTCTTTAATTTTTTCAATCTGGAAAGGTTGTTTAGTTTCCAAATCATAAAGTAATTTTGTGGAGTATAATAAACTCAACTCTTTGTACTCCTTTTGGAGGTTAGCTTAATTTCTAAAATTATTGGCTCGATCATGTTCTTTTTAAAGTTCATCTTGCTAATTGAGCCCGTCTACAAATGTGTTGATAGTTGATACGTTTCAATACAACTGGTCTGGTGATTATTATTTTTTTTTTTTGGCATACACTTCGCTTAGTATTCATTAACTCCATAGCTCCAACCTATTTTCAGATCTTCACCACTCAAGTTGGAGGTATCTTGTTATGTTTAACTTATGATAACTGAATCATCGCCCACAGCTTTGAGATTTCAACTTTGGTGTAATACCTGCATATTTAAAGCCAACATCTTGACAAGCTTGTTTCAAACTAGTTATGGATCTGAATATTAGAGAAATTTGGGAAAGCCATGACATGTGCATTAAGAACTTATAATAATTATAAAAAAAAAGAGCTGATGTATCATCGTGTCCAAGAGTTCTGTTATGTTCTCTCTGCACGACGCACATTTGTGGAATGGTCTTTAAGAATTTTACTGCTATTGCAAATATAAAGGTTAATCTTTTGATACCACAAACTATGAAATTTGAACAAAAAGGCATCCAATGCCTGCATTAGTTTTTTCCCCAAATTTGAATACATAATGTCAATATCTGCTTTTGCTTATTCCTTGACCATGCTTCTACATGTTCGGTAATGTTTTTACTACATTTTCTTAAACAGAACTATTAACATTGCTTTCATACTTCTTTTGCAGTTTATAGGGGCGAAGATGGGTGCAAGAGATCTAACTGTGCAAACAGAAAATGGTCAACTTGGCATGCCAACTAGTGAATGCTGTGTTGTTGTTGAATATCTTCCTGGTGGTGCATTGAAGTCATATCTGATAAGAAATTCGAGAAAAAAGCTAGACTTTAAAGTTGTTGTCCAGCTGGCTCTTGATCTTGCACGTGGGTAAGCATTGTGTTATTATTTCTTCAAGAAGTGCTGTTTCATGAAGTACGTATTTATTTAAATTTCATTCGCACTTCTGAGTTCAAAGCTTTTTGGTTTCTAATTACCTTGTTGGGATTTCAGCCTTCCAGAGGCTGTTTGCTAGCTAACCACTTTTAAGCGATGTTCTTTTATTTCTGTAGGTTGAGTTATCTTCATTCAAAGAAGATTGTTCACAGAGATGTGAAGACAGAGAATGTGCTTCTTGATCGGACAAGGACTGTAAAAATTGCTGATTTTGGTGTTGCTCGTGTGGAAGCTCAAAACCCTAATGACATGACGGGTGAGACAGGAACCCTTGGTTACATGGCACCAGAGGTATACAATCCTCTTTTTTAATGTGGAAGTATATTGCGATTATTATACCTTTTCTTCCCCTGCTCTTTTATTTTTAACACATTTTTTCAGCAGCTTAAGTTGTTTGTTCTTCATGATTTACAAACTTTTACTTTCTAATGTCATTGATTTGCACAGATATTTCCTTCCTTGATATCACATGCACAACGATTTCCTTCCTTGATATCACATGCACATCCTTTTACTTTAATTTGCAATAGATCTTTTTCTTAAGATGCTGACCTTGGTAGTCAAAAATTAATAAAATCACTTTCTTTTGTAATGATAATAGTAATAAATGCCTTGATGTATGGCATAACAAATAGTTGCTCATAAAGGATTTTTGTTGCTAGAAAATGGAGCTTAGCAGATGGCAGATGACTGCCAGATGAGTCCATGAAGTTGGTTTTTCATTGAACATATCGAATATAGGTAGAGATAGATATTGATTGCCTGCTGGAGAGGGGAATTACCTTTGAAAGTTCAATAAATGAAAATGGTTCTGGTCCGGTTGTAAAGAGCCTCTCCTGTAGAGGAATGGTGGTTCGAATTCTACTGTGTCTGTGTTAACTTTTAAAAGAATAATGTTTGAAAAAAAAGAGAAAAAAAATCTTCTGCTAAGTCTTCCCTAGGCTGGTACAACTTATAATTAGTATAAGTTAGTGTCAGAGTCTATCAAGAATGAAACGTAGTCTTTCTTTAAGATGTCAACTTGGGGTCCTCGTGATCTCTGCAAAAAGCGACTCAGGTCACTGGCTTTGATAGGTTGCATAAGTTATCATCTGGCTAGGTCCTAGAACATCAATTTCTACTACAATCAACAGCTAACGATGTCTGTCCAAGCTAATTGCAGGTGCTCAATGGCAATCCTTACAACAGAAAATGTGATGTATATAGTTTTGGCATCTGCTTATGGGAGATATACTGTTGTGATATGCCCTATCCAGATCTCAGCTTCTCAGAGATTACATCTGCAGTTGTGCGGCAGGTACATGATTTCTTAATACAACAGCTAGGATAAGAGCATCACAAGAGGAAAAATTGAGCTTTTTCTGTGAAATTGCAGAACTTGAGGCCTGAGATACCACGGTGTTGTCCAAGCTCTTTCGCCAATGTGATGAGGAGATGCTGGGATGCAAACCCTGACAAGCGACCTGAGATGGATGAGGTGGTGGTGATGTTGGAAGCAATTGACACATCAAAGGGTGGAGCTATGATACCTCTCGGTGAGCCTCAAGGATGTCTTGGGTGCTTCCGCAGGTACCGCGGCCCTTGATAAGTCAAAATTATCCCGGACTAATGCTGCCAAGATGTTTTCAAAAGAACATAAAGCCCAAAAGATAGGAACTTGTTTTAAGGAATTTGAAAACATGTAGTAGTGCTGAGATATAATGGTCATACATCAATCAAAGAGCTCTCCATATTTTTCTCTGTTTATAGGGTAATGTAAAGATCCTCAATTTCATCTGTGATAGGGGACTAGTAAGGTGTTGGATTAACTGGTCTTCACCTGTCTCTTAGATGACCCTTATGTTTATTTGGTATATCTCATTGTTATCTCTATACATGAATGCTTGAAATGTTCCAGTGGAGCTATTCATCAGTGATGGAGCAAATATAATGGGGTAAATAGCTACATGTCTATTAGTATTCTGAATCAAATTAACAGGCAGGTACCTTGAAAATAATCTACTATAAAATATCACTCATTAGGATTTAATGCTCTATAGTGTGCAATGTGAACCTGTTTAGGCCACAATGTGTTGTGATTGATTTTTTTTCCCCAGTGAGCTGATGGGGTCTCTGAATCTTATTCACCGAGGCCAGTTGCTGCAATGCTCCTGAGGTGCACATTGTGGAATTTGCACAAGATGCAGGGAGCCTTTTGATCTTACACTACATCCCTGTCAGCCATTGACAATATATTGTCATCCAAACAGGTTCCATGCCCGGTGTCGCTCCTTATAGGAACATTCACTCTTGTTTGTTGTCTTTAATCCAGGGTTTGGGAGGTCCGCATATTTCGGGGGAGGCTATGATCTTTAGACTCCTTTCTGTCCATTAAAAATAATATAGACATCTCTTCAAGTTTAAGTGAAAAATAAATGGATCTCGAATTTTTAAAAACGGTTAATTCGATATTATAATTTTTGTTCTACTACAATATCGTTCAGCCGTCTATTTTTATTAGAAATCGTTATCATATTTTCATCATGTGTGTGAGAATCCGTGCGAGCGTGTGTTTAGTCCCACATCAGTTATTTGCTGGATAGATTTTGGGTACTTATACAGGATCAAGGAACTCAAATAATACCTTCCGGCTAGCCATTTTGGGTGAGGTCCTGGGTTGTTACAAATGGTATCAGAGCAGACCCGGCCCATAACTTATGTGGACTAGGGGACACTGCAGCACGGATCCATTGGGGCTAACCACGGACTGATCGTGGTGTTTGTGATTAGATTTGAATGGATTTGTACCCTTAGCCTGACGAGGATGTCAGGGCTTGAATGGGGGAAGTATATGAGAACCCGTGCGGGCTTGTGTTTAGTCCCACATCGGTTATTTGACGGCAGCCACGGTGGCCCACGACCGCCGCCGCCGACAAGAGGGAAAGGGGAAAAGGAAGGAGAAGATGGAGTCACGAGAAAGAAGACCTCGGATCCACCACTCCCCTTCTCCAATAAACCCTAAAAAATCCCTCTCCGACCTCCCACAGTCACGATTCAACCCAACTGCCATGGATCCCGGCCAACCCGGCGGCCAGCGGCGGTGGCAAGATCCGAAAAAGAGAAGCCGAAACAAGGTACCCCTGTTTCGGATCCTTCTTCGACGGTCTCACCGGCCAAATCCCCACCATCACAGCCCTAAATCCAGGAAATGAAGCACAAGGGGCTTACCTCAGTCCGATGGGATGCTCCGGTGACCTTTCCGGCGAGAAATCGGAGGAGAAAATTCACAAGCAACTCGGACCAACTCGCACGGATCCAAAGCTTCTTCTCCCGATTTGTGGGGGATCTTCACCGAAGGGAGGAGAGGCTTTATGGCTTCCTCCACCACAGGCCGGCGCTTGGAATCGCCTCTCCTCGGCACTCAAACCCCTCCGGCGAATCAACTCACGCTGCCCCCCCCCCCCCCCCCCTCTTCCCGTTTCTTCTCCCACAATCGTGCCTAGGGCACGACCGTAAATGGTGGATGGGCCCGATCTTTTTGGGCCGGCCCGTCAACCTTTTTTTTTCCGAGGTATCACAATGTGATAATAGAACATATGTATAATTTTATTAATACACTTCTTACTAAATTAGCAAGGAGTATTTAGCTTTCGCCAGAGGTGACAAAAAAGAAAAAGGGGGAAAGGAGAGCAGAGGGAGGGAGAGAAACCTGGAAAGTGTGGATTCGAGCATAACTTCAGTACTCTCTTGAATATTAATATTCCCATGTGACGCTCGGTTCTACTGCTCCAAAAACCACAAGGCTCGTCGCTAGCGCCATCACAAGAAGTGGCGTCGTGGAGCTGGAGGAGGAGAAGACCACCTCATGCCGATCCCTGGAAAGAGAGAAGGTAGCGGCAGATGCCTTCCCAACAATAACAGTAAGATGATGCACCTAACACGCTCCTAAGAAACATCCTGACAACTTCATCTAATTCTCTTAACAAATACTAGGATAGTCAAATATTCAATAATACAAGGGCAGGGCTTTTTTGCTACTTCTCAAAAATAAATGAATAATGGGGCTTGAATTCGCATTTCCCCCATCATAGCAGAACATGGAAATTAGCATCTGCACAAATGCTTAATCAGAGACAACTTAAAAAAAAAAGAGCAGATCAATGGAATGGTTTTATGAGCAGCTATAAAGCTTCATTAGTTTTAAACATCCCATATACACTGACTGTACATATTCCTATCAGGATTTTCACGTTACAAACTATATCTCGTGAGGATGGAAGCCAAAAAGCCATCCCAACCAAATCTATCAAAGGAGAAAAAAGGTGCAATCAAGTTACTCAACCGGCTCAGCGATGGCTGTCAATCATATTTATGCTGCAGCTTCGCTCAATTCTATTACAACACAATCATGAGCAGAGACACCAAAGAGAATTAGTTTTGCAGCTTTTATCAAACATGTTCACATCATTTCCTCTATAAGCTTTGACCCAGCTCCATATACATGGGTGGTTACGCTTATGCCAAGCGGCTAATTTGTCCGACCACAATGGACTCATGCAGCAACTGTTGCTCAACTGTATGATCCACATTCTCCAAGAGCAATATTGCCACGCCCACTGTTTTCTTCCAACAAGGGGGAGCCCAGTGAGAAGACATCAGCGGAAGGGAGAGTTCATGGTCCTAGAATCTTTGGATTGTTAAGTCCATAGGCCTCACCCATTCCTGTACATAAGCCCTGCCCCATATCCCTACCCTGGGAATCATCCCGGGATCCGGTAATTGGGCATCCAAAGCAGAACCAAAGGTTCAAAGCATTGCTGGCAGTCGTCTTCACAGTTCAGGGGAACTACCAGAGGATGTTGCTGGCTCGATTCTGCCATTCTCCATCTTAGCGCTCTCAAATACTTCAAGAAGCAGATCCCGTATACGCTTTCTCAAGCCAGAAGCATCTTCAGGTTGAAACCACTTTCTACCAAACTATTAAAACAATGGGATCAATAAATGAAATAACTGAAGGACATTAAATTCTAATGCTCTATGAATAGTCGGTTTCCTAACCATGGCTAGATCTTTCTTTCTAAGTCTTTCAGGAGCCTCTTCAATAAATCGCTCCATGAAGTAAAGTACAAATAGGCCACAATCGTACTCATTTTTCTGCTGAGGAACCTGGTGGGAGAAGGCAAGTAGTATCGCATATAAGTATTTTATCACCACAGTAGTAAATTTCATAATTAGAGAAAAGCATGATGAAATGTGATTGCATTTGCACTTTGAATCACCTATTGAAGAAGGAAAAACTTTACAAAATTTGATGAGTTCATGTAACTTATAAAGGAACAAGCATTCAAACCATTAGATTATGGATAATTGTGCCAACCAACCAAACCATGTCCCGCTAATCAAACCATTAATTGCAGCTTTCTAACATAATTGATGATATAGCCTTTTTTGTCCATGACCATGTAGCACTGCTGAAGTTGGTCACAGACTTGGAGGAAAAAACATATACAGTTCATATACAGTTAACAGCAGGTCAGAAGAGTTGCTGAGCATAAAATAAAAGCCAACCCCAAATAGATTGTATGTGGATCTTTTGTTAGTGTGGTAGTGTGTTCTTCTCATATGGACAATAAAAGCTTTTCTGACATATGTGGCAGCTTATATTGGTACCCAGACCTCTAGATATCCAACAGAGTTGTAAAATTGCATTAGAATATCATGCCTATGTCATGTAACACCTGCATGCCAAGCCCAGATGAAATAGGCAGGGACACAGAGCTGATTGTAGGAAAACTGTTAAATGAAAGCTAATCAATAATGGACAACAAAGCCTTGAAGGTAGTTGTATATATTTACGTATCGACAAACAACCTTGCAGATATTTGAGCTAGCTAAAGTTACTAATCATAACCCAAGCAATGATACAAGGTTAAGCCCAAAGTACCAGATGATTAATCTCAACTAGCCATTGCACCTTAACATTTAAAATACTGAACCTTAAATTACAATGTCAAAGTTAACCTGCAGCCGCTGATACAAAACCTCTTTTAAACTTCTTTTACATTTTCTCTGGTAAAGAAAAGCCTGTCAGCTTATTCCTTCTACCCTCCTATCTAAATGAATATGTAACACTCTCAGTATAAGGTGATCAAGTGGTTTTGGGATGCCACTTCCCAGGATGGACCCCAAAATACAGTAGGTTAGTAACTTTGAGAAAAGCCATCCATCTTATAAGAACCTTGTAAAATAATTCAGCCTAGCATTTGGAAGCAACTGCCAAAGCTGTTTTCCCACCTAGGTGATGATTTATGCATTCCTTCAAAAATAAACTTATTCACAGTATGACCCTTAATGATCTTCTCGAAGGTAAGTATACAACTGCCAGCACCAAAACAAGTCTTTCCAAAAGAAGAACTTGATCATTCATTATTAAAAATAATTTTATATTTAGAACAGGAGACTTTACAAGATTAATAAGTTACTTCTATAAACTAGATGGCAATGAAAAACATGATGTTCTATAAATTACAAGTAGTTGCTTTCTGATAGAATGCTGATTAGATGCCTTTTGTGAGCATTCAAAGAAAATCATATAGCATTAAGAAATCGTCGCCAGAAGACTATTGATAAATACATGCATGGATTAGCATAGAAACTTACATTAATTTTTTTCTTCTCAATCCTTCGGGGAAGATATTTCCATATCCTTTCTGAAATTGGAACATCTGGAGGAGAAGCATTTTGATTTATGTAGTTCCATTCCTCTTTTAAATATCTACAAGGAACAAGTACAACTCAGGTTTACGTAGAAGGTTTGAAAAGTTCATTTTACTGAGAACAAGGAAATAATAATATAATATACTAAAATATAGAAACAAAACAACAATATGAAATAATGCAATTTACAGCATAAACTGATCTAACTTGGGAATATATTTTTCCTAAACAGCATGTTTTCTGCACATGGGATGGTATAACAATGACAAACATGTCAAGCATGGCACTGCCCCAGTGGATATAGTTTCAATCAACTCTGTCAATAAATTTTTCCATTAAAAAAACTACATCAGTAAATTTAGATTCTTGTGTATTACAATAATATGCAACATGGCCTTGTTTCTAAGACATCAAGAAAATGCTACATGATCTTCAGATATTACCAGCAGAAGGTGCACATCATGCTTGATGCTTGAGCCATAAAACAATACTAATATTTTAGCTGAACCAATATTATATTGATAGCCTCAGTCTCATGTCAACCATATCATTTGACCTAATCAAGAGGGGTGATAATATGAATCAAGAACTTCAAGCCAATTGATTCATTAACTTCTATAAAATGCCTAACTTTTCCCTAAAAAAAAACCTCATATAACTAATTTTATGTATTAACCTCGTGGCCTCAATTGGCCAGGTTGGATCATGAAGGTCAACTTGTCTAGGGAACACAGCTTGCTAAAATTGACAAGAGGATCACATGACTTTTTATTACTTACATGCATATGCAAGCTTGTCTTAATCGATTGTTAGAGTTCCAACGAGGGCGGTCAAATTTGGTTTGGAACTTTGGATCATAAATCTTTTAGCCTTCATGCTTGATGCTTGAGCCATAAAACAATACTAATATTTTAGCTGAACCAATATTATATTGATAGCCTCAGTCTCATGTCAACCATATCATTTGACCTAATCAAGAGGGGTGATAATATGAATCAAGAACTTCAAGCCAATTGATTCATTAACTTCTATAAAATGCCTAACTTTTCCCTAAAAAAAAACCTCATATAACTAATTTTATGTATTAACCTCGTGGCCTCAATTGGCCAGGTTGGATCATGAAGGTCAACTTGTCTAGGGAACACAGCTTGCTAAAATTGACAAGAGGATCACATGACTTTTTATTACTTACATGCATATGCAAGCTTGTCTTAATCGATTGTTAGAGTTCCAACGAGGGCGGTCAAATTTGGTTTGGAACTTTGGATCATAAATCTTTTAGTCCATTACTCCATTTAGTTAAAAGCTTAACATATAAGTCGAATATGTTGGGACAATGGATGAAATTGATTGAGCAAGATTTGTATCAAGCAGGTAAGTTAAGATTGCTTGAACAATAACTACTAGAAGGATGAGGTCACTGAATGTTGATACACCGAACTGCACCAGTGCTCCATTGATAGCAGGTCAGATTAGCATTCCATCAAGCTTCTAAAGAAACATGTCTTGAAAAGCACTTGGTGAGTTAACTATTTTTTAGTAATTGAGTTAAATGTTTTTAAGACTTGATCATTTCATTTTTTTATTTGAGAATTTATCTCTTTCTTGGTACGTACTTTGAGATATTGAAACATGGGAAGTGCATTGATCAAGCAGGAAATAATCAATTCATGCGTGGGAGCTTCGAACAAAGAACTGATAAATGAATGGCACTAATATCAAGTTGCAGCAAATCAGAAGAATTGAACCAACAAATGCCTGTTTAATTTAACAAAATATAAATAGTATGTGTATGTAATAACATTATACATACATACATATGTATATACGTATGTACAAAAGCAAGTGCACAAATATAAAAATAGAAGTTCACAATGATAATAACTGCAAACTTCTAAGGCATATTACCTTCCAACAACATCAAAAACTGAATTACTACTGTGAATCCCCAACGAGTCCAAATGAAGTATAATGGGACCAGATTCATCTTCTTTTGCTGGTATAGAAATAATCACCAAGCTCCAGTGCCAACTGATTATACAAAACCACAAAGTTTACCAAAGAAGTCAGCCAAAATAAAAACAACAATACTTCTGTCAAAGAGGAAAGTGGATATTTTCTAATCAATTGTCAGACCGTGTTAATAGAATTAATCAATATAAAATGATGTTCCTACAAGGGCAACGTCACAATGGTACTAAAATAACAAAGTAGACAAGTAGAAATGCAAAAGTTCCATGTGACCAAGCTTATGTGCCATTATTTGGAGCAATGAAAGGGAAGCCAAATGAAAAGTTGGACATGTTTTTCAGATTTCAGAGAAACAGAGGTGGCTTTATGCCAGGAAAGTCAATTAGAAAACATTTAATTAGAGGCCTGATGGAGTACTTCAAATCAAAGGGGAAGGCTAAGCAGAGATAATCAAAAGCTTTAATAAACAATGAGGATGAAAGGGATATAGAATGGGTATGATATTAATGTTGAAGACATGTACATGAGACCAATATGCCTAGAAATACTTGTGGAGAGATTAATAGTATTCTAACCAGCAATGAGTCATCAGGGTCAACTTCGATTAACCATACTTATGTTACACAAGTTCTTTATGCATTAATTTTTTTATTCCCAAGAGGAGGCAACTTGCTGCTTGTAAATGACAACACGCTAGTGACGAGATGGATAAGGGGCGACAATGAAATGCAGTTACAGAGAATCATAGTTGGGTGCTCAAAATGCAGTGAGAACTGGGGATGCTGAAGGGCAAGAATGTTAATAGTGAAGAAGGTTCAACAGATAAGGCAAGGATTGGTTAAGGACTTTGGGTCGTAGGAACCCTGAAATAATGCAGGGAGTTTGATATATGACATAATCAATTGTTAAGATGGCTTTAATTTCAAAATTTCCTAGGAATAAACAAAGTAAAGAAGGAGCATGACCATTTCAAGAAAATGACAATGCTGCTGTTCAGCATCATTCTGCATATGTATGATGCGATTACAAAACAGAGACACAGGATGGCATAAATTAAGAGATGATGGTTTGGGGAAAAAATCATCAATTAGAAGTATATATAGGTTCATCAATTAGAAATTCTACTAAGCCTAAATCTCATGCTTAAGGTGTCACTGCTTTAGCCTGAGTAGCAAATTTTCATTGAAGAAAGAAAGAAACCGAGAAGCTTAAGATCTGTCACATGCACAATAAGCCCAGGCAGCAACATGATGTATAGTGCATTGCACGCATGAGATGAGATGAACAAGTATCCTATTTTGCAAAGTGGCATCTAGCATTTAAGAGGCCTTTCAAGAAAATCTTCATAAGTTGTACAAATAGAGTTACTTGCTGAAGGAGACTGGGCAAAATTTGTACTTATCGTTGCGGGCATCTCTTGTGATAAGACCATGGTATGCCATACTGTGCCGAATTGGACGATACAGAGCACATCGTACCATTTTGGTTCGGTACTAATACACGATTCGGAGGGCATATTAATACTCGGTAAGCCGAACTGGCCCGTACCGAGCATAACGATATAGTAACAGGGTGGCACCAGTACGGCGCCCAGTACCGAGACAGCATACCTTGGATAAGATAGTTTGAAATATAGGCTAGGAGGCATGCAATCCCCACCACAACCTATGTAAGTTTGACAATACTCCCTCATATAGCAAGGAGTGGGTTATATTCTGATGGCATCTAATTGGTAACCAGGTCATCCAGCACACAAGAAGTTATCATGAACTCAAGGAAACATCATTCAAATTATACTATCTTTTAGTAAAATCAATATCTATTTGTAGCAATGGCATTCAATTTCTTGAATTTCTTATTAAAAATTTTCATGAGAATTGGGATGCATCAAGCAAAATCAAGAATAAAGTCTAGACAACTCCATCTTTTAACCTAATTAATCATATTGCAATCTTTAGTTATGTTGTATTAGGCCACCAACATGGAAAATACTTCAAGCTCAGAGTAATTAGGAGAAACACCCTTCGAACTCTTCAGAAATCCTTGTGATAATTTTTCTAATTCATTTATTAATCTATTCTCATATACCTTGCCAAGTTATTAAAATAAAAAAAAAAGCAAGCATGTTATAAGGTATGAATTTTTAGAACAATAGAATACGATGTTTCATTTTCATATTTATAAATAAAAAGGGAACTTACTCTCCATGTATTGGCAAGAAAATATACGCCTTTTGAAATATATTAACGCCTTTCCACCACCTCCTCAATTTCAAGAAACATGAATTCCTATCACCCTACAAATTACAAAACCACAGAATTAGAAATATATCAGGATTAAATTTGCTTTGATTATTGTAATAATATTGAAATGGAAAAAGAAGGCTGGGAGTGATAAGTCACATAAATTAAGACAAGGGCAGTTATGGGAAACTAAAGAAGAAAAAAATCAAGGCACCAAATTCTAGGTGGTACAGGTTTATATCTTTTGAAAAATCTCTTAATCAGAAAAGCAATTTATGATTCCTACTACTGCTGCTAAATAAAACAGACTCATTATCACCTCAATGCATCGATTTTATATTACCTTGCATGACAGAGCTTCCTCAAGTTTCCTATAAAAGTATGTGTTGAAAAAATAGTATTCCCCTCTTGGTCTACCCATCGGGGAAACTGGCCTTTGGAGGTACCTATAGAACAAGGCATTAGTTAAATAAACAGAAATATGCGTGTACATGCACACATGCTTGTCAGCATCTAAGATATAGTGACAGTTCCATTAATAAACATATCAAATGCAAATGTAAATAATGGACAACTTACTAAAGTAGGCACCAAGACAAGTAATGACCAGCGAATATAGTAAGACTGGAAATGAGCATCTTCTTGTAATATTAGATCAGTCAAACGATACAGGATAACTATCTCGGAATTTAACAGTAACAGTAATTAGTCTAACTATAGAGCTGTACCCATAAAGTTTCACATTCTCACCACTTTTCAATAAAATGGTGCAGGCAGATCACATGCAAGGATCCATGTCAAATTATGCTGGAATATGTGAACTTTATCTCATCTATAATATACAGAGAAAATCTAATAAAGAAATTGAAAAAGTTTAAGCCTTTGGTTCATTCTGTAATCAAACATAACAATGAAGTTTTTTAGCACTTTTTTTGTATCACAGGCAACATAATGTTGCTAGTGTAACAAAGAAACATAACAATGAAGAACACAAACAGAAGGCAGAGAAAACAGGGGGCAGGTTAAAACTAGCTGAGGGCATAGAATGACAAAAAAGGGGACAGGCACAAGGTTACATTATTGGCATCCATGATTTTATTGTCTGATATCTTCAACTTAATCCTCAGCCATTCACTCTGTTAAAATTAAGAATATTGCCACATTTTTCTTGGATTTTTTCCTTTTCAATTATTCCAGCCTAAGAGGCTCTTAGTTTGGATAATTTGTGTTTCTGTCAAAGAATAGAGAAAAACTTCATAATGGTTCCACAGTTATAGACTGGCAACAGCCTTAAATCTGGGTGTTATTCTCTGAGTCTAAAGAATACAGGTGGCATACTCCCAATCATGTGCACTTTGCTAAAAAGGAAAGAGGGGACCATGGAAAAAATTATACTCCATTCCATTATCTCCAACAATATTTGACAAATCTTCTGCTGTTTTAAAATAAAATTTGGTCACATAACATTAACATCCTAAATTTTTTCCAACAATGTGGTTCCAGATTTCTGCAATAAATTGTTCTTTTATTCTTAGTGGGATATAAAATGAGAAAAGATTGTCTAACATAAAAAAATGTTGACAGAAAGTTGTGTAAAAGCACACTACTACGATATGTAGTAATGAAGCTTTCCAAAAATGTTTTGAGTGAAGACATCTTTTTGTGTATGGGGGCCACTATTTTAGCTTTAAGGCTGAACCTTACTTTTGAATGCATAAAACAGGAAAAAAGTAAGAAAGAAAGAAGCAAGTTCCACCTCATCATACTTCTAGCATAACTGTACAAGTTGGCTTAATTTCAACCATAACTTTTGGAAGTGCAAACTAAACGATACTTACTGAATGTAAAAGTTCATTATGGGTGATGATAAATATGATTCAGGTTCAAGACATTTTAAGTCTGCATAAGAAATCTCAACAGATTCAGGATCATCCCTGTCCAAAAGATACAGAAATAGATCTAAATATGTTAGAATCTGGAGCTGCTATTGAGATCATTAATCAGTAACGACTCCAATTTTGGTGAAGATGTACCTCAAAGGATAATAGATTTTTGCCTCCTTCCTAGGACAAGGACAACATTCATCAATGAAAAAGCCAGATCTCAAAAAGATAACCAACATTATATATATATTATATATATATATATATATATATATATATATATATATATATATATAGAGAGAGAGAGAGAGAGAGAGAGAGAGAGAATCGAGCTACAATATGCAGACAGAAGACAGCATGCTACTCTGGATAGTTTGGTTACCATTTATCAGGGTCATCTATTTGCATTGGCTGTACAGGTTGTACTTCTTCATCCAAGAGAACCACCTCCTGAACCTGTCTTACATTTTCAAAATGATACAATCAAACTAAAAGTAACAATAATTCCACATATAAGTTGAACTATTAATGACCATGATACAAGTAAATCAACCCACAGATGCAAGAGAACCTATTTACTTTTTGTCCGAGTTAAACTAACAATAAACCTATATCAGCTACAGCCAGAAGCCTAGAGCAATAGCCATTATATCTTCGTAACTGGTTCAATGAAAATTAGGAAATGAAATAAGAATAGAAATGGGAAAAAATTGAAATGTATCAGCTATACTTGATTTATTGTCCAAAATGGTGTCTCAAAGTCTGTTTTAGTGTTTATTCTTCATATGTTCTTTTCCTTCCAAAAGAGATGGAGAAACACCATTAAGAGAATCATAAGTCTGCACTCTGTAGAGATCCATGAATAAAAACTGATGCAACACTTAGAATTAATAGCAGGGGTCCATTCATAAACATAATGTCATTGAAGGATAGTTGAAAAAATCTGATCAAGCTGATAGCAAAGTTGTAAGTTGTGGAAAAACGTATACTTTAACAAAAGCTGGATTTCTCAGCCCCATGACCACTTTTGCCATAGAGGCACTTGCATTGTGCTTGTAAGAAAATTGTTCTTGCAATTGACAAATGCATGACCCCTATTGATGGCTACAAGCTTCATATATTCTGAATCTTAGTAGACTCTGTTGAAACTATCTGGAAGGCAGATTGCATTTACCAATCCACAAATAAGAAATATCAGAAGTAAATAAATTATCCATGATATTTGGTCATTGGAGTTGGAGGCCAACGCTTTATAAAAGTAGCGATATGCAAGTTACATGGAAACAAAACACAGAAACAACCATGCAAACAAAAAGTTCAGCAGTGCTTTATGCATTTGCAAGGGCGGAACCAGAATTTTTCAATTTCAGAGGCCAGAGCTTAACAACATATTTTACTAAAAAAAAATTTATAACTAGATAACAATATGTCTTATTGTAAATATTATGGTTTTTCATTTATAACTAAAATAATGTAAAATATATCGAAATTGTTCACAGTTTAGGTATAGAAAAATATTTCTTATGGAATTTACCATAGTTGCAGAATGCAGATTAAACTCATTATGGTGAATAAAGAATATAATAATAGATGGAACAAGTACCAAAGGAACATCGGTGACCTAGTTATTGAACAGAACTTTGTTGAAAAGGAAAATTAACACTTTTGTTTCAAGTTTTTTAAGCATATAAACTGATACATCTTTTTTTTCTTGTTTTAAGAGCTTACAGGTAGCAAAAATTAAAATCACAACTTTGATTTCAAAACGAGGTCATAGATGCATATGTATTCAGCACACATGCACATGCTTAAAAAAAAGAGCCAAAAAATATCAAACCAAGGCATTTTATATGTATAAAATAATAATGATAATAAAATAAAGATGGTAGAACAAATTACCTTTGTAACTCTAATATTAATATTAACATAAACAATTGAATTAAATAAATCACGGTACCATTAAATCTTTGCAAAAGAAGAAAAGAAAGCATCCATGAAGCACAAGAATTTGGCACTTACCTTTCCCCTGGTGGAGATTTGAGATTTGTTTTGGGGGTAGTAAGGCTTTGAGAGATTTTAGTAGGCCGTTAGCCTCTGTATTTCTTAACAAAATTCAGATGCACTCAAGGAGAAACATAGACAGCTATGGTCTCCCCTGTAACTAAATCTTTCCTGTTATCATTTATGGAACTTGATAAATTCGTTCCACTTTTATTTAATAAACTCTTCTGTTTGCTTTCCTCAAAGTATGGGTCAAATTATATAGCAGGGTGTATTTAGCAAAGCTAGAGCAAAGACAAGATAAAAACATGAAAAGTGGGCCATGAGATATGGAGTCTGGAGTTGGTACAGGACAGGAGGTGGTTGGATCGTGATAGATGTGGGAAGTTTGAATAGCATAATAATTTGAGAGGATAGAAAATTCTCCCTTTCTTTATTTGAAATAAATAAGATTATTATCCACAATTTTAGGAAGGAAGAAAGGGAGCAATTTTTTAGCGTGGGATTCCTTTTTTCGGGGGAGGGGAGGGGGAGCATGGCCTCCACCACTTCCCCTGGTTCTGCCTCCATGCATCTTAACATGGACATATTTAGTTGTGACCTGTGATATTGTGATATGGTATGTGTAGGTCCAATCCCTCGTGCACATGTTAAACATTACTGAGCCCATACTGGATTGCAGAGGAGAGACAGCATGTGGGATTGGTTGAAAGTAAGGTTATAGGATAAGTGATATTGTTTGTAAGTGCGTACGTACATGCATGCATATACAGAGACATATATGTGCATACACATGTATGAAGCATATAGGAACTAATATACATAAAAAACAATAAAAATACTTTCTACTTCAGAGATATCTTCAAAAAAAAAAAGGAAAAAAAAGAAATGCCAACTAATTCACAAGCTTAAAAAATCAAATTTTTTATACATTGTTTGGATTGCCTTATCTGGATAAGGCTCCAAATATTGCCTTGGTACAAATATGGAGTGTCCAATAAAGTTGTCAACGGATAATTAACAAACATGAGTGCCTAGACAGCATCACACATATGTCAACCAAATGATAGGTCATGCCCCAAAACCAACCATTAGAATTAGCACATATGTGATAGTGGTAAGGCAACATTTTGTACCAGCGACATAAATGTACACCTACATACAGCTAACAGTGATATAATCAGATTGATATAAAACCCAAGGTTTGCGAGACACAGCAAATCTATAGATAGAGCTATAGCATGAAGCAAGACTCAAATAGAGTTCAAATATGTTCAATCAAGTAAGAATGGATTTAGGCCACAGGTGAAAACCCTTTTTTTTTAAACAAGATATAGAGATCAATATATTCCAAAGCAATACAAAAATATTTCATCCCACAACAGCCATAACAGAATACTATCTATGGAATACATTAGTGAATATTATAAATGCAAAGTATCGCAATGAATATTACAATAAAACAAGTTTGAAACACAATAACTACATGATCAACAGGAATGAAATAAAATATAATTGAGCACATCTTAAAATATCATACCCACCTTTTTTGACTTCAATTCCAATGAATCTCTAGTATCAGAAGCTCTCCTCCTACAAAGAAAAAAACATGTCGGAGAAATATCACAATAAGCCATAATGGAGACCAACTGGGTACTGAATGGCATATGTAATACAACACAACATCATTTTGTCAACGACGTTCATGCAACATATGATCTCAAGAATTAACAAAATAAATAAATATCAGGTATGCCTGACCCTAATTGATTATAACATCAAGGTTCAAAATGCCGAGGATCAATGCCATATTGACAAGGGTGGGTACCGCATGTGCCATATCAGGATCATGTCAACAAACTGTATCAATGGTACTGCATAGATTTGCCCTATACACCCTTGGCACAGTCTTTTTGTGGCCTCCATACTCTAGTTTTGCATTTTCTATCATAATTTCTTGTTTAAATACTATACTTTTGCAAGAAAGAAGGTGAGAGTACCAAGTTAAGAACCCTAATCAAGGATTTTTTTGCATATGAAGTCACTAACATGCATAAAAATCATATAAAATCACATAGATTACAACATAAAGTACATCGAAAACATATATATGTTGAGATTAGCAATTAAAATGCAAATAAACAAGAAATAATATATTTTTAATAACATTTAACAATAGTAGCACCTGCAATTCAATGTCACTCAAATGATTACTACTGTCATCAATTATCACATACCTGGCCTCTCGCTGGATTGATTTAAAATTATAATATTTTTGGCCTCTCGCACTGATGGATCTTGTGCACACCATTGCACCATTGTATAGATATTTTGGTAGCACATGCACGTCAACAATGCAAGCATGCTCTATTTTTATGAAAATTGATTTAAAAATGTTTAATAGCCCAGAAAAGTTATTCCAATGGGATTGCAAATGTCCCTTCTCAACAACATATTCGAAAATCAACTTGACACTGATTGCCCTGATTGTGTTTTTAATTTATATGAATTTTGCTTTGCATTGTGGAGATCAAGTCAAAAAATCCAAAATCTATCAATTTTGATCTTAGATTCAAACTCTAAAATATGAATATGTTGATCAAATAAGGTTTAATCTCGATTCTGACAAAGTTTCCCCTTAATTTTTCTGATTAGTCATGTATTAGTGGTTGAATTACCAAATGAAATTTTAAAAAAGAAAAGGTGTAGGGAAGAACATTACCTAGTTAAAATTATTTCTAGCTCAGAAAACGGTAGTGTGAAAACCCCTATAGCAGCTTGTCTCCTATTCCTTCCTCTTGTTTCCACCGACAAGTGGTAGACAATAAGAGAGAATCACCCTTTTTAACCCACTTCCCAGCAGTACCCAAACATACCACTCAGTTTGGGAGCAATCCAAGGTTGGTTCAGGGTGAACTAACCTTGACTTCCATCAATCTGCTCGATCTGCCCTTGATTTGGTGGTGGTTCAGGTAGTTTCAAACCTTTATATATAGGGTTTTTCACATATATGTCCCTGGAATAGTCTTGATTTGTGGATCAATATCTCCATACTTTACACTTATAAGTCTCAAACTCGTCTTTACCTTTCTCAATATAGCTTGTATTACCTTGGATGAGCATCACAATTAGACATGGAACATTGTTACAGTTCCTGGCTACACATTTTATTCCAATGGTGGAATGGTACCCAGCTTACCTTCTATAGCAGATAACATAATAAGCAGAGAGGCTTATGAAGCTCAAATGGAACTGTGTACTCTTAAGGAAGATCCTACAAGAATGCGAACACTTATAACTGCTAGAGCTGTCACTGTGATCCAACAAGCCATGGTAGTCATATTAATAGTATACCCACTAAATAAAAAATAAAACTAATACAGTAGATAGACAAAAGCATCGTCAACACATTTCATATGTCTATCTAATGTTAGCCTTGTACTTCTAATCAAGGGTTATTTTCAAAACCTCTATAACCTGTCAATTTTTTTTATACATTTCCGCTCTTCTCTGAACATTCTGCACAAATTTTGACCTTCATAGTGGGGTCATTGCCTATCGTGCACCCACTTGTACATCTCAATCGGTTTGCCATTACTTAATCCACTCAAAAATTCCTCTAACAGTTATTTCTAAGTGTTTTGTTATTTTATACAAACCATCGCAACAAAACAGGAAAATAGATTAGCTAACAAATGCCTTTATAAAAAACAGCACATAATGGTAAACCCAAAATCTAAACCTTTTTAAAAAGGTTCTACAACAATCATAAGGATACCACAGAAAGAAAGAGTCATGCAAAACAAAATGTCATAAAAGCATAATGCGGCAAGGAGAACCTTGTTACATCCTGCTCTGGAAACATAAGAACAAAACCTCTTTCTATAGAGGTATTAGAAAGCCCAGACCTTAAATACCAAAAAGATAACCATCATGATCTAACAAGCAATGATAAAATTAACCATGAATTACCAGACCCTTTCCCTGATTAAAGTATGCCATCTATCATATAAGTTCCTTATTAAATCTGAAGCTACTGTCTAGCGGGCAATTTCCACTTTCATAGGAACAGAAATCTCACATTTTCATATAACTATATGAAATTCAAGTAATCAGTAAGAATGCTAGAACAACATGTGTAAGAGTTTCCATTTATTCTACATCAATATAAGGAAAAACACGGAAGTATGAAATTAGTAAATCCAATTCGCAGAGCATTACCAATAAGGAAGTGAAAAGGAGTGTTAAATCCTATTCACATGCACATCTTATTTTAACGCTATAAATAAGAAAACACAGCAAACAATGTTAAGTTACATTTGAAAAGCCAACAATCAGTTCACCCACATATTCGAAATTATAGTTATGTAGAAAAAGCTAGAGATCTAAATATACTTGATTATTGTATCAGGAATCAAATAGGATAAGTTTGTATGGACAATGAAAGAAAGCATTTAAAGAGAAATCAAACAACAGCTAGAAACCTAAGACTCACTTTCTAGAAGAAAGGTTGGAAAGCTTTTCCCCCAAATGAGAAGTGCTAAAAGATTCCAAAGACTTGAGATCACCATTTGAAGATCTTTGTTCATCTTTGCTGGCAAGGGTGCTAGCACACAGGAAAGGTGAATCTCTGGAAGACATTCTAGCTGGTTGTGATGATATCCTAATTGGCTGTCTTCTCTCATGCACTGGGCATTCAACTTCCCTTGAACTTCCACACTTGTTTAGACTAATATCTCTCAAGTTCTTGTTAGGTGCAGCATCTGCCTGAAGAAAAGAAAGAGAAAACACCTTCACCAGCAGAACTAGAAATATTAATTCTTTAAGCAAAGATAACCTTTTTACCTTGCTCTGTAATTTTTGGAGAAACTGAGATGCAAATGAGGGCTGTGAATGTGATTCAGATATTGTAAGGTTTTCATTGGAATCTTTAATTGTACCTGAGAGTAAAAGGCACCAGCAATTTGTATTATAAAGCAAAATATATGATCATTATCGATAGTATTTGGTGAAAGTTAAAAAATAACATTTCCCTTTTCAGCAAACATGATAGAACTTAAAGAAGAAACTTATTGCCAATAGTAAAGGCAGTGATCTCTCTTTTCCATCTATGTACTTTTCTCATGCACGTAATGCAATCCTGTTAAGGCAATAAACTTGGGCTGAAAGATCACTTTGCCCTCCTTAGTTAACTTATTTAGTAGAATTGGAGCAATGGTAAGGTTACTCCACTGTGACCTGATGATCATGGGTTCGAAACATGGAAAGAAACTCTCCGCACGCAGTGATCTGCATAAATCTGACATTCCCTAGACCTCGCAATGGTGGGAGCCTCATCCATGGACCACAATGTTTTTCTAGTTCACTTATTCAGGAGATGATCTATTTACTTATTTAACATATGACCACATCCTCATGTTTGAGCTTTTTAAGGTTGTCATTCAAATTCTTGGCACATGTAAAAACTTACCACATTTGTCTTGCATCTAGGTACACTGTCTTCACCACACCTGTAGCCGAGTCCATGTAACATGGATGTCAAGATATTTAGCGATGAACTCAGCACAAACTTGACAAAGGAGAGAAGCAAAACTAGAAAGCATGTCAACATGACAAGTCCAAGAAAATGGCAACTCGGTCAAAAAGCTAACAACATGACAAATTGAAGAGATTGATGAAAGTGATCGATGCAGCAAAAAGACAGTTCTTACAGGAAGGACATCCAATAAAGTACCTCAACAAATACATGACAAGTTTTTCTTTTGTATAACTTCTTTAAGTCTATATAACGCAGCAAAGAGAATTTCCTAATATCAGCGCTCACCCTTGTATTGCATTTTGATGGTTGTGAAGGCAGCGATTTTATAAAAAAAAAAAAAAATCAAACATGCAGCAGGAAACACCACCATCTATTAGGGTTCGCTCTCCCCCCTCCTTTCCTTCCCCCTCATTTCATCCATTTTTCCAGTTAAACCAGGAGGTAAAATCAACTTCAAAATGAGTTAGCCTCTGTTTCAAAAGGATGCCTATAAAGCATTGCTACAGTAATACTATTTCCGCATTTATTATCCAATAATGTGCCCTCTATTAATACACGTTCCCTTGAATGATTTTCATAAATTAATCCAGATCCCTTAATGCAAGAGATTGTTTCTGGACTTTGTTAAAAATAGGGCTGCAAACAATAGCTATTCGTGAACAATTCGGGCTCAGCTTGCAAATAGGTTCATCTCATTCGTCTAGGAAATGAGCCAAGTTCCATCAACTTTTGAAGCTAACCTCAGAAAAAAGCTGACCTTGAACACTTCAGCCTTACAAAAATAAACAGAAGCTCACTTTGGCTTGGATCAGCTGGATAACAATCTCTTTCAAACCCAGTTCAATTTACAAATGAGTCCTTGCTTGAAAATATATTGTCAAACTCTACTTGAGCTCAACTACGCCTTTCATGTAATGAGCCAAGATGAGCAAATTAGTACTTCACTTGACTCAGATCTTGCACCCCTAGTTATAGTAAGTAAAGCACTTCATAATGCAAAAGGTAATCTGGTGTCTTTTGTTTGTCAACATCCTGAGTTCCTCATGATGTACAACAATGTTTGTCATAAATCTTCTACAACATCGTCCTCTTCTCTAAGAGCTTAATTATAAGAGATGATTGAGGGCGGAGCAAAGGAAATTCTCCAATTTTATTGTAGAACTTAATGCTGGTTTGCAATTGCCCAACTCTACAACATACAAAGACAAAATTATTGCTACCATCCACATATAAGTTGCTAATTTGAGACCCCTACTTAGGGTTGCAATTGGGTCAAGTGGGTCTAGCTCTAGCTTAAGTCAGATCTAACATGAGTTAGCTTCACATCTAAGATCCAAATCCACATATCACCCATCCAGTTGGAGTTTCAGGTTGGTTTAGTGTTGCATCTCTGTTTGTGTCAGGTCCAGGTCATTCTCAGTTAAGAGATCTGGGCCGCGTCTCTGTTTATTGAGTCTAGTTGGTCCATTCAGATCTACCATATCCTTGTCCATTGGCATGATCTATATCCTAAATTAAATGGAGTGTAAGTCTTAGATTGGTTTAAAACCCATGAGTCTGAACTTCAGTATGGGCCATGTCCAATTCAAGTATGAACCAGATTTGGGTCTTTCCAGACCATCTGTACCTCTAACCATGTCCGAATGAAAAGTTAAACATAACACAACTACCATTTGTGCTTCATCACATATCTAATTAAACTTCTAGCCACCAGCATAAAAAGATGGGAGAGAGAATATCTCCTTAAACCATACTAAAATCAGAACATCTATGCAAGTCTCTTCAATAAAGATTAAGAAGAAGGTTATCCTGATGTAGTTTTAACTTTTAAGTTCACATATCCCAATTTTGGGCAGAAACATTGTCAGAAGATATATGGGCGGCATCTCCTTGTTGAACATCACACTAGCCTTTGCCTAGTCCATTTTGCAAATAAAACCCTAAAAGCTACTTCTATTTCCAATTCGGATACACTAACAGTCCAGAATAAAAATGATTCAACACTGCCTGCCATTTAAGAGCAATTTTGGCTGTAAAAGATCAACTTCCTAAGCGCCTTTCTTAATCGGGTTACAAAGATTATCAAGAAAATATTGTACACCCTATTTGGTACACTTATTGACTTAAAATCGAAATGCACTCCAGTTCCTTGCTATGGATGAAATCTGGAAATTTGTTGGATTCGATTACTTAACAAATAAAATGTAGGGACAGGAAGCTTTCATGCAACCTAAGTATCTCCACAATTACCTCCCAAAATTTCATGATAACAAGGGATATCAATCTAGCACATGACACTGTCTCTAGCATTGCCATTTTAACTTATTAGTCTTTAAATTCTCTTCCAACTCAGACACCTCTTCCTCCTAAAGTATCAAGGTCCAACCATTTCAAATATCACTCTCCAAAATTAGAATTAATCAATTTTTTTATGCTATTACAGAATTCTGGGCTGTTGAAACTCAAGGGAGTATGCATTGTGTTTTCCAGAATGAACTCCTTAGTAAATTTATCAGAAGTTGTCTTGCAAGGGAAACTCATGATAGCCAGTTTTGCTCTGTCCTAACCAACCTTTAAAAAAAAAGACTATAACAAAATATTGTGCAAAAATGCATTCTATAAAAACAATATTTTTCAATATTGAAGATATACTAATAACTTTGTACAATTAATAAGATTCATGATGCTAACACCATTAATTTCTGAATCCCATTATTTATAAATCAAGATCCAATATGAATTTGATGAGTATTTGGAATACTACAATGCCTAGAAGAAATGTCAACTTAAGAAATATTCAGACATTAACAAAAAGGTAAATAGGACATGCTATTTTAATAAACATGGTAAACAGATAGAAATGCCATTTTTCCATTAATAATCATTAATGATTTTTCAATTTATTGTGGAAATCTCAAAGCCCACCAGATGATTCTGTGGTTATTGACTGCGCAGCCCTGTCGCATTCTCCACCATTCTGAAAGAATGAAGAAGAGGCAACAAAATATCCAGCATTATTGTTCAGAAACTAGAAAGTAAAACAAGGTAAAGCATTTAAAATGAATTTTGATGGTCTATAATATATATAGCAGCTTTGCTCCTAAATAGAATGATCTGGCAAGCTTGTATTTTGTCTCACTTTCTCAGCCGCTCAAGTGATAATCTTGCATGCATCACTAACCCTTCTTATACCAGCTAAAGAGGTTTATTTGCAAGAATATCTCAATCAGGTTTTCTTTCCCCCTATCTTCTTTCTCATTTTGCTCTATTCTTTGCCTATTGTTCGTGTCAATTTCTTTAAGGATTTTGTCTTATTCTCTCAGCCTTTCAAGTAGGATCTTGCATGCGTCACTAAGTCTTCTTCTTCTTATGCCTACTAAAGAGATTTATTCGGAAGAATCCCTCAGTCAGGTTTCCTTCTCCCTATGTTTTAACATTCTCAATTTATTGCATCCTTCTCCTTCGTTCGTGCCAATTTCTTTAAGGATTCATCTCCCATTGCCCTCCCCACCCCCACCCCCCCAAACTCTATTCCATTTATTGGATTTTTCAATTAAAAGCACTTCTTTTCAAGAATCTCCAGTCCACAATCCTCACTCCCTCAGTAGCTTGTCTTCTCATACCTCCTAAAATCCACAAGATCATCACCTATCCGTCTGGGACACTACGGTTTCCGTTCTCTCTTCATCTAATCATCGTCCACCTCATTCTTGATCCCTATCTCCATCCCTCCCCTCTCTTCCCTTCAAGCCGATCCAAACCCAAAACCCCAGATCGTAATCCCTGGCAACCAACGCCAAAGTTCCGATCTTTGATCGCCTACCTTGCGGTGCGGGGCGAGCTTCCGGCGGTCGAGCTCGTCATGGAGCTGCCGGAGGTGGGCGCGGAGCTTCACGCCCTTGTCCGGCAGCCGGCCTCCCATCCCCAAGGAGAGAAGACCCACCACCCTCTGGACCTTCTCCTGGATCTGGTGATCGGAGAGCTCCGCCACCAACAACGCCTCCGACTCCCCTCCATCGCAGCCGCCATCTCCGCCGCCGCCCGCCGCCATCTCCGCCGCCGCCTCCACCTCCGGCATCGGCGCGTCCTCTTTTCCCGGCAGCGGCTCCCTCCGGTCGAGAGGGAGACGCTCCTCCGCCGCCATCTCCGCCAAAAACCAGAGCGATTGGAAGTGAGCGAGAAAATAGAGGGATTTGGGGTTTGCTGGTTCCGGGCACCCGCAGACGGATACAAAATAGCGACGGAAAGGGAATGGGCCTGCGCGTGGGGAACGCTTCCTAAATGTTGATGCGGCTGCCGGGCTCGAGGGCATGACATGTGTTACTTGAGGGCTGTGCCAGTTTGCATGGGTGTATTACCTAAATAAAAAGTATGGTAGCGTATTGTTGATTGTGTCATTTATAAGGGTCTCCAAAATTGGTTTTAAAAATTTCTAAATATGAGTTACAAACAAGCCATATATTTCATTACCATAATTATTAATTAATTCATCAATTGATGCATGGTACTTAGTTTGTAAGATGGGTGAAATTTTATGTGTATACATTTTGTATGGTGTAGAATAGGGCTGATTGAGATCCTCTCCACTTGACCGTCATCGCATGTTTAATTCCTGCCGGCTAAATTTGATCTTATTCTTTGATCGTCTTAAATTTAATCTATCGTATCAGCACACTTAAATATAATTATACAAATATGAATATTTTGTATATTGAAACAAGCATTACTACAAATTATATTATATAAAAATATATTATAATTAATAATATCTCTTATATTGCACAGGTGGGGGCCCAAAAGAGAGTGCATGGAGGATGTTGCATGGATCCTTTGCCCTTTTTGTTTAAGACATCTTTTAAACTTGTAGCTAATTTTTTTATTTCTAAGTACACAAATGAAAACCAAAAAGAGATTATTTTTGTCAATTTTACAGGCATAATGTAGGATATACACCTCCTAGCAAATAAGAAAGATACAAAAGAATAAGTAGGTGCTCAAAAAGTTTCTACCATCAGTCGTATGATGTCAGTACCCTTAATTGTTCTAAACTGAAGGATCATGGTGCCTCGCAACCATAACATCCAGTAGTAGCATCTCCTTGCATACAAGAGACTTTTATATCGACCATTATTTCTGGCTCTACGTTGAAAAAAAAGGCAACTAAAGCAAATCTAAAGCTTAGTTGCTTTTTGCTTATCATTTGTTGCAAACCAATCACTAGGTACCAAACAACCAGTTAGCTATAACACTTTCAAAGTAGAAGAGTGGTCTCTTATCTTAGAAGTGGATGTATAAGAAGTGCGCTATCTTCTTTGTCTTAAAAGAAAGTGAGCAAGCGTATACATCAGATAAGCAGGCAGCATAATAAAAGAAAGCCAGCAGAGGAACAGGTCCGTCCCCCAGTTAAGGCTAAACTTTCAGTAGTGACACAAAATTCTCCAATGAAAAAGAAGAAGAAGAAAGATATAAGTAAGCAATTAAGACATCTCAGCTGACCCTGACAAGACAGGAGAATTCACCAGAGATAAACAAGACATATTCTATCGCAACTCGTTCTTGCCAAGAAAAAAAGTGCAGCACCAATAAATCCATGAGAGAGTATTTGTAAAAACGGCTCCATCAAGTCCCATGTTGGTTGTAAAACCAATTCCTATAATTATAAAACCCATGTAAGATATAGAGAAATAGATTATTCTCTAATTAAAATTGCATTGATCGAGAGAAATTAAAGTTGCATAGATTATTTGCATTGTTCCAACTATTACCAACCAAGGAGAAAATACAGAATGAGCATGGGGTAATAATTCCATATTGATCCCAATCAATCCATATGCTCCTATTTCTAATAAGATTCTAGCTAGAAGTATACATGTACATCCCAAGAATAAAAGCTATATCTAACCATACCCTAGATTCTGAAATAATTCTAGAATTTCATAATTTCATGCGACATACCTAGCCAAATGTAACATTGTACATAGTATCCACTGCAAGAAAAGAGGCTTTCCTGACGAGTTTTGCTAATAACCCTGCAAAAGCTATTAGCAAGAAGCACCTTTTTTTTTTTTTTTTATGGACTTCTCAAATATGTCGAAGCTATATCTTAAAATATGATTTTAGTGGCAATATACAAAAGCCATTGGCAAGAACAACTTTGCTGGAATTCAATAAAAGATGTTCCAACTTATATTCAAACCCTTGAGCTTTTGTATCAAATAAAAACTCTTGATCATCGAGATAATATGATATATAATTTTATACTCTATTAAATATATTATGCCATTAAATAATTTGAGAAAGGTGTATCCCTTCCAGTTTCCATGCTCTGATACGTATTCTTTAAATATATTATGTCATTAAATAAAAAATTGTTGATACGTACTCTCATCTTCATCTCTCACGCTTGATCTCCAACACTGATTGTTACCGATTTCCACCACCATCCACCTCTTCCTTGCTATCGAGCTTTGTTGAAGAAACCTCATGTGCTCATTCTCCACCTTTATCAGCATTGGCTGCCATCGTGGTTTCTTTATTGCCCAGCAAATGGGGAAAAACTATGGTGGAAGGGGTGCGAGAAGCATAGTTTTTAAAGTCAAATCGGAGATTGATGCTATCAATTGGATCTAGGATCCACCCGGTCGTTCGTCCAACCATTGGATTAATTAGTTTTGATATAGTGACTTTATCGTAACATTACATGTGGCATTAAACAGGATTGATGAATGAGAACCTTCTAAAAAGCTGATCTCGAGACAATGCTATATGATAACATTTGCAATTATGTTATTCCAACCACTCCCGAGGAAATATACCTGTTACGTGATTTGACCATTTTAAAAAGCCATTTTAAGATGAGTACCCCAATGTAGACTAACTCGAAGCACATTCAGCTTGTGGCGAGCAAAACCGTTTGGAGTCTATGCAGAAAAGATCACCTTTATGTGTTTGAAGTTGCCTTGCTTGATTGATAGAAATAAGCGAATATATATATATATATATATATATATATATATATATATATATATATATATATATATATAAAGACTACGTGTATGCAATTCACTTATTATTACTTTTATTGTTAGGCATGAATGTATTGCATTGTTCTTTATTTTTGAGCCCATAACTTCTTTTTCAGTTCATTATATAAATTACAGTTTATCTTAATTTCATTACGATCCATCTTCTCTTCATGGCTTTGTTTATGCATGCTTAATATAATGCCAACACAAGGACAGCTCATTCAATATTCACCAACGACGTCGTCGATACGTGAAAGCTCGGATCATCTATGTCTTTCGAGCCAACTCACGTAGGCAACTTCGGTATCATTTGCCATATCCACAAATCATATGATGCGTGTGCTGTATCAATGGAGGTCTGTTGACAGTGGATCAAGGGTGGTGATTGAGCCGCTATATCATGATAAATTTTTTTTTTTTTTTTTGATTTTGTATGCGTGCAAGGCGAATGTATTATTTCTGCAAATGTTGAAGGCATACTCAACAATGATCGAAGATATCAGCATAGTAGTATAACAGCATCATCATCATCGATCATCATCACCATCCATCCGTGGTGGATGGATGGATGGATGCAGTCGCACATACAGCAGCAGCAGCAGATGTACGTCTTTCAATTGAAACTGATGACCAATTAATGGAGGTGGTGGGAGCACCCTCCATCGCCTTGCAGTTGGCATTCGAACGAAGCGTTCCGGAGAAGACAAGAGAACGGAATTTAGAGTGCAGACTTCAGGCGGCCTCCGACGAGGAGTCCTGCTCTGGGGTGGTCCTGTAGTAGATGGCGTACAGGATCAGCTCTGCCAGCCCGAACACCGCACCCATCTCATTCGGTATCTGCCACGTGGAAGAAAGTTAGTATGGAAAAATTGCACGCAAGGCGGAATAAATCGTTTTGCGTTCTGCTGAGCTTGCGTACGGCGATGAAGATATCGTGGCGGAGGATGGCGTAGGTGGTCCAGCAGACGCCGTTGAGGAAGCCGACCAGGGAGAGGGTGAAGGGCATGTACTCGACGCTCCGGGTCTCGATCACCAGTTTCTGTGCACCCACACAAGACGTGCATGCTTTCAAATTAATGGCGAAAACACCGCGCATCGCCATCATCGACGAGATCATCATCAGAAGTAGTAGCGCATGGTTGTTAATTAGGACTCCTCTCTCGGGCTTACCATGATGCAGAGGGGGGAGGCGTACATGCAGGTGCCGAAGACGACGCAGAGGACGCCGACGATGAGGGAGCGGCGCTCGTGGGTGTGCGCCGTCGTGAGGACCACCGCCATCACCGCCACGATGAAGGCCACCTCCGCCAGCAAGATCTTGACGACCTTGAGGCGGAGTTGCCTGGGGGAGTAGAGGAAGAAGATGGCGAGGTAGAGGGTCTCGAAGACGACGCCGGCGGCGTTGATGGTGACGACGGGGAGGGCGTTGGGGTGGACCAAGGGGAGGCCGTAGAAGACCCACAACACGCAGTTGAGGAAAGTCGCCAGGTACGGGATCGGGGAGAACTGCTCCACCGCCCTCCTCTGGTATATCGTTATGATCGTTGGCCTGAACCACCGCCATTAATTCCCCATTTCCAGATAAATTCCGGATCAAATCAAATCAAACCCTCGTCGTCATTTTTTTTGGAAGGATTTCGCTAATTTTCTTTAAAACAATGCGAGAGGAACCGTAGGAAAAAAAATAAATTAAATAGAGAGGAAAACAAATCCGCGCGCACATGCGGAGAGAGAAAGGGATCTTAGTATCTTACAAGGGGGAGAGAAACAAGCCAAAGGAGATGATATTGCCTGAGAAATTAAGATAGAACAACAAAAAAAAAAGAAAAGAAAAATATAATTAGAATCAAGAACTAGAAGAAGAATTAAGCTTTCTGAAATTTGAAATTTTGCCGCATTTGAGGAAAAAAAATGAAAGATTGTGCTCCGAAATTGTAGAAACACACCGATTGGGTGGCGGGAACACAAAAGAAGAGGGAGAGAGAGATTTCAGATTGAGAAATCAGAAATCTGGTAGATATATATATATATATATTTAACCTTCTAAGTCGAAATAATCACCAAGAAACGGCCCAAAAAAAAAGAAGAGAGAGAGATCAGTGAGGGAGAAGGAAGTAAAGGAGTGCAGATCTAGGGTTAGAGCTTGATCGTTAGTCAAGGTACCGAAGATGCCAATGATGTTACAAATCTGGTCTACGTCCATCTTCGACGTCGCTCTCAATCGAAATCCAAAACCCTAAAAATTAAAAAGAAAGAAGGGAGAAGAAAAAAGAGAAACTCATTAGAATGGGATAGCTCGCGATGGGCAATTGGGGAGCGAAATTTTTACCCAAAAAGAAGATGAAATGATCCAAGGATGGGGAATTTCCGCTCTCTCCCCTCCTCCCCTCGCACTCTCTCTCTCTCTCTCGACTCGGCTGATCTGCATGCATGGAAGCAGAGGCGAACGGGGCTTTTATAGAGGAGGGTCCCGCAACGGCCCAGAGGCGGTTAAAGTCGTCCAGCAGAATGCCACCTGATATGGGTTTATTTACGGATCGAATGCCACCGTCTCCGTGCACAAAGGAAGGGTGTCTTTATCCGCACACGCCATTGATTAGTTTGTGGATGTCCGTTTTGGGCCCTAGGTTGGACTCAACAGTGTTGGTTGTATGAACTTGCTTCACTGAGTCAGCTAGCGTCCTGACGTGTCGTCATCTCGTTGGTGAAAAATTTTCATGGCTTGTGGATCTTTCTGAAGTGGAACATAGAAATAATTTCTTCTCCTCCCTTTGGGATTTGGATCAGCTGCTGCGCTGCTATACTTCCAAACACCCCCCACCCAAAAGTTCTAATATCAACAGCAATCCCAAAGATAATCTCTGATTTTCAAGACACTTAAATATAATTGTACAAATATAGATATTTTCATATATTGAAACAAGCAAGATTATTCTTATATATATTATATAAAATTATATTCTAAATAATTGCATCTTTTATATTTTGCAGATGGAGCGCCAAAAGGGAGGATGCTGTGGAAGATCCTTTGCCCTCTTTTCTCTAAGACATCATTGGACTTGTAACTAATTTATTCATTTTGAGTACCCAAATAAAAATTATAAAAAAATTATTTTTGTCCATTTTTTAAGCATAATGCAGGGTGTGCACTAGTAGTAAAGAAAAAATATATAAGAAGAATAAGTATATGCTCAAAAAGCTTCCACCACGGGACATTCTTTTTAAGTTAAATGCTCATCGTAAGAATGTCCAATCATAACCTAGATTTTGAAATAATTTTAGAATTTCATAATTTCATGAGAAATACCTTGCTAAATGCAATATTGTACATAATATCCACCGCAAGAAAAAGTGCCTTTCGTGCCAAGTTTTGCTAATAGCCCTGCATGAGCTATTAGCAAGAAGTATTTTTTTGATAGACTTCTTGAATAGATCGAAGCTGTATGTTAAAATATAATTTTAGTACCGACAAACTAGAACCATTGGAAATAAAAATTTTACTAAAATTTAATCTAAAAACTCTTGACCGTCGAGATAATATTGATAACTTTTATAATTTTTTAAATATATTATTTCTATAATAATTTGAGAGAGGTTGCTTCTTTTTACTTTGCTCCTTTAACCCTATACCCTTCCACTATGCTCCTTCTACCCTCCTTCCGATGACCTCTACCACCATCTAGCATCATTACAGTTGTTATGGTTGTTGTCTCTCTCGTCCTTCTCCTATCTCTTTCTCTCCCTCCATGAATCTGTTATTTTGGTACGTACTCCCTTCTCCATCTCTCACGCTTGCTCTCCAACCCTCATTGATACCCATCCAATTTCCACCATCATCTACCTCTTCCTTGCTATCGAACATCATTGAAGAAACCCTTAGTGCTCATTCTCCACCTCTATCAACAATGGCTGATCTGAAGATGAGTGATATTGTAAAGTATTAGAAAAATCAATGATAATGTGTTTTTTGTTTGTTGTTTCTACAAAGAAATATAGATGCATACATGTATGGATACATGAAGTGCCAAAAATGTGCAACCTATGCTTGATTTATCATACTGATTCTTACCGGGCTATGCATGGTCTATTGAAATTATTCACTTGGTTGACTCCGGCTAAATTTGGTTTTAGCCCTAATTTGTATAATACGGGCAAAAAATATCCATATCTCAAGATTTACACTAACCACAGGCAATTTGTACAAAAAGATCCTGGATGATATGTAAAAAGGTTTAAAGGGTAATATCCAAAATAGATACATAATCACTAGTTATACATATTTTTTAATAGTATCCATTTTCAAGTATTTTAATATTTTAATTATAATCTGCTCTAACTAATTAACCAATGGTTGGACTAATGAACAGGCGACCAAGACCCTTGACGGACTCAGTCTCCAGTATTACCTATAAAACCTGTACTTCTCATGCCACTTCCACCATAGTTTCTCTCCATCCTCTTGGCAGTGAAGGATCAGGTGGAACTTAGAAAGACACAAGTGTACGATAAGTTTGCTTGAGGGTTCTATATATGCAAGGGCTTAACAAATATTTTTCTAGTCATCATAATGTTTTTAAGAGGTATGTTGTAAATAGGAGAGTATTTTTATCGCTGTCTTTTTATTATTATTATTATTCTTCAACTCCATGCAATATCTAAGGGAAGAGTTTGCTTTTTTGGTTCATCAAACACACACACACACAAAAAAAAAAAAAACTATGCCTCATCTAACATGGCTAGATCTAGATTTCCCATTACAAAACAGATGCTTGGAGTCACTGCCTGCCTTTCTTTCGTCTTTTTGTTCCCAATTTTCTTTTCTAAGCACACTTGTGTCCTTGTAGCTTCTTTTCCTTCACCGCTCCTCGATTTGCAGCACAAACTTCCCCCTAAGCTCGAGCAGTTGGACCTCTCTCTGCTCTGGCTGAAGTCACATAATGGAAAAGTATGTGATGAGACGATGATGTATGATGTATTAATTAAGGTGGCATACCAAGTTTCCGTCTGCAGATAAGAATCGCCTGTAATTCCTGCAGCACATTGGAGAGTTCTCCATCATTTCTCTGTAGCATATGATCAGGGACTAAAATGCAGTGCTGCATCCTGCATCTTGCTTTTATTCTTAGCATCAAATGAAAGAAAAAAATAACGACAGTAATTTCCTTCCGTGGAAGATTTTGACTTATTTGTTGTTTTAAAGTGCAATTATTATGCATGTAACTCATCCTATCTGAGTTTAAGAAGCCTCTCTGTGGCCAATTCTAGTCCAATTCGATCGCTGTTTTTCTCAAAAGGATCATGAAGGGAGTTGGGAAGAGGAGATAGTTTGAGACTCGAAGTAACCAAAAAAAAAATGCCGTACCAGAACTATGAACGTTGAAGAAGATCGAAATCAGTAGCTTCCGTAGCTATATTTACAGTTAGATTCGGTTCATAATGGTCCATCATGAAATAATTAGAATAAGAATGTATAGGATAGGAATAGAAATATACCATACGGTATTATCAGAATAACACACACGCAATAGTACAAGACTGACGAGTTACAACAAAGCGCTCTCTATTACCGTCTAATAAAAATATATTTGGCGGTAGGGGTGTGGGTTTTGTTATTAGAACCACAACACCAGACTTATGGTGACCGGAGATTGGCGGATCTTTAACACTTCTGTCATTAGAGCTGAGTTTAGAGTTGTATGAGAGGGTCGACATAGAGATACAACTTGGCAGTCACTGCTTCACGATATACTAAGACTAGTGAGAGGGTGTGGCTCTTTTCAAGCCACCCATGTTTACCGAGAGGCGAACAATGCGACTGATTGGGTGGTCTTCTTTGCGGCTTATCATTTCTTTGGAAGAACCAAGCATATATTCCTTCTTTTCTTCGCCAGCTTCTTTTTTCTGATTTTGTTGGCTGCACTTATACACGTTGTGTGTGAGGTGCCGGTGTACTAAAAAATAAAAAAAATAAAAAAGCACTTGAAAACAATCACAAATACACCATCCCACTTTATTCTTCGGCCACATTTGCCTTGAAATGCCAATAATCCAAGAGCATATCCAAGTGCAAACAGGGAAAATTCAAACATTAGGAGTGAAGTCATACTGAAGAAAAGGACTAGGAAACTTAACTGCATGCACATAAGAATCAAAAAATAGAGCAAGTTTGCTATCATCGGCAACAAAATATCAAAAACTTATTTTTGACTCGAAGACTCCCCCATGATTCTCTCCAAGAACGTAAGGATTCTGCGGAATCTCCGAGTCCGGGTCCCCCCCGACTCACCCCGGACCAAGAAGGAAGTTCCGGACTCATAAGTCCTTGCCCAGAATCTCCTAGTTCTGGACCGACCATCTCAGCCTCCGTTTCCATCTCCTTATTTCCTAATTGCGACCTAAAAATATAGATTAGATTAGGTTAGACTAGATTTGGGGTATGAGTTGGATCCCCGACCCAATCCGGGATTTTCTACGGAAAGCTTACTTATTTTTATTTTACGAGAAAGAAGAGACAGAAAGCTTACCAAGGGAAATAATAATAATAAAAAAAAAATCACTCCTTGAGATGAGTTGGATCACCGATCTAATTCAAGATTTTCTGAGCCGGAAATCTTACCAAAAAGAAAACTCACGCTTTGAGATAGAGTTGGATCACCAATCCAACCCAATTAGGAAAGCTTTCCAAAAAAAATACCATACCTTTCCTATTTTTACTTTTCTACAGTTTTATATATTCACGACGTCCGAGGCTGGACATTGCACGAGAAGAGAAATAAGGAGAGGAGAAGAAGTACGTAGAGATCAAGAAAAGAGTTCCATGGAGAAGGAAGGAGTACTTGGTCCAGGCTCGCCAATGCATACAGGAGAGTTCATGCATCCTTTCGAGCAATACCTTGCAGAGAATCCGCCTTTCTTGGTTGTTTTCGTCATCCAAACTAGTATCAAATCACTTTCAATTAAAATTGTGTATTCTGAATTTTTCATGGTATAACACTGATTTTTTTTTCTCTCTCATATACAGATGCCAACGGATCAACATCGTATGGCGACTGAGAGATCATACTCTGAGATGCCAAGTTATAAAGGAGAAAGAAAGACCACAGAAAATATAGACCACGCTGAAGAAAAGCTATTAAGAAGGTAAACATATATTAAGTGTTTTATTGATATTTATATTTTATAGCTCGGTAAGGCTTCTGTTGATTATTATTAAGCTTACATTAATTTAAAAAACAAGTTCCTTAAGTATGTTATGCTTTTCCTTTTACAGCTTAAAATAGTATCAGTATATTAATTTAATCATAAGGCTTTTTTTTTTATATAAGGAGGGAGGCAAAGTCATCCCGCCTTTATTAGAAAAAAAAAAGGTTTACATAAACTATTTATAAAAAAATTACAAGAAAAAAATATAAAAAAATAATAGAAATTTTTTATAAAAGATAGCGGTATGTAAATAGATCTGTTAAACTATTCGAAGTGGATCAATCTCCTAAGTAATTTAAAAGATTTCTATATCTTCAGTATGCAATTATATAAGCTCCGAGTCAACTTTCTTCTAAAAGGTATATCAATGTCTCTCAACGTAATCATAACGCTTCTAAGTCTATTATATCACATTAAAGAAGTGAGCAGGACTTTCATTCTAATTTGATGCATTCTCTGTCAAGTAGGAAGTTAGCTAATAGGGAATCAGCACGACAATCAAGGCAGAGAGAGCAAGAATTTATTGGTGAGCTTCACGACAAGGTAAGGCTGGCCACTTTTTGTCAACTCATTGATCTTAAACATTCTACCGCTTGTATAAGAAAAGTTATCAAACTCAGGTAACCTATATATATAGTTTATCTTTATTTGATAAAAGCTCTGGGCATAGTATTTCTCATTTTGCCAAGATCGTTGATTTAGAGACTCTTATTGCCTATCTAAATGCTGTTATTGAATACTTTTGATTAGATAAAAGAGGTATACGTCAAGTATGAAGAACTACAAGTGAAGTATGCAGAATTAGCTCAAAAGTATAAACAAGTTCTTGCAGAGAATATGGCATATAAAGCTCAGGTAATTAATGCAACAAACGTACTTTTTTTCATCGGTAAAAATGTTACTTGCATTACTTGCCAAATTCATACATAATGAGTTTATATAACTTTTTGATTAATTTCTGCTAGCTATATCCGATTAATAATTTTATGAACTTGATGCAATTTGCTATTATCAAGGAGTGCGATATTACCTTATAAAATAAAAACTCCCTCTTCTAGGAATATTCGTAATAATTAATTAATTCAGTATTTTATTTTTTATTATATATTAATAAATCAACAAGTATAATTAAAATATTATATGGATAGAAGATTGGCCCAACGCCACAAAATGAATTCGTTATTAATTTTGTAAATTTTCCAAATGCTACGCTTGTAAATGAAGTTTCCAGCATATGAAGATATTTTGATTTAACACATCAAGTGCCACTTTATTGTCTGAGAAGAATAATTTTATGATACTTTATAATCTAAGACAAATCTTTAATATGAATATTGTTCCTGGCCTAAATTGCAATTTCTTAACAAAAATTAAAAACATATCCAATTTTTATGCAATTTACTTTCCACCCCTTCTGGTGCCCGTATTTTTAAGCTCATGCTTTTGTATTTTTGTATATTGTGTTATGAAAATTTCTAAGTTGGATAAGTTTGATGGAACATAATAAGTGGCCTTAAATAAGAATGCTCGGCTAATGAGAATCTAAAAAGCTAATCCTAAATAGTTGAGACAATGCTATATTATAATATATGTAATAATATTATTCCCGTCTCTCCATAAGAAATTAATTTGTTATATCATTACACTATTTTGAAAAGCTATTTTAAGATGGCTTCGTCTTTTTATGGCCGAGCATCAAACGTATACATTTTTAATTTCGTTTGGTTCTTTCAGCATTCATACTTATATAATGACGACTATGCATTGCAAAAACAACCAACTGGACTTTTTAAAATTAAAAAGCAGTGTGCATGCAAATAATAACTATTTGGTAATGCCAGTAATTATACAGATTTGTTATCTTAATTTGGCACTGAGTGTTTTGTATTTTTATCATTTTAAGAAGAAAAATAAACATGGAAAGAAGACGAGTACTCCAATGCAGGCTAACTCGGAACACATTCAGAAATCCACTTGTGGCGAGCAAAGCTATCCGGAGTCTATTCAACAAGATCATCTTGATGCGTTTGAATTTGGAACTGTTGGGGGGAATACGGTTTTCCCCCAGCAATATAGTAACCCCGCCCCTAAGAAGCCGCATAACCACCGACCTTGGACAATCGAAGTCGGCGTCCGACCTCGGAACGTCCGACCCCAGAACCTCCGACCTGGAGAATTCCCGACACCCGAGGTCTATTCTTGTCGACCACCTACTACGGCCATACCCCTCCGAGGTCCGGCCAGGGGCCATATCCTGCCACTGCCCCAGCATTTATTGCGCATGACCTCTGCAAATCCCCGGTTCACTCAACAATTAATGCGGATCTCCGGCCTACTCAACAATTAATGCGGATCTCCAGCCTACTCAACAATTAATGCGAATCTCCGGCTTACTCAACAATTAATGCGCACCTCCGGCTTACTCAACAATTAATGCGCATGGCTCCTGTTATCTACGGACTCACAGCTCTCCACGGCAAATCAGCTCAGCAGAGTCCAGTCAACTGTGATAAGTCCCTGATCTCGGCCTTACCTCCGACATCAATGCAATGATTCACCCGATCGCGTGCCAGCTCGGGTCGTACGACGACCTCATCTCCGACATCAATGCAATGATTCATCCGATCGTGCGCCAGTCCAAACAACATACCGAGCCGTACGACGGTCTCGCCCCATCACATCACAGATAAACCGACCCCCTATAAAAGGGAGCCCTTGCTTCTCAAAGGGGGGTTGGACACAGAAAACTCAAAAAATACTGTTCTCCTCTTTCTCCTTCAAACACAGCTTGCCCCCCCTCTGACTTAAGCATCGGAGGGCTGGCGCAGGAAAACCCGGCCACCGGCTTTTCTGCAGGCACCCCGACGGAGGACGCCGCCCGCCGACGGACCGCCGCTCCCCTGTGTCAACCTGCCGCTCCCCCTCCTCGACCGACGACCGCCCCCGGGTCCAATTTCCAGCAACAGGAACCATGCTTGATTGGTAGAGATAAGCCAATATAAAGAAAGATTACGTGTATATAATGCACTTATTATTAGTTTTATTGTTAGGCATGGAAGTATTGCATTGTTCTTTAATTTAGAGCCTATAACTTCTTTTTCAGTTCATTATATAAACTACAATTTATTTTAATTCCATTACGATCTATATTTCCTTCTTGCCTTTGTATACGTATAATGATTAATGTAATGCCAACATAAGGCCGGCTCGTTCAATATGCACCTACATCGATACATTGAAGCTTGAACCGTCTACATTTTTTGAGCCAACTCATGCATGCAAGATCCATATCATTTACCATATCCATGAATGGCTTCTACTTACGATCAAAAGCCTTGCCACGACTCACGAGTGAGAAGCTAGTGGCGAATCTAGGTACAGATGGAGATCCGTGGAGCCATTTATGGAAGAAAGTCTAGGTACATGTGCGGATGGAAATCTATATGAGCTGACAGCACTCAAAATTGTATTTAGGGAAATAAATCTTTTTTTTGTCCTTTGCATTATATTGAGCTAGCTTATTATGTGATGAAGATATCGAAGTGGAGGTGGGCGTAGGTGGTCCTTCCAACCCTCTTGATTTAATTCACCAAAGGAATCCAATAATGAAAAGAGATGGATGGAAATCTAATATTGCGTGTTATTCTAAATTAGAAAACCCATCCCTAATAAGCCTTCCGCTTTAGTTTATAACTAGTACGTGCTGAGATTTAGTAACCAAGCAAAGCAGGAGTTAGTAATGTCTTACCATAAAACAAAGTCTTTATTTGGAACGAAACATTGCAGCATTTTCCTTTTACCTAGTCTACCGTTATCTCCAAGGCTGATAGCATCCAATATTAATGATTGTAATTGCATTTTCCATGAACAAAAGGTATACTTGCACTACAATTTCCAATATTCCAGCATGTGGAGATGCATCATTCAATATTTAAACTCAAAATTTTTAGGTGCTAAATAGAGCGGTATAACCATTAGGACGAGTCCTAATTCTTGTCGAGCAAGCGCTACTAAGATTGTGTCTTGTTGTTGACAAGAAATGTATTAGTCACTCTTGCATAAACAACGAAAGCTTTATTTTTGGTACATGAAGGCAGTTCTTAAAATTATTTGTTCTATAGTAATGCCAAGTAGAACTGATTATAGGCTAGGTCTCGAAGTCTAAACTCTATTAATTTTTAGTCGAGCTTCGACCCGGGAGTATTCAAAATTTGATAATTTTGATGCCCAACCCTAGCCTACGATCAGCTCCGATGCCAACAACATTGCCAATTGATGCTTCAAATATAATAATTCTTGTTGGTGGAAAAATGGACCACCCCACAAATGCAATTATAGCACCCAAATCCGTCAGCAAGATCGAGCTCATCCAAGTGATCGGGCTCTTCCGCTCTCGAGCTCATCCAAGTGCTCGGGCTCTTCCGCTCTCGAGCTCATCCAAGCGATCGGGCTCTTCCGCTCTCGAGCTCATCTAAGCGATCGGGCTCTTCCGCCCTCGAGCTCATCTAAGTGCTCGGGCTCTTTCGCCCTCGAGCTCATCAAAGTGCTCGGGCTCTTCCGCTCTCGAGCTCAACCCAGTGCTCGGGCTCTTCCGCTCTCGAGCTCAAGTGCTCGAGCTCATAGGCCGAACCGAGCACAGCATGCCGAGACCAGAAGGCCGAGCACAGAAGGCCGAGCACAGCAGGCCGAGCACAGAAGGCCGAGCACAGAAGGCTGTCGAGCACAGCAGGCCGAGCACAGAAGGCCGAGCACAGCAGGCCGAGACCAAAAGGCCGAGCTCAGGAGGCCGAGCACAGCAGGACGAGACCAGAAGGCTGAGCTGACCTCATAAGGCCGACCTCGTCGTCTATATGCTGCGGCCATGCCCTGCAGCAGCCTTACCGCACCATGTTTTACTTGCCGGCCACGCCACGACATATTAATCAAGAACCATACTCTGCTACGACTGTCAACGCCTCATCATTCCCAAGAATGTACTGCACTGCGCGCCTCAAGCAAGCTCTGGCTGCACGCCATCTCCTCCCATGATGGGAACGAGCCATCCACGGCAACTCATTACTTCCACGCCCACGTCCAATCGTGACGGTAACCCATTAATTCGCCCAGTCACATCACAGGTAACCCTGCCACTCTTCCTATAAAAGGGGACCTTCTCCCTCTAAAAGAGGAGGCTTCTTCCTCCCAAGGAGATTTTTCGGACTTCACATACAGTCCCTCTCTCTTCTCCAAAATTAAGCCCCCCTCTGACTTAGGCATCGGAGGGCCGGCGCCGGAAAAGCCCGGCCACCGGCTTCTTGCAGGCCCCCCACGGAGGACGCCGCCCGCCGACGGATCGCCGCCCGCCAGTGTTCGCCGGAGCTCCTCCTCCTCCTCAGTTCGCGGCCGCCCCCGGGTCCAATTTCCAGCAACAGTTGGCACTAGAGGAAGGGCCCGAGTTGCGGTCATGAAACTAAGGAGCAGAGGAGTCTTTAACGCCTCTCAGCATCATGCTCCAAGTCCCAAATGCTCAGTCCAGAATTCACCACCAAGATCTCCGGTAGATCAAGTTCCACAAGTCCAACTCGAGCACTTCGATGCGCTAGTGCAACAAGTCCAAGCGCTAGCCATTGCAGCCCAAAGCCTGCAACAAGTGGAGGCCCCTCCTGTGCCGCCTCCACGGGATCATGTTAAGCAGAGGAAGAAACTTTCTCCCGACTCCCGAGCTATCTCGAATCAGGCATGGCTCCCGCTGCAACGACGTATGTGGGGGCAACCAGTGAGAAGTAGTAGTCTAAGTCTCACGTCAACGAGTTGGGGGGAAAGAGAAATAAAAGCTGAGGTCTGGAGAAGGAGAGTTATGGAGCTTTAAAATGAGATTGTAAGCCTCTGTGACAAAGGGTACAGCCCCATTAAATTCCATTGTCTTTCCAAGTCTTCTGTCTTCCGGCAGCAAGCAAGAAACCAGCATGTACTCCCTCCTCACGGGCGTAAGTCCTTAGGATAGCGCCCGCGACGTTGCTCCCCTTCAGAGCGTCGCCATCACAGAAGCCCCCGCCGAGCTCATACAGGCCGAGCTCATGCAGACCGAGCTCAGAAGACCGAGCTCATGCAGGCTGCTAAGCTCAGAAGGCCGCCGAGCTCATCCAGGCCGAGCTCATGCAGGCTGCCGAGGTCAGAATGCCAAGCTCAGCAGGCCGTCGAGCTCAGAAGCCTGAGCGCAGAACACCCCAGAAAATCGAGCCAAAGAAGGCCGGTGCTGAGCCAAGTCCCGAGGGACTTTGGAGCTCAGGAGCCATCAAAATATCTCCAAAAGGTACAGGACGCCACTTTGGCTTCAAATAATTTCAATATTTTATCTATTTTCAGGTCGGAGAATCCAAAAAACGACCTACGGGTATCTCTATCTCCAACGTCGCCCCGCTTCGAATAAGGGCGCACGATCGCCAACGAATGAAGTCCATCTCCCGTATATCTCCAAGATCGGATTCCCGACCAAGCTCGGATCCCCCAGTTAAAGGATTAACGTCATGCTACATCAACAATCGAGCTCGGCTCGATCTCCATCGGCTAATCGAGCTCGGCTCGATCTCCATCGGCTAATCGAGCTCGGCTCGATCTCCATCGGCTAATCGAGCTCGGCTCAATCTCCATCGGCTAATCGAGCTCGGCTCGATCTCCATCGGCTAATCGAGCTCTGCTCGATCTCCATCGACTATCGGAGCTCGGCTCGATCTCCATCGACTATCGAGCTCGGCTCGATCTCCATCGACTATTCGAGCTCGGCTCGATCTCCATCGACTATTCGAGCTCGGCTCGATCTCCATCGACTATCGAGCTCGGCTCGATCTCCATCGACTATTCGAGCTCGGCTCGATCTCCATCGACTAATCGAGCTCGGCTCGATCTCCGTCGACTATCGAGCTCGGCTTGATCGCCAACAGACAAGGCCAAAGAAGGCCGCTGAGGCAGCCTGGAGCACTTAACTCCAACTGCATGAGAGGTACACCCTACTTGGCATGTACATCTCTATACATATTTGGCTATATTACAGGATGATCGACGACTGGACTACTTCCTTTGTCCGAGCCAAAAAGCAGCTCGAACTCGGAAGTCGGGGGGTAGTGTTGGTGGAAAAATGGACCACCCCACAAATGCAATTATAGCACCCAAATCCGTCAGCAAGATCGAGCTCATCCAAGTGATCGGGCTCTTCCGCTCTCGAGCTCATCCAAGTAATCGGGCTCTTCCGCTCTCGAGCTCATCTAAGCGATCGGGCTCTTCCGCTCTCGAGCTCATCTAAGCGATCGGGCTCTTCCGCCCTCGAGCTCATCTAAGCGCTCGGGCTCTTCCGCCCTCGAGCTCATCAAAGTGCTCGGGCTCTTCCGCTCTCGAGCTCAACCCAGTGCTCGGGCTCTTCCGCTCTCGAGCTCAAGTGCTCGAGCTCATAGGCCGAGCCGAGCACAGCATGCCGAGACCAGAAGGCCGAGCACAGAAGGCCGAGCACAGAAGGCTGTCGAGCACAGCAGGCCGAGCACAGCAGGCCGAGCACAGAAGGCCGAGCACAGCAGGCCGAGACCAGAAGGCCGAGCTCAGGAGGCCGAGCACAGCAGGACGAGACCAGAAGGCTGAGCTGACCTCATAAGGCCGACCTCGTCGTCTATATGCTGCGGCCATGCCCTGCAGCAGCCTTACCGCACCATGTTTTACTTGCCGGCCACGCCACGACATATTAATCAGGAACCATACTCTGCTATGACTGTCAACGCCTCATCATTCCCAAGAATGTACTGCACTGCGCGCCTCAAGCAAGCTCTGGCTGCACGCCATCTCCTCCCATGATGGGAACGAGCCATCCACGGCAACTCATTACTTCCACGCCCACGTCCAATCGTGACGGTAACCCATTAATTCGCCCAGTCACATCACAGGTAACCCTGCCACTCTCCCTATAAAAGGGGACCTTCTCCCTCTAAAAGAGGAGGCTTCTTCCTCCCAAGGGAATTTTTCGGACTTCACATACAGTCCCTCTCTCTTCTCCAAAATTAAGCCCCCCTCTGACTTAGGCATCGGAGGGCCGGCGCCGGAAAAGCCCGGCCACCGGCTTCTTGCAGGCCCCCCATGGAGGACGCCGCCCGCCGACGGATCGCCGCCCGCCAGTGTTCGCCGGAGCTCCTCCTCCTCCTCAGTTCGCGGCCGCCCTCGGGTCCAATTTCCAGCAACAATTCTATTTGACACACTCGGCCTGCATCAATTTTATACCCAATGGTGAAGACAGATTTCTTTTCACAACAAAGCCATCCTTCTTCCTTTGGTGCGGGCACTGAATAATGAAAAGACAACAATTTCACTCCTCCACCTGTTTGGAAAGGGGAAAAAAAGGGATAAACAAAACAAAAATATATCTCTATTGCATGTGTAATGCTACTCCTATATGTCAGATAGCAAATGTGGATAATTATTCATCACCTTTTCTTGCGATAAACCATCCCATTTGTTATCATGATATTGCTCTTCTAGATTCGTACAAAGATATCCGATTAATTTCGTAATCCTCAAGTGCATAGTTTAAGAAATTCCTTTAATCATCTTTCTCTTTTTTTTTCTCCCTCTCTATAAAATCTCCAAGAATTCTCAATAAAATTTTCATGCCATGGAGAACTGGTATCTACTTGGATCCGAAAGGAAGAAAAGTCTTAGAGGAGAATATTTTGGTCCAAGTGAATCACACCAACACTCTTTATAAAAGAGACTGCATTGACAATCTATGCTAGGTTTAAGAAATTAAGCCGACATGAACAGGTGTGGTCCCCGTGTTGCACATATATGAACATCCATGTATACTAGGCTTAACATTAATCGTAGGTTTCATACCAACAAATATGATCACTCGTGTTCGACCGGTCCAAGCATCATTTTTTATAAATCAAACAATCACATGAACAACTCCAATCCGGCCCACATCTCATTCAAATCAGCTTTCTTCAGACATTCGGATCCTAATAAAATTAATACACATGAAGGACGTAGCTAGCCCCTTTTGCATTCGTAATTACTTTATGCGTAAATGAGATTTATGGATTACGATTTTTTTAGCCAAGCCGGGTCTAGAAGATTTACAACTTAATAGTCCCTGATGTGCTCTAGATCGATGAGACATGAAATGCTCCACAAACTTTTATCCTGGTGCAATCAGCAATACCTTGTTTCAAAACAGTCAACTTTTTGGAATGATTTGATGATTAAAAGGTGGCCAATCCTTCCTTTGTGTTTGAAAACCCTAGTCAGGATATGTTTGAATGGTATGTTATAGTTTATTACAGCATGTGGCAATAGAATGCACCGCCAATTTTGTCCCTTTCAAACAAGTCCAAGAAAACGCGTATACCAACGGGACCCACACGCTGCCAATCCCGTCCATCTATGTAAAAAGAGCCATGGCACAAGTTCTTGGAGGAATTCTATTCTCCCACCATTGGAATACAAAAGCTCATACACTAACTTCTACTGCTCTTTCTATATATCCAGTTTTATAATATATATCTATTTTTCTGACTCCTATGAATGTATATGCTCTCGTTTAATTTAAATCATTCGATTTACCAAAAAAAATTTATATATCTTTAGAACAGTCTTATCAGATTTTTTTTTTTTTAATACTGCTAGGAATAAAGTGGATAATAAAGTGCATCATAAACTACGTACCTCTTGCATGATACACAAAAAATCTGATTTGAGGTATACCCCTTAAGGTATGCCTGGCAGTACTCCTAATGAAACAAAGATAAGTGCATTAAATGAAAGCAATGCATTTTTCAAGCCAAGGCAGCCATGTTCATGAATAGGAGTAGGTTTTAGATTTCAACCAAATTACTTCAGTTCTAAGGTACTTAGATCCAATCAGTTCGGTTGGTGGGGCAGGTCAGGTGTTCTTCCTCTTCAAAAATTGGATTTCTTTTTTAGAGGGTTATATCATTGACTAATATTTATATTGTCTGTTCTAACAATATTATCCATGTTTTGATGTACTTGGATTCATTCCAAGTCCACCCGACTTGATTGGAGCAGTGCTGGGTTCATAAGTGATCAATGGCTGCTCTCATCCTGGCCTATAAAGCTATTAAGATTTCTTTCTTTCTTTTTTACACAAATATTTTTTGGTGAGTTTATAACTACTATGTAGCAAAAGTCCTCGCAATCCGCATGCAGATTGCAATGACCTAAATGCTCAGAGATCTTAGACCTATGTGAAGGTTTAGATTACATAATTGCTTTGAAACCTGACGGCTAGAAACTAGTCTAACTTTCCAACCGGAAACCCAATTAGCAACGTCAGTGATTAATGAGCTGGATTTGGGTCGAATAAATTAAACTTTATGATCAGCTTGTTACAATTGCAATGCTTTTCATGTATGATGGCTAAGGCCCTTCACCTACCATGTCCATGGTACCATTTAAAACAATTGTTACTTGGATAGATGTTAGAGGTTTTCTTATGTATTATTATGGTAAAAGTGAATCGAACTAGAGGATGTGATTGGAGAAGTTATATCCTACGGGCGTGCCCTAAATAACTTCAATCATAACAGTTCGTTTCTATAGACCCTATACTCATCTCAGTGCACCACTACACGAGTAAGAGATTATGATCGGAGAAACCATATTCTACACGGCATGCCCTAAATAGCTTGTTCTAGAGGCTTTCCAATGCACGCTTGAGTTGTTTCATATTATTGGATGCCAATTTAACGTTAGAGATATTTATTAGCAAATTAAATAGATGTAACTATTTCTTTAAAAGCTACAACCTGGCTAAATTTGTAGTTTATAATTTTCCTTTAGCATTTAATAAATAGATGCATGGATTCATATTTATAATAGTAATTTAAAAATTTTATTTATAAATTATAATAAAGAAATATGATTTATTATTATATTTATATTTTGAGCTTAACTATCTAACCACATAAACTCAACTTATTTTTATATGAAATGTATCAATATTTGAAAAAAAATATTATCAATATTTATATTTAACTATGGAATTTAAAACCTTTTTTTTTTATTTCCCTCTCCCACTGGCTTCAAGTAAAAGTTTGAAGTACCAAACTGGCCGGATAGTGACAAATGGCAATGTAGAAGTAAAATAAGTATTAAAAAAAAAGGTCGATCTGGAAATTTGATTGGGAAACTGATAAAGAAAAGATAGAAAAATAAAATAAAATTAAAGGAAAGCAGTAGTATTTATATGCTATTTTGAAACTCGAATATTTATATTCACTAAAAAAAAAAAAAAACTTGAATGTTTGCCACGCAACTGAGCGGATCAATAAGAAGCTACTACGAATTTTAGACATGGACATTAAAAAGGAGGATTAGATTTCGTTACGCGGTGTGAGTGCGCGCGCGCAAAAATGGAGAGGATCAGGAGGTAAGCTCACAGGATGAGTTCTCACATCTTCTTCAGGCAAAATAAAAATATTAGGGTTTTGAGAGATAGGTTTAGTTATATTGGGGTGAATCGGGCGGACATTCGATGGCCTGTAGCAAGCCTAGCTCGGGGTTTCGTTAAATTCTCGCTTCCGTCGCTGACAATGGGACGAGCCGACTAACTTTTCATTACTTTGTAAGATATTCTTATGGAGGGCAGTATAAAAGCTGGTCTTTGTTTTCCCAACAGAGTTCTCATCCTCCCCAAGAACAACCCGGACAGCTCAGTGGTCGTTGTCGCGTTCCCCTTAGAGCCCCGGAGGAAGGTAGGAGAGAGCACGAGAGGTGAAGGAGAAGAGGTTGCGAGGTGTGTCGCTTTTCTTCAGTTCTCGAAAATTTGGATCTTTTTTTTACTGGCATTTGGTCGCATTTGGGCTGGCAGGTTTGGGGAGATCGGTTTGGACTTTTTTATGATCTTGGTTTCTCTAAAGTTTGCATTTTGGCGTGGATTTTCTGAAAAAAGTGGGATCTTGGGGGGTTCTTCAACAAAAAGTTGAGATTTTTGGGGGAAGGGTTCGCCATTTGGCGTCTTAGAATGTGGTGCTGAGTTTTTGTTTGAAGATTTGGGTTTAGTTCAGTTTTGGGTCCTTGAAATCTTCGACAATGGAGTTGTAGTCAGGAAAAAGACAGCTTGAATATTTGGATCTCATCCAGAAAGTTTGATTTCATGAGTTTTTGGACTGTTCCCGATCGGGCCTTGTGGGAAAAAGAGGGGATTTTTTTTTTTTGAGCTTTTAGAAATTTTTGATTCCTGCACTGATTTGGATTATATTTGTAAAGGGAGGTATATTTAGAAGTTTGATTAGATGCCGTAAAGTATTGAGGATCTCTGGGTGCTGCTCATTTTTTGATCTTGTGAAAAGGAGGAAGCTTTGGAGTTTCTTTCTTTGTAAAATGGGAGGATTTTGATTTTGGCCACGGTCTTTTGAGTTCTTTAGGAGTGCTTATGGATCATTTGGGATTTTACTTGAAGGGGAGGAAGTAGGGGCTGAAACTTGGTGGATTATGGCCTCCTTTCCTATACTCTCTCCATCAGTGCTCCCACCATTGCCGCCTGCCTTCGCTCCACCACCGCCTTCTTCCACTTCTCGTCCTCCTGCTGGTTCTCCACCACCGATTTTTCTACCCAATGTCACCTCTGAACCACCGACATCATCAAATGCACCACCTCCGGCGACTTCCCCTCCCCCTCCGCCTGCCTCTTCTCCACCACCGCCTTCTTCCACTTCTCATCCTCCTGCTGGTTCTCCACCACCGAATTTTCTACACAATATCACCTCTGAACCACCGACATCATCGAATGCACCACCTCTGGCGACTTCCCCTCCCCCTGCTTCCACTGCCCCTCCACCTTCCCCTCTTCCTTCGCCGCCGCCATCTCTTCCATCTTCCCCACCGCCAGCTTCCCCTCCACCTGCAGCCTCACCACCCCCGCCTGCTGCCACTTCCCCTCCACCTGCAGCCTCACCACCCCCACCTGCTGCCACTTCCCCTCCACCTGCAGCCTCACCACCCCTACCTGCTGCCGCTTCCCCTCCACCTACTGCTGCTTCCCCTCCACCTGCTGCCGCTACTCCGCCGCCACCGATAGCATCGTCTCCTCCACCTCCTGCTTCTTCCCCACCTCCGACAATATCTCCTCCGCCACCTGCAGCTTCCCCTCCACCAACTTCCTTACCTTCATCTCCTCCACTAACTCCTAATTCACCTCCACCATCTTCCGGCCCTCCACCTGAAATTGTCCCGCCACCATCGCCTTCCAGGTCTCAACCACAACCGCCGCCATCGGATTCATCTCCACCATCCCCATTGGCTAAACCACCCGAGAGTTCACCTTCACCACCAGTTCAACAGTCACCTCCTCCTTCTGGACCCCCAAACCCACGTTCTGATCCATCAGCACCACCACCTAAAGGCCGACCACCTTCTACTCCTTCTCCCTCTTCTCTCCCTTTTCCTCCTCCAGACATTTCTTCTAGTGATGCAAGCCCATCTACCCCGGCTTCACCCTCTCTTCCCGCTCCTCCTGGTAGTTTACACTTACACCCTCCTACTATGCCATTAGAGAAACCCAATCCGAGTTCATCACAAGGGGGTGGCAACTCTGGAGGAGGTGGTGGGATTAAAGCTAGTACTGCAGTACCTATTGCTGTGGTATCCGCTCTTCTGATACTTAGTTTAGTAGTAGCTACTATGTGGTTCATGAGGAAACGTAAAAAGAAGATCGGTGGATATAACGCAGGGCTTGTCCGGCCTTCGCCATTTGAATCTTCAGAAATGTCAGGTAACACCTATAACTTTCCTATGTCATTTTTTAGCATTTTATTTTATTATTGTCCTAGAAGTATTGCTAGAAAACTTACCAAGAAAATGTTTGTGCATTATCATGCCATTATGGCTATTTAATTAGCAGTGTTTACTTACTTTTTCTCATTAGATGCGTCCCATCCAAGATCCCCATCAGCTCCTCTAGTATATCACCATCGTACTGGAAGTCAAGGAGCATTCATAAATTCACCATCTGAAGCAGGGTTGGGCAATTCAAAATCATTTTTCACATATAAAGAACTGTATGAGATAACCAATGGCTTCTCGACCCAGAATATTTTAGGTGAAGGTGGATTTGGTTGTGTTTACAAAGGATGCTTACCAGATGGAAGAGAAGTGGCTGTGAAACAACTCAGAGTTGGTGGTGGACAGGGCGAGCGCGAGTTCAAAGCTGAAGTTGAGATTATCAGTCGTGTGCACCACCGCCATTTGGTTTCACTTGTAGGGTACTGCATAGCAGAGAACCAAAGATTGCTTGTCTATGATTATGTGCCTAATAATACACTTCATTATAATCTTCATGGTAAGATGCAACTTTCGCAGTGTGCTCCTTTTATAAAAGTAACTGATCCTTGTTTGAGATTGATGGAATTTTCATTTCTCACATTATGCAAAAAACTTCTGTTGATTATGAATTTGCATGTGCAGAGGAAGGAAACCCGGTTATGGATTGGTCGACCAGGGTTAAGGTTGCAGCTGGTGCAGCTCGTGGAATAGCATACCTGCATGAGGATTGTAATATTTCCCTAACAATGTGCTTTTGACATATTTACCATCATGAATAGGTATTTATTAATTACTGGTCGCTTGTTTATTTCTCTTGGCCTTTTTATTGTTTTTTGTTAGGTCATCCCCGGATAATTCATAGAGATATAAAGTCCTCGAACATTCTATTGGATAATAGCTTTGAAGCTCAGGTCAGCCTCAATATAAGACTGTGATCTGTGAAATATATTCTTGATACTCATTATACTTTTCTTACTCTTGTGATTAACTCATCTTTATGACCTAGGTTTCTGACTTTGGGCTCGCAAGGTTAGCTATGGATGCTTGTACACATGTTACTACTCGTGTGATGGGAACATTTGGGTAGGTGAAACACGTACAATGGTATTTTTGCTACATGCTGAGTGGAGGAAACCTATTCCATAAAGGTTTCATCTGAATTTTATGATGCTTTTGGCTTAAGACAAACTGAACTTATTTTGTCCTTGCAGGTATTTGGCTCCAGAGTATGCATCGACTGGCAAGTTGACTGAGAAATCTGATGTTTATTCTTTTGGGGTTGTGCTCCTTGAGCTTATTACCGGACGAAAACCTGTTGACTCATCACAGCCTTTGGGTGATGAGAGCCTTGTTGAGTGGGTAAGCTAGAATGGTGAAGTATTGACATTTATCATACCGTATTGTAGAAACACATCGTGCTATGGCCTCATTTTTTGAGAATACATTGGTAATGCCACCACAGAGGTTTGAACCCTAAACCTCTCGCTTGAGCGAAGAGAGGGATGCAGACTACTGGACTAAAGTCATGCTGGCTCATGCTGTGGTTTCGTGAACCCTTGAAATCCACTTAATAAAATGATATTTTTAATATATTTTCACATAAGTTTTATTTGTAGTTTGAACCTAATTAATGTGATTTAGCATCTACGTGTGTCTGGTTTTTTCTAGTAGGGTTATTTTTAACTCTTGATATCAGATCCAAACAATCATTTGATCCTCATTTCCTTCTGTCCGGCCATCTCTCTCTCTCTCTCTCACTCGCTCACCCCCCCCCCCCCCCCCCTTCCCTTCTCCTATTTCTGCTTTTTTCTGTCAATCGCAAGTCAATCTTTCACTTACATATAGATATAATTTAGTTTTTAAGTTCTTCATCAGTGTTATCCTTTGAAAGGTTCGCAAAGTTTCAGCAGATCAACAAGCTCATGTTGGATAAATCCCTTCCCTGGACCTTGAAGAAATTACATAAAATCTATGATCGTAGCCTCATAGGTTGATAGATGACATTAAACTAGTTGTGCATTTCAGAATGTCAGTGAAAGAAGAGAGCATGAGGCTGGCAATGTCCTTGTCTGATTGGATTGACATATTGTTTCCTTGGCACCAAAAATTGAAAAGAATTTTCCTGGGCACCAAAACATGAAATTAAGGAGACTAGGTTCTTGTTCTTGGAAGCAATTAGGATAGTTTTCCAATACCTTTGGGGATGAGGATGAGGACTTTTGTTTTATTTGATGAATGTTAAAGTTTTGATGATGGATGATTAATTTTAGAGTATGCGATGTGAACATTATGGTATTGAATATGGATTGTGGTCTATGTATTTCAGTAATGAGCAATTGATGGATTTCTGGATTTTAATATTATTTTCTGAAGGATGGGCTATTTTACTGTGATAACTCACTATACTTTATGAATGTTCTTTTACTTATATCCATATAATTATATCTATATATCTATATATCTATATATATGTATATATGTATGTTTGTTTGTTTGTATGTGTGTATGTATGTATGCATGTATGTATGGTTGCATCCTATCCGATCTGTAGCATATTTTTTCAAGATTTGCTATATCATCATATTAATATTCTGCTGTATCTATATCCATGTCCATGTTTCATCGGCAATAAGGTTACTAATAAGCTAATCACAGGTATCAACTAACGTTAAGACCATGTAGGAAAATAGTTTGATTGGAGATTAAGATGTGAAATATGATCAGGTAAATCAGCTTATCTGATGTAACTGTATCCTAGGTTGAGATGGAGCTCATAATAGAGGATGAATAAAATTTTCTTACAATTGACATTGGACATTTTCTATAATTTTTGACACCAGGGTCTGCATCACTGGTTTGAAACATAACACTTATAGCTTAGGCTCCGCATCCCACTCGAGAGCTCTGCAGTGTTTTTAGGCTTTTAGCTTTGCAACACCATAAACTATGCATGGATAAAGTTTTTTTTCTTTGTAAATATATATATTTTCTCTTCCTAAGCAGCAAAGTTTGCTACTACAGAAGATGATTGGAATCTTGTAAACTGAGCAAATCTATGGCGGCATGCAATGTTAAAAATCCTTGACACCCATTCTCCACTCCAATGAAAATACTGCCCATAAAAAGTCCTGCCCAAGCATGCCACTTCTCATTCGCACTCTAGTTTCATCAGATTTTCTAGCTTACCATTATTCAAAATGATAGCCTTTGATTAATTAACTGCAAACGCGACATTTCAGGCACGACCGTTGCTGAGCCATGCACTCGAAACTGGAGATTTTGAAGAATTACCTGATCCTAGGCTTGAAAAGAACTATAACCAAAGCGAGATGTTTCGTATGATTGAAGCAGCTGCAGCATGTGTCCGCCACTCAGCAGCAATGAGGCCTCGAATGAGCAAGGTACTAATTTCAATCAACAGAATCAAGATTCTTATTTGTGAGAGGAACATTATATTTACTTCACATGCTATTTTAACCTATTCTTATCTCCAGGTTGTGAGAGCCCTTGATAGCTTAGCTGACATCGACCTTAACAATGGTGTTAAACCGGGTCAAAGTGAACTCTTCAATGCACCACAATCAGCTGAAATCAGACTATTTCAGAGGATGGCATTTGGTAGCCAGGATTACAGCACTGACTTCGGCCAAACTAGTTCCGGCCAAGCTAGTTGGAAGAGTCGATCAGAGTTGTAAACAGGTTACTTTTTGGCCTTACCATCAAGACTAATTTCTTTTTCCTCTTTTTTCCTTTTTGTGTAGTTATTCTTTTATACAGAAATAGGGATCTTTGTCTCATGGATTTGTTCCCTATTCTTTCTATAGTGAAATAAACTATGGCTTTTAAATTTTGATTAAAGTTAGGAGGTGCCTTTAGTGCCTCTATCTATAATCTCTTCTTCAATTCCTGATACTACATTCTGAAAGAGGCAGCTAAGCCTTGTCTGCATGACGTATTGCCGGCTGCAATGCCAGAACTTGAACTAACAGTTTTTGGATCTTACCGCTGTGCTCAATCTTTGGTGTTCGAGTAAAGCGGTTTGAATTCTTCGGCCTGCATGGGAATTTTCAAAGGGTTTTATCAGAAGTTTTGAAGGGTATGCATGCGAATAAGCCCTCAGATTAAGGAAAAAGTTGAATACTCCGGCGTCCTATGAATACTGCTATCGTTTCAATTGGCCGCCGACTCTTCGCTAAAGCGTTCTCCTTTTAGAATTTTTACTGGTTACATTAAAGGTGACCCTGCACTCCTGCCTTACTTTTTTGATATTATTTCTCTTGTTCATGTTTCCATATGGGGCTGCTCGACAGCTTGATCCTCTGCCTCAAAAAATGAATGTGGTTTCCTATGTTAAAATCTTGTTGCATGAGCTTAAAGTGCATAATGTTAAAGATATAGTTCATCATCAACTTTTCTATGTTTCACGGGATTAAATACATGTCCGGACGGATCCTTCTATACTCCTTCGTTCAAGTTCTGACATCCTCGTCAGGCTAAGCATTCAAATTTGATGATAAGCACTATGATCGGTCCGTGGTTAACTTCAATAAGCCTGTGCTGCAGTTTTCCTTAGTTCACGTGGGCTATGGGTTGGGTCCGCTCTGATTTCATTTATAACAACTCAGGATTCCGCCTAAAAAAGGTTAATCAGAAGGTATTTTTTGAATTTCTTAATTTTGTATAAGTATCCAAGATTTCTTTGGTGAATAATCGATATGGAACTAAACACGCCCGCATGAATCCTCACAAAAGGTTTTTCTTTGAGTTTGACTAATAATCTACAATCGGTTTGGGTGGCTAGGCTCGGTGTCTCTTTACCTCAAATGATTAGTGCTAACCCTTCAGCTTAGAATCTCATTCTCGGGATTCCTGCAATCATATGCAAGTATAGACACTGATGGACTTCTATTCACATGACAAATAGGTGTCACTTCTTGCTGTGTTTTGGTATCATTTGGTTGTGGCCCTTGTGGGTTTTGGAGGCCAGAAAAGTGATATGAAAGTAGGCAAAAGGAATGGAATCCTTGCAAGCAACACAACAATAGGCCTTTTGCCTTTGGAGCAACGAAAGCTGATTTCCAGCTTCTCACACAAAAAAGAAAAAGAAAAAAAGAAACACCACACCAACTTTTGCTCTACGAGACTGAGATTGCCAAGCAGCCAAAGAGTTGAAAAAAGAATATTGTGTGATGTCTGAACATTATGAGTAATGCTATGCTCACACTAACCTCCATGATTTTTTCTCAAAACCATTTTACCGTTTGTCGACAATTCTTGTATCCAGGTAATGTACTGCAACCATCGTAGACATGAGGTCCTTCGTGGAAGCTGCATAACATTTTCCCCCTAGAGAAAAGGAAGGTTCGAAACATCCATTGCCGTTTTCTGCCACTGAAACCAAGTCCCCATAGCAAGAAAGCCAAAGCCAGTTAATAACTTCCCCATCCTCACTTGAACTTGGCCTTTGATTTTTTTTGTCATAGGGCTCCCTACCTGAACCTAATATATCTCTAAGGTTGCCAACCTGACCTGACCAAATATGAACAATATTTGCACAATGAAGCTAAACCCAAATGCGAACCTCATTTGACCCAAATCCAACTTGACTCCACCTAACATGGCCAGCCCTATTTGTGCTCAAGTTACACTAGTCTCTGGGTAATTGCGTTCATTTTCCGGTCAAATTGGATCGAGGTCACCGCCGTGGCCGGTTGGACCTTCCGCTATCAAAATTAAGAACATAGGTTGCATCTTGCTGTTCATTGCAAACTCAAAGTCCAATGGTTAGGTTACTGTGATCTCATATCTTCTTTGATCTATTAATTGAACTAACCATTAACAACATCCTTGAAGATTGAGGAAAATTCCACATATTTATCACATCCACACATCATTTTTAGCCTTTTCTGATCTATTGGTAATGCCAAAACACCCCTGATGACAAACAGGTAGGCTTGGAAGTTGGAAGAGTCAAATAAAGCGATACTTTTTTCTGAGGCAACTCAGATGAAGCAATACTTAAAGCCGTGCCACTCTTTCTTAAAGTCACCTCCACAACTAAGCCTTTAGCCTTAAAAAGTTGCGTTCCACCTTAGCACTTTCTGAGCGATGGCTTTCCAGTGTTTCCTTTTTCATTCTTCTTGCTTTCCTTCAGTCTCTCATAACTAATGTCCAACTTTCTAATTTTGTTGGCCGCATCCACACCCGTTATGTATGAGCCGCCATTGCACCCAAAAAAATAAAAATAAAAGAACCAATGTCCAACACCTTCGAGGAGTGCAGCCTCTTTGCCGTGGACTGTGTCGTGGCATGCTGTTGCTGCCATTGCTTGCTCCTCCAAATCATAGCATTCCTCTTCATCGGATTACAGCAGAGATTAATGGCAGTGAAGTGGAAGAAAATCGTGCTGTAAAAGCTCTAAAAGAGATCGAAGAAATATGAATATGTGACTGGAGAGAGAGATGAGTTTGGAGATGGCAGAGGTATTTGGAGTTCGAGACGTGCATGATCTTATTATTGAAGAGAAGCTTTGGGGGGGGGGGGGGGGGGGGTTTAATAGGAGCTCTTTCTTTGGAGAGGCTGACAAGATGTGGGAGGAGTTTGTTATTCCCAAATTATTTGAATGAATGAATCCATCGAGAATCCAAGTCCATTTTATGATGAATTTGGAAAACACAGGCATTGAGTTTTGAAGAATTTTCTGACACCTTTGTGATCTTAGTAGCTCAGGAGCATGCATGATCAGGTGCAGATGTGGCATGGTCAGGCATAGTTCAAGTGCGTGATTGGGTGCAACTTGTGGCTTTGTCAGAATCGATTAATACTCATCTAGTGCGACGCATGATCAACCCGGCATGAAAATGATCATAGGATTTGGATCTAGACCTAAGCAGGATAAGCTCAAGGTGGTCTTATAGATCCCTTCTCGCCCTCATATTCGATTCGATATGGTAATATTATTCATGTGGAGCGTCGAACATGAAGTAGAGTTATTAAACCAAAACACGCATCCAAATCATTTCGTGAGAGCATCGAATCCTCTACAATCTTAATCATAAGAAATTCCTCCAATCAAGGTCGATTTTTAATGGACATGCAACATTGAGCCACATCCAAGTTGTGAGCGATATCTTTGTATCACTAGTTGTAAAAAAATTATACATTCAAGGGATATTCTAAATTTTTTATCTGGCTCTACAACTTATATAACTTTGGTCTTCTGTCTAATACTCTAATTCACTCGATATATTGGTCAATTCAAAAAATTAGAAAAAAGAATTCTTAAATAGCTTCTTTTGTGGCTACTTATTTTTGACCTGCTAAAATCTGTGAGGCAGAAGACAACTAAATTAGGCTTACAACTTGCTTTGTAATTGATCAAGTACTTGGGACACTAAGGTTTATCCCAACCAGATTAACTGAGGTACTTCATCCGCAGAACATCGTAACGATCAACTAACATGTTGCCATGTGGCCTTTCCGGTTCATAAAAGACAACCCCCCCCCCCCCCCCCCCCCCCCCCCCCCCCCAACCGCCGCCGCCAATCGTTTCGGCGCCTTCGTGCTCTCCTCCCGATCCGCCCGCGCTCCTCGCCCTCCTCCTCCGACCCTCTCTCAGGTGAGATCTTTTCTCTTCTCCTCTTCTTCTTTCTAAAATAGATTGAGAGTTTGAAACCCTAGTTTTTGCTCATGGATCCATGCAACCGTGGAGCTACACTGCTCCGCTAGCTTTATTCCCGCCACCATCTCCGCCCCCGGCCCCTCCCCGGCCGCCAGTACAGCCGCTATAGGAAGGCCCTTCCCCTCTCAGGAATCGATTCTTGGACAAAGAAGCCGCTCTTTCTTCGTCTGCATGCTTTTCCTCGCCATTGGGAGGAGTATCTGCGGGATTTCTCTTCTAGCACTGCTTTTTCTTTTCTTCTTCTTCTTCTTCTTAGTCTTCTCCTTCTCCTTTTCTTCTTCTTCGTGGATGTATGTCTAGAATTGAGGCGATGATGATGGGTGACGAGTTAAGGGTTCTTCTTGTTCTCCTCCTCCTATTTTTTGCTGTGCGTGTATTCTTTTCTAGCAATAGGCGAGGCAGCTCTGGAATGTCTGCCGTTCCAGAGACAACCGACCTGCAGACATTGCTAGCTGGGCGGGTCATCGGAGAAGAAGAAGACGAAGAAGAATAAGAGAAGCAATGATCTTTCCATCTCATTGAATCAAGAATCCCCTCTGAGCCTTAGAACCTTAGGTCTCCGGCTGGTGTTTTTTTTTTCTTTCTTCACGGTTGGCTGGTGGTCTTCTTCTTCTTCTTGGAGGGTGATGGCCGTGAAGTTGTGCTTCCTTCTCTCATTCTTCTTTTCTTTTTTCTTCTCACTGGATTTTGCTCCTCTTCTTGGTGTCTGGTCCTATATGAGGAGGCTGTGGTGAGGATTTTGCTACATTGTTGCGTGGGAAAATGGCTTTTCTAAACGGTGAGGCAATCTTGGACGGTCGTTTCTTGTTCTTGTGAAGACAACAGTTTGCAGCCGTTTCAATCTGAGCCTCCTCTTCCTCTTCTCTGCTTTTCTAGTTTCTGGTTTTTTTTAAGAAAAAAGAAATCTTGTCATGCTTTCTCTTTTCTCCAGCTGAGCATAGTAACACAACCAGCAATTGGGAAAGCAATTCAAATAACTCACCAGATGTTTTCCTTACTGGTTTGGATAAGAATGGGTGGTTTAGAATTATGATGTTGTTTTTGTGGATTAGAAATGTGCTACTGGTGTTTTTTTCATGTGCATTTACTGTCTTGGGTTGGACCTGGGCAGGGTTTCTTCTGGGCATTGTGTTTTTCCGCCATGACCCTACAAAAAATTGTTGGCTGTACTCGGTAAAATTTTACCTTCTGATGAGAGCCTGTTTGTTGGAGTTAGATGTTATGACCTTCTTATAAATCATATTTAGTTTTAGATATTACAGAAACAACTTAAAATATGCAGGCTTGGTAATTTGATAGAAGTCCATTTAGCCTAGGACATTTGACAGAAGTCCATTTGGCCTAGCCCTATTCAACCCGATAACCTGAACTGAAGTGAATTTCTCGTGTCGGTTTGAATCAATTTTTATAGATGGTTGGTCTGGTTTCAATTATAGGAAATTGATTTAAATCGGTTCGGTTTCAAGAGTAATTCTAAACCGTCCTGCCCCGAACTATGCACATCCCTACTCTCTACCTTCCACTGTTCCATGAGACACCGAGGAACAAAAGTTTTCGAAACCCTAATCTCACAGCTTCCGAGGTAAATCAAACCAATAGGGTTTCTATCACAGTTATATCTTCACTTCACTTCTTATTATCTTCATCTTCTAATGCTTTTCTTAGTTCTAAAATATGATTTTGTCCTTATCATGGTACTAGTGTCATTCGATGAATTGTTTTCTTGTTTTCTCATTTTCTCTACCCTTTCGATGTAATTATTTCTAATGTAGTCTTAGTATTTTTGAATCTTGTGTGATATTATTGTTTTCTTGATTTGATCTTGAGTTTCCAAGATCAGTCATAGACCATTATGTGCTGTTTGTGCTCTGAAATTTTTAATTTTTATACTAAGTTGGTAGAATATTATTTGAATCTGAAAAGTTGCCCATTTTTGTGGTGAGATGTGACTGTTTGAAAATGTTTATCTTGATCTTTAGTGATTTGGCTGAATTAATCCAAGAAATATGTGAGGATTAGACGAATAAGAAAATGTTGCAAATTTCATGCTTTTGAGTATAGCACCAATGATGATACTGATCCTACCGAAAACATTAGGAAGAAATGTTTCATTCCGATGCAGTGGGTGGTTTCTCCCATCATTCGCGGTAGAACTTTCATCTCCAAAATAGTTTCATCCTTATAAAATGCTTTATATGCTACCATATCGTGGTCATTGAATGCCTAGGTTTGCATTTTGCAACATGCTTGCTTCCTTTTTAAACTTATATGCTTATTGTTAGAAGGGTTTTTCATGGATAAATTTTTTTTCTTAGTCTAGCCTCCTTCATGTCACCTTCTCTTTTACATGATTCCTTTCATTGCACCAGAATCCAATTTGTCATTGACGTATATCAATTCCTATTCCTCTCATGTTGGCCACATGTTTAGCCAATGACATTATATCCAGGGATGTGTCATCTACTTATAACTTCCACCAAAACTACATTGATAATGCACATATCACATAGGATGTCAAATAAAGTGTTTTTTATTTATTTAATTCATGTAGTCACGAACCTTGACACCGGTATATCAATTAGAAAGGGGTAGCATGTGGGAATAGGGTAGTCATAATCAGGACATGAGTTCCTCATATGGACAGCCTTTCTTATACAAAACCAAGTTCTCTGTGTACTTCTTAATTGCAAAATTATGAATTTATAAATCCTGTTCTTTTGGATTTTTCTGCATCATGAAGAAGCCAATGATAAGTTCTTTCAGTCTTAGTGTAGCCACTTTGGTGACTGGCGAACCACATCATCCTGAACTAAATCCAGTTAAGTAGTTTGTGCAACTTTTTTGTCCTTTTGGCCCTATGTAGCTTCAGGTAAATATGTAAAAATTCCTTCATCAACATATGAACAGAAAAAATGATCACATCATCTCCATGTTGTACCTAGCTAGAATAACCTACTAGCGAAACAGTTATATGGCTATTTGTACCATGGCCCCCAGAATTAAAATACTAAGAAGACAATGGACCCTCTTGTCACAATCTTCATGCAATCTGAAAAAAACTAGGGGAATTCCATTAATTAACAGGAAACTATGAGCTAATCTGAAGTGACTCCAGAGCCAAGTTTGTCTGCAACAGATAAGAAAGTCCAATTCCGCATAATTATAGGCCTTATTCAAGTCAATTTTAACAAGATGGCCTGCACCTTGTGGATATCGATTCTTAAAGGAAAAGGGCAGTGCAAGATAATTAAGGTTTTGAGGAATTCATGTTGTTGGTCCAACGTAACATTGTTGCAGCCTACTTTTGTTTTCCTTCCCTCATTCTGTGAGCTACCCCATGGGTGTCTGATGAGGGAGGAATTAGTTATGTATTCTTTCCCTCTCTACCTTTGTTCCTGTTTTCTTCTGAATTTATTTATTCTTGGCCTTACTAGGCTGCCCTTCGGGTGTAATCTGTTGACTGTTCTCGATCATATTGAATTTTGATGATCTTACCATCTTTTGCATCAGGGGAAAAAAGAGTTGTCCACACTCTTACCTTTTGCCCCCAAGATTTGACACATCCATACACAAAAAGAATCAAGTGTTTGTTTTCGCTAGAAAAGCACTTTGCTTTAGCATAACTTTATGAAACATTTTAGTAGCAATGTGTCATTTCATTTTTCATGTTCTTCATTCTTGTTGGTTATCCGCTATCTGTGTTCATCTTGGTTCCCAAGTCTTTCTTTCTGTTTATCATTGAAATCTTTTTCTATTTGATATTCATTATTACCTACATGGATTGACTTCTAAGTTTGTTGCATATAAACAGAAATTCACATTTGTGCTATTTATTTTCACTAAATAATCTTGTTTTCTTTTTTCTCAAACTTTGTCCTATGTTTTCTTTTGTGTGGTGGAAAGATCAGAAAATGCCATTGGGATTGATTACGGGGTTAGGGAGGGCAATGCGGAGGAAACGAACTTCATCACTAAATATATTATCTTCAAAAAGAGGGCCTCGAGACTATTACAAGGGAAAGAACTGCAAGCCCACTGGTTTCCACACTCGTAAAGGTTACCACTATCATCTTACTTCATTCCACACTTTATTTACTCGAACTTGTGTGGAAATTGAAGAATTATGCCATATAATTTGCATGCAAACAAACAAGAATGCAAAAAAAAAAAAGGTCTTAAAGAAAACTTGCAGTACGCTTAATGACTGGTCTTCTAGGATTCATTGCATTCCCCTCTTTCCAAAAATTGCCTTGACCAAGTAATTTTGCTCCAGTTCTATAGACTGTTAAAAGGTCAAGTCGTTGGTTAAAAATAGATGAACAATACCAAACGCACTTGGTGGAATTGGCCTCGTTGGCTAGGTTTAACTGGTGTCATAATTTTTTTTAGCAGAAACCTTTTTTAAAATTGTTTTCCTTGTTGTAGTCAGTAGCTTAGTTTGTGACATGAAGTCTGATTTGGAGTGAAATTTGGCAAAATATGATTTTGATTGTTTGCTGTCAATCATATTGGACAGGTGGGTACGTTGTGATGGATGAAAAGTTGCCTCGTTATGTGGTACCAGATTTGACTGACTTTAAGGTAATTTCTACGTTGCTAGCATCATAACTTATAATGGCATTATCATTTTTAAAGCCTGTAATCTGATCAAGCGATCATTTTGGGAAAGGGAAAAATTACTTGTTAGTTATTATATAAAAGCTACTTTGTATGTTATGGTATCCTGTTGTGGCTTTTTAACGTAACATATTGTTTTTGTGTTGTAGTATAATACTATTATCTTGTGTCATGCAGTACATTGAATGCCACGGTGTTGTAACTGTACATACTTGATATGGCATACAGCTAAAGCATTGCATGCAACACCAGTATATTATATCAATATACATTGTGGTGCACCAACAAAATAGCATATTACTTTACAGCACAATCACATAGTGTTCGGTAACACTAATTTAATATCCAGGTTTGAAGCTTTATCTGAAACAGCAGCAGCCCAAACTTGCTTGAGTTATGATATTAGTTTCGGCTAGAATTTTCGACCAAGTTTCTAAGATTTTGGCTGAAATGGAAGGTTTCCTGCTGGTTATTTATGACAAGATTGTACATGCAAAAGTTTTTATCATTTGTAAAAGCATCGTCATCTTGCACACGCACCGATCTCAATTAGTTCAACTTGTGACGAAATTTGGATTACCATTCTTCTTTTTTCCAATTTTTCTAATTTTGGTATATGCATCGGTGCAGCTGAGGCCTTATGTATCGCAGTGCTCGCGGGATGCATCTGCAACTTCCAACTCAGCAGACTCGGCAGGGTCTGCTAAGACAGCCGAGTAAGAGGCACGCCATGTCTGCTGCTTGCCGCTGCAGGTTCTGGGGTCGGTTGTATGAAATCCTGTCCCCACTGGAATATTGCATGGTAATGGCAGAAATTCTTGAATGGGTGGAACTAAAGTTTGAAGGCTTGCTTTTCTCTGTAGAACTAATGAAGCTCTTCAGCATGTTGGATTAGGCTTGAAGAAATTTTTCTTGTAGAATGTTAAATTGATATACTTCAAATGGCCACATGATTGCTTATTTTTAAGCCCCAATAACAATGACATTGATTGATTTAATCGTCAATTTTAGCTGGACGTTCCACCCGAGCAACCTTCTTATTAGTGTTTCGCCTGGATTCTTGGTGCTTCCTGCATTGTGACAATCTAATGCCCCACATTGGTATCAACAAATTGTGATAGGATGACTTGGTGAAAGTTGAAAGTATACACATTGGTGTTAACAAATTGTGATAAGATGACCATGTGAAACTCGAAAGTAGTATGAGACCGACACACAGTCTTTGATTTTGTCGAAGGCCACTAATGTCCAAGAAAAATGCAACGAGATAACCACTAGCATTTAAGAAAAAGGCAATGGTGCTTCGTGTCCCAACCCCCACTCATACCTTCGTGGAACTCACACAACGGTGGGACTAGTACGAGTGTACTATTCAGAATAGCTAATGCAAGAGCACTCAAATGCTGCAACGATCACGGAAAACACATGAGAGCCATCCACAGCAAATATGTCCGAGCATTATGAAACACAGCCCTCTATGAGAGCCGCCATTATCATCATCCCTATTCCCCATGATCATCTCAATATTTAAGAAGCCATCTTCACAGTCTGATAAGCAGTAACAGTTGAAGACCTGAATTACTTAACCATCCAAGAGCTCTGCAGAAATGTAATTTCGATGCATCAAATAACACCAAATTAACAGAGACATCCATGCCTGTCATCTAGACTCCTGCTAGGACACCATCGTAATACCACAAACTAATTGACAAAGCTTAACATTGAAGACCCGAGCAATAAAAAAAAAGGAAAGATTTATATAGGGCCAAGCCCTAGAAGACGATAAGAGTGCCCTTCTCTCAAAATTTTATTCCAACCAGAGAGACAAAGAAGTAATTGCAGCAAATGGTCTGCTAGTAAGTGGTCTTGCTAGTTGCTGCCAATCTCTAGGTTACTTTAAGCTGCTAAAATCTATTGGTTCCCTCAAGAACTTCTCCATTTGTTTTGCCCTTGTCTTGATCGACATGTCAAATACTTTCTGCCCAAATTCAATCACCAGTCCTCCAAGAATGCTAGGATTAATCTGCCAAAAAGCCAATAAATAAAGAAAAATAAGTTTTGTTACGCCATCTAACTCTCAATCATGTGGACCTCAAAGTCACCTGGCTATAGCTAGTAACAATACAGAAACAACAAAAATCAAATCACATCAAAAGATAGAGACAACTGATTCATGGGAAAGCCATAGAAATGACGAGCTCAACAGCCACCAAGGTCATTCATCATCCAATGTCAATGGGGTAATGGCTGCCCCTTTTCTTTTTGAAGTGGTTGCTCTGTTTAGGTCTTTAAGGGAACAATTTCAATGTCCAAGGCACATGCTTTTAAACCTTTAATTTTTCTCTTAAAATAAATAGACGGTAATTTCCTAAAATAATGTGCCACAATTTTCCTTGAGTAAATATGATATGTCATTATATGGGACAATTTTGAAACACAGTCATGCTAAAACATGCACAAATAACAGCAGAGCATGCAATACAGGAAAAACAATAAAAAAAGGAATACTTAAATAATATTTTTTTTCTTTTTTTTAAAAAAAAAGAGAGTTGCAAGCAACGAGGCTAGCAACGCTTGAAGGGAAAAAATGTTGTGTTTACTTTTCAAACAAAAGTCCAATAACCAGTCTTTGAAACTGAAAAAGGCCAACTTGTTCAAAAATTCAGTCAAGCGAATGAGAATACCTTTTGCTCAACTTTAACAGTTTTGCCTTGTCCAAGAATGTCTTGCAATGTTTGCTTCAGTTCCTTTTCCTCTTCAGCAGGAAGTGGCTGGCAGCAAGATGTAAAAAACAATTAACTTAGCTTTTGAACTGCTAAAAGGTATAACTGAAGAGACTACCAAAGCACTTGAACCAATGGCAACTATGCAGTCAGATTCACAATTTAATAAATGATTGACTTGAAGAATCAGTGGAGAGAATTTTTTTCCACTTCTTTTTGTTTAGTAATATTATAACTGTCCATCTTAACCATCCAGGCAGGTCTTGCCTAGGCGATACAGGCTGGCCAGGCACCTAGGAGGATGCCTGTAACAACTATGAATGGGGTGCCATGTGGCATCAAAGGAAAGCATAAATCCTTGGAGGAGAGAAGAAGAAGATGAAAAAGGTATCAAGAAACAAAAACAACTTCATGATATACAAAAGACAGAAAGATGAAGATGCTGAATGAGAAGAAACCAAATTAGCCCCAACAAATTTTACACAAAAGATTGATAAAAAGAAGTAATATCACACCATCCAATCTCCAAAATTCAGAAAACAGAGAAATGAGTTCGGTTTACCCATAGCACAGTCTATCTCATCTCATAAACTGTTCCAAACTGCATTATGCCGGCGCATGTCACTGACCACTCACAATGAGAGAATTTAATGCACCAAATATTTTAACTGAACTTCAACAGAAGTTGGGCCCAGTCCAGACAACATAACAGTAAAGTGAAATCAATCAGCATAGAATGAAGGAAAAATAGGTATAATAAATAATTGGCACAAAATATGCTAATTTGTCACATTCATGAAATGGTTGATGTTACATATGTCTATCATGATTTGGCTAAATTGGTCTGAACACACAAAAGTGCCAGTCTGCTTATACCGTCCATGTCAATACTGCTCTTGAAAAAAGGTACATGTCTCTGAGAAAGTCAAACTGCTAGGGGTGCAAGCTGGTCAGATAGACCCAAAATTAGACATAAATTCAACCTAATCCTGATATCTAACTGATAGGTTCTGGTATGGGCCTCAAGCCAGGATACAGCTGTCCAATTAATTTAGGAACTGGGTAATGCAAAACTATACCCGCATGAGCAACGATCTCATAAAAAATAAATACCCCAGGCTCCTTGGTTAAAAGTTCCTGACAGGCTTGCAATTGACTATGGAGTCATTGGTTGTGCCCCTAGCGTTAGGCTACGCAGCGATACCTAGGACGAGCTAACATGTACACCTATAGTCAGGGGTCAAAGCTCGTGTTCTACCAGAATTTTTTGGTTCCCATCTTAAGAAGAGTTTTGGAGTGTCCTTTCCCATGTTTTGATGGAGTCAAAAGCCCTTTCTCAACCTATGGTAGAGTGAAGTCGCCCCTGAGTGAGTCAGTGCTGGTAGGTAGAAAATGATCCAGGTGATCTGGCCGAATCCAATGGAAAATTGCAACTATGATTCGAGAGCAAAAGGCCTCTAGTCCATCTAGAATATACTCTATTGGTTCAAGCTCAGCTCAATTCTCTTGGTTGGAGGTTTAGCAAGTAATAGATTCTCTGTGAGGAGCGTTCTAGGAGTAGCAATGCCTCTACTTGATCACAAGAGGCTTTTCGAAGGGCTTGGCTTCTTGGTCTCACTTCCCTTCCTCAACCTCACCTGCTGCTTGCCCATAACCTCCTCTTCCCCACACAATGACTCCACAATGAACGTCGTCCTGACTAGCCTTTAGTGAATAAGAAGGTTAAAAACTTCACTACAACTTTTTTTACCATAAAAAAGTCGACTTCAGACAAATGGAGCAATAGATGCAGCTAACTTTAATTCGATTATTCTCAAAAAAATGATGAAGACCATCAAGAATGGCATGAAACATTACCCTTTGCTTTAAGGGCAAATCATATCTCCCTTTCTAGACTCATAGGAGCAAGATCCTTCCCTTTGTTAAGAACAAATGCCATTTTGCATGCTGAGTTGGAGATTACCCCACAACTTCTTCCGTTAGAAGATGAAAATTGTGATGATCAAAAGATGACAATAGGTTAGCACAATTAGGAGGAAACAAGCATTGAATCATTCACAGCAAGGTTTGCCATCTCGATATCGGACCCCGTACCTGTACCATCCTATTATAGTATCAGTATGCAGTTTGATACGATACAACTTGGCGTACTGAGTGCCAGTACAGTATGATATAGGATTATTGGTTCGATACCGGTATGGTACGGTATATCCGGTACAACTTGGTACCAACTAGTATGGTAAATCTTGATTCACAAAGTTACCAAGACCAGATCACGAGACTTTGATTGACCCTACCAAATTCAATAAGTAAAGATGGAATTTGGCCGACAGGCCCAACTCTAACCAGCAAGAACGAAACCTAATTTGCTAGAAAGAAATTGATAAAACTAAATCAAATCTATGTACAAATCCAACATGATATAACCATCCAACTTTTGATTTGAGAGAAGCTGGGTGGCCGTGCTAGGCTTCCCATGCCCTGCCATTGGTAACTAGGGCCAAAAAAATCGAGGGAAGAGAAGGACCTTAGCTCATCCAATTTCTCATCTAAAATTTTGATATATTACAAGTTTACAACTATACTCCCTCTAGCCCTCCCTACTACAGTTCTACCTGCCCCAAGGATCACCCTTCCTCTTCTCCTTTCTATTTGATCTTCTCCTTTCTCTCCCTCCCTTCCAAACCTCTAAATCCTCTCAAATTCTTGACTCATAATCCATGCTTCAAGTTATATGCAGCTCCAACCAGTCAAAATATTAAAAAGAGAAAAACTGATAAACCATGATGGGTGGTTTCTTCTCTCTCAAAAAGAAGGGTGGATGGATGGATTGGGAGGCAAATGTATTCAAGTGATTCAGGCCCTCATCATTCCAAGATTCACCGGAGACTTCTACCTAACGAAACTTCAATCATATTTGCACCATCTTTCATATTCTGAATCCTTTGTTGCATTCACTTTTGGCTTCTCATTTAAGCTCTATTTTTTCCATGCTTTAATTACTCATTCAATCATACTTCAAAAAAACCTTTCGATTTGAATATATATTACTCAAGATTAATTTATCAAATTAAAAAAAAAAATCATTCTTGCAGTGCTCCCAAACAAATGATGCCTTATATAAAACTTCCATAGACCAAAAAATTACATAAAAAAGTAGCTCAAAACATTTAGAAAAAAGGGTCCTCGGCTTCTAATTGATCTTCCTTGGAGACCTTCGAAGCATGTAAAAGAATATCAGTTGATTACTAATAAACACAAAAAATGAAGCAATAGAACTATAAATAGGAAAAGATGAAGGGTTCACCATGTCCAACTCAGCTAGCAAGACAAGATGGGATTATAGCAGTGGTTCGAGTGAGTGGGAGGAATGAGTGATGGGGATCTGTTTATCATGGCTAGATGAGAAAGAACAGGAAGAGAAAAATGGCGAGGAAGAAGAAAAGGAGAGAGGGCACAAGCGTATGTCTGGAAGTTGAGACTCCTTGGAAACATAATCCAGGTAGATCGTTCAGTTTAGTATGGATGTGGGGCATGGGAAAGTAAGCATGGCTCCCTAGCTTTTTCCTTTTGATTTTGATTCTATGAATCATGTCGAGTTCTGACACCCAAGTGCATCCTACACATGCATAATTGTTTGGTACCATGTTTACAAGCTAAGTTTTAACAAATATATTCATGTGAGCAGCAGCCCAAGCCATATGAGAACACTTGAAGATACCTTCCGAAAAGAAAAACAACTGATAATTACAGACAATTTAATAGTACAGCTGGCGTGAAAATCCTCATGTACATCCATATGTATGTGTGTATATTCAAAAGAAATACCTTAGAAGATTCATAAAAAATAGCTTAGAAGCACACATTTTGTTGGATACCTTGTAGCAATAAGCAGCTGTACCAGTGGTGAAAAAAGACAATATGAAAGGACATTTTAAGTCAAAATGCATGTGATTTCTTGCTTTTCCTAATTTTGCTTATAAGCAACAACTACCATACCCATACCCATAATCTCTAGACATATAATCGCATATTTCACCACAATACGATTGTCAGTCAGAGAGTATGTTATTCAAACCAACAATGGCTTGCTAAATAAAGGGTGACGGAAATACTTTATTCATTGACTCATTTTCAGATAGAGTCTGAGCATTTCTGTTTTACCAAGATAAGTGAACTCCACATTAGCTATCATACATATAAACAGTGCATAAACTAAGAAGGTGAACTTACAATAACAGTTGTAACGATAACTTTCACTTCGCCCCTGTGTGCCATTGCCAATTCAGCAAATCTCTTAGATATACGTTCTATGTTTCTAAGTCTCCCATTATCAGCCAAGACAGCTAGCAAATATCAAAACAATGAAATCAAAAAATAGAATGTCAAAATAATGATGTAACAGAGGAGTCAATGCAATTGGGCAGTAAGAATACAGCTTGTGGTGATCAGCCAAAAGGCAACAAAGTAAAACTAATATGCTTGGATGCTCATGAATTTTAGGGGTATATCCAGCTGAGAGATACGATGTTCTACATGATAAAGTAAATACCCCAAAGATCATATAAGCATAATGAGATGCTGACATTACTCATGAGGATATGTAGAATACGAATGTAAAATAAATCAGAACATGTATATATATCACCTACCTATGCATGAAAGAAATATAAATCAATAGAATGATAACAGCATAGAGATACTCATGATGGAGAAAAGCATTTTGTATTTGTAGAGTATTCTAGAAATGATACATAACAAAATGAAGCAGGTAATAAAAAGCTGATACATGTAACCTATAATGAGGCATTTAAAAAAAGGGAAACAGAATGTTACATGACCATGGGTAGTCCATTGCAAAAGGTAAGCTATTGATATACGATAAGATTCTTTTGAGCATCCGGTTTCAAAAAGTACAAATTTTAGAAAATAGTATCCAACAGTTGCAACGGATAATGGTATACTGTATACTCTTCATATGGGCCATGCTCTAATAACATGAACCCCTTCATCTACCCAATTGTTTAAAAGGAACACTTATCAAGCCAGAATAAATTGATCAAGCAGATAAATTCGCAACTACTGCAAGCAATCAATTGACACTTCCATGCATTTGGGAAAAAAAATTATAGTCAACAGTTAGCAGTCTATCATGGTCTTCGGAAATAGGTTAAGCTTTTCTTTGCTTCAGGCAGACATAATTTATGAAACACTATAAGACACATCAATATAATACGATACAAGATCTAAACACATGCACTGGGTGTGTGCCATGCTCAAGATAAGTAGACACAGATAAAAAAAATATCAAAAATATATAAAAACTCATCCAAATATTTTTCCCAGATGAAAAATACACATCCAACAGTGATGCCTAAATGCTGTACACAAAATGTCAGATGCTAGACTGGTAGCAACACATAATTTACAGCTGTGCAGGTAATGTCATCCAAGCGTGCAAAATTAAAGCATCTTTGTAGCATAACACCAGTTAAATGAGCATATCTCACACTATAGGTTTCTTTCTGATGACACACAAATATAAAAGACATTTGCATCCAACAACCTAAATAGTCTACAGAAAAAGCAATTTCGAAAAAAGCACATTTATTTAAAACATACCCAAGAAATTATTAGTGACATCTGAAAAACCAGCTTCAGAAAATACTTCTTTTACAGCCTTTACCCTAGTCCCCCTAGGTACTGACAAATCCTTGATGAACTGTGAAAACAGAGGGCTCTTCTTGGAAGCCTCAACAATGTCAAGAATCTCGGATTCAACCTTGTCAAGCACATTTGCTTTGGAGGCTGCAAGAAACAGAGCAGATGCATAGTTTCCTGAACCACCAAACAATGATAATGGCACCTGTAATTGCATGAGAAAATCAAGAACTGAAATATAAAAGAAAAGGAAACTGCTCAAAACTATCCAAAATCATTAGACTTAAAAATTCAGAGACTATAATACAAATTCACATATTGCAATTCCTTTGATATATTATTGTAATTTGGTTGATCAATTATTGTCAGTCTGTAATCACGAAATGTGGCTGATTAATTCTTGTTATTGCATTTTGCAGTTCTATTAATGATTGACTCTATTTCTTTGTCATTCAGCAAATTAAAGCAGCATTGTTGCTCCAAGCAGGAACAATTTAAAATTGCCTCAACTTCTCAGAAACAAGGCATGAGTCTTATGAGTTCACTTGAAACTAAATAACTCAAAGCACTAGCATGAGCAAAGTGTGATGCCTTCATACTCACATCAGCAATTCCAAGTTACTATCATATATTGTTGAAAAAGGAAAAGGTTAAAAGATTAACTTTTGGTGACTTTTGTTCTCTGCTAAAAGGACAATCTAGGAACTTCCACATCCCAACTCTATGAAAGCTACATCTGTCAGCTCCTGCACCAAAGTCCACTTTCGCACTCACCCTTGTTTTGAGCACATGACTGAAGTGGTAGACTGTACCCTTAAGGAACCCTTCTTAATCCACCATATCACATATTCTCCAAAATTCAGATATACCCTTGAATACTGATGCCTTAATGTGTAGTCAAGAATTCATCTATGATATATAATACTTGGAGGATAGCAAATTGGTTATTGCTCACAATAATGTCAAGCAACCATATACTGTAGTCAAAGAGTAAAATCATAAATAGCCAATTTGAAAGTTTCTGATAATTGGGGAAATGTATTTGACAGCACTGCTTTCTTTTAAAACGCATGAGGAAAGCAAGTCAAATGCTTTACTATGCAGGTCTGAGATGGAAAGCCATGAAACATCAGCAATAATATTCTCTCTGTCCGAGTTGATTTGACAAGAAAGCAACCGGTCTACTTCATGGACCTTTTCACTCTTCAAAAACATTATGACCTCTGAATCCCATCCTAAGAGAAATGCCTGATCAGCTGCTTCTTATTCATCTGAAAGAATCTGAGAACAGATTAACCATATCTAGCCTACCCTGATGATACTCCTTCATACCTCCTTGGTTACTTTACATACATACATACACACACAATACAAAGTGCCGAATAATTCTACATACTAAATCAGAAAAAACAATTCAATCCACGAAACATGTTTTATACATGTTCTTTTGTAAAGTAAATACACACATAACAGAAAATTTGATTAGAAAGCTGAACAGAAGTATTTCATACTCTTCAATCTCAGAATATAAGGGATGTCCTAAAGAATCTCCTTTACCTTAACGTTAGCTTCGCTTGATTTTGGCTGAGTCGCAAAATTCCTCAAACACTGCAACAGGGGAATGTCATACAGTCAAATTCCACCACACATAACAGAATGAAGGTATCTCAGAACCCAAAATACAAATCGAACTTATAAACCTTCAAATTTCAGAACAAAAGAAGCAATCAAATGATGCGTATTAATCTCAAAACCAAAAGTAAATCAAAGGCATAGATTTCTTCCAGGATTCCAGAACATCAAGAATACATGATAAAAATAAATTCTAAACGGACCTAAAACCTAGAAAAACATTTTTGATCAGATGATAATGATTCCCAAACAGACGAGAAAAAAAAGAAAAGAAAAGAATCGGATGAAAGCAAACAATGGAAAGGAGGAAATGGAAGAGCGAAACAGGATCTGCGATCAAAACCCTCGCGGCTCGATTCACCTGGGAGGTGGCGATGGTTGGGTTTCCGAAGCCTCGATCGGCGGCGGCCCGAAGGGGGCGGGCGGATTCGGCCCTGAGGATCTGCTGGAAGACAGAGAAGCTGGATCTGAACCGCCCCGAAATCGCCATTCGGAGACCCTAGGTCTGTCGCAGCGGGCGGCGAGGGGATAAGAAATGAGGAGAGAAAGCGAGCGCCGGGGATCGGGAAGAGGCGGAACGATGGTGGTATTTTATATAGGTACAGAATTGGCACGTGGCAACGTTCTAATGGACCCCTATCCTCTTCTGTGAATTAAATGCCACGGCTGATCCGTTCCTCGGAGAAAATTATTCGATAGACGGACTCAACATATGACATGTTTATATGACGTATAACACGTGGCGATTTACGGAGTGCCACATTTGTTCGGTTCTATTTGAAGTCAAAATTTCGAGTCCGGTGTCTTCATTTCACCGAGCTGGCAGACGACTCTCAACCAGACCAAATCATAAACCGGTTTGTGTCATGCCATGTTGTTCTATAAAATGTTTGGATATTCATAATTATTAGCATTCAAGCACGTGAAATACACACTTGAGAATAAATAACATAAAATTTTAAATATAACATATAAATTATAAAAACTAAAATAATAACAAAGAGAAAGGATTTTTTTGGTAGGATCTTGCTAAAAAATACTTTTTGTTTATTTATTTATTCATTTATAGTTCATCCTTTTGATACTTTTATTTTATTTTATACCATAATTTTTTTGGCATGACTCTTTCTTTGTATGTTTTCGGCTAGTGTTTCAAATTTTCTTATTTGTTAATAGTTGATTTTTATTTATTGTTGCTAATTGTAATTAGATAGCATATCTTTATTTTTAATATCGAGATTTTAATTTTTTTCTTTATTTGTATAAGTCAAGGTTGTACGGATAATCTGAAAAAAAATAAAAGAGTATTTTTAGTATCAAAAATGATAGATAGAATTTTTAAAAAAAATATTTCAGATTTAAAAACTCATATTTTTAATATAGCATAGAGTAAAAATAATTATCATTTTTTATTTCTACTAGCAATTAGACATGTGCAACACTTGTTTTAAAAAAATAATAAATTATACAAATAATAAATTTTGTTAGCTATATCTAATCGCATTTAAGTTAAAAACTTCAACAAATAGAATCTATTTTGCATACTCATCTCCCCTTCTACAATACAATATCCATAATAAAGATTAAGGATCATAATAAAGCATTACTATCACTATTTGGCCAAATCACCACCTAATGATTTGAATTTTTTTTAATCATTGACTCAATAAATATCAAATTTCTAGATGACGGAAAGAATTGAGATAAAAAATATTTTATTTGGATAATAGAGGAAATATTAATACCATCTATTATTTCAAATTGTGTACATGGCAAAAAAAATAACCGTTAAATAATAATTACTATTCCAAATTTCAACTATGTATGCATTTTATGTCAATTGTAAAAGTGGAAATTTTATTTCCACTTTTAGCCCATCATGTATTAAGCAGTTAGTACAACACAAACCTATGATGGAAGTATTTTTGAATCTCAAAATCTATTAGATGGAAAGCCAACCTGAAAAGAGGATCTAAACCACACTCTTAGCTTAACGTCTAATTCTTATATGTATTTTATATCTATAAACTTATTATTGAGGCATAATCTAAAAAAGTTTCAAGGCAAAAGAACTGCTCTTCAAAATGATATTTGTATAATAATAGTGGAAGTGTAGGAGTGTAGCACAATCTTTGTCCTTTTTTTTTTTTTTTAATTACCTCTTTCAACCATCAAGCAAGGAAGCATATTATGCTCCAAAGATCTAAAGCTGCAAATAAATGAATATTTGTCTTCAGTGTTATTAAATAGCAAATAGGAACTCCCTCTAAAACAAAATACTTGAACTAATATTTGCTTAATATCTAATAGCGACAAAAAAATCATAGCCTATTGGAAAAATTATCTATTACTATTTATTGCATTTTTAAAATTTAATATTTAAAATAGTATAGAATTAAGTTTTGGTGCTAGCATATTACTTGCCCTAATCACAAATTTAATATCGGCCAAGAATTTAATTAATGGTAAAGATTTAGAATTCAAAAACAATTCAGAACACTACATCAGCTTGAACCATCAAAATTCACAAAATTAATCCTAGTAATCAAGTTCTTATGAGCTATGATGCTTTGTCAATCCTAGTATATGGATGATGGATGGCCAAGTTTGGCATATAAAGAGTAACTTGCCCCTAGATTAGCCTTCAAATTTTCTAAAGACAGGACTTTATCCAACAACTGGAGACCTTTAGCTTAAACCCTAAGTAAAATTTGTCAGTCTCCCGGGGCTCCAAATTGAAAAGAAAATTCCAAAACTAGCCCTAGGTGACACATAGCTCCTCCTTTTGTTGATCCAAATGGAGGGGCCATCAATCAATTGCCTTTTTCTCATTAGATGGCACAAGAGTGACCTCCCATAAATTACCTGAAGAAGTCTTAAAGCAGATTGTTGCCTGGTGGGGCCTGCACACATTGTTTTAGCACACCATTTTGAATCTTTTTTAATGGTTGTATACTTTATTATAGTTTATTTAGCTATTCCCACGAGCTCATGAAGCAATGATGATTTTGACGGCCAGTGTACTTTAACTAGCAATGGTTATCCTCAATCTGACCACAACCATTCTTTACCAACAAGCTTTGCCTAAATTATTTATTTATATTGGCTTTTATGAATCTTTTTTTTTATAAATGCTTTTATGAATCTTTATTTACCAATATTTCATAATCAGCATAACTCTCAGCTTTTCCAAACTCTTCCTCTCTAACAATTCTTGCAGGACTTGAATGTGGTTAGTGTTCTTTCATGCTTCCATCTCTCTAGAGAGTGATTCAAATAGGAAAAAGAAAAGGGAAGACACCCATCAATTTTCCAGTTCCCCCTTCCTTTTTACTTCCTTAGCATCTAAGAAGAATCTTCCTCTGGGGAGGAAAAGCTTAGTATCCGACAGACCGTTCCACCTCTTTCTGGGTACACAAACGCAACCCCTTATCAGCATGCATTTCTTTTTTCCTTTCCATGTTGTTCTCCACTCAGTCACAAAAGCTGGCTCCTTAACCTTTTGCTTTACAAAACCCATCCTCCAAGCCTCTTGACACTACAATTGTTCCCCTCTCCCCATCTAAGCCTCCCCCCCCCCCTCTCTTGCTCCATTTTTTGACAACTTAACAATGGCTTCGACGACGACGACGACGACACCGACGCCACCATTGCCGGACTCTGAGGAGTCCATGCCTGCAGGGCCTCAACACGGCTCAGGATCGATTGCACCATTCTTCGCAGCCATGTCAGTGATACTAGTCCTCACAGTGCTAGCCTGCATCTTTGGCCGGGCGTGCGCAGCACGTGCTGCCGGCCCCGACGCATGGTACGATTGCATGGGGTGGTGGCGGCGGCGATGCACCTTGCGCCGCAACACTGTAAGAGAAGCCAACGCGGCGGTGGCGGCGGACTTGGAAGCAAAGCCGAAGGAGAACAACGGTTCGTCACCGCCGCTGCCATAGCCATGAGGTCGTCTCGGTCACGGGTTCATTCTTTGATCCTTCTTGGTTTGGATGTCGATGTTTGCAAGAGAGTTATAAGAGAGGCTTTGTAAAGTGGCTTGAACGTTTGAGGCTTTTATACGCTTGAAAAGTAGTGTTTCTGGGGATGGATGGACTGGCCTTTTGCAATTTAGAATAAGATTGCAGTGTTTGGGCTCATTAGATTGATCATCTGAGCTATCTTTGGCTCAAAGGAACCATGTTCTTTTAGATCGTCCTCACATCATGAATCAAGTTTCGTCTGAATTTGCCTTCAGTCTTAGCAACTGTGCTGGTTTGCATGGCTTTGCAGCTGAAGCATCCAATGGCTGTGGAGAGTTGGATGTGGGGTTGGAGGAAGTTCTCCGAGTAACCATCACTGTCCTCGTAGGAAGCAACCAGCTTGGCTAGTTTCCCGGTTTTTTCTTCTTCTTCATTTTTTTTTTTTGCCTTTTCTTTTAATTTGTTGAAGAGAAGCTGGTTACCAATGGCCGCGTCTCCCATGGAACTTTCTAAACAAAGCTGCTTGTGGTACGAAGGCTTGGATATGTAAGGGCTCAACTATGAAGTTTAGCATGCAAGTCTAAATGATAGCTATAACAGTCCAGTTAAATACATTTAAAGGTCATAGAGAACCCAAATCCAGTCCTTTTAAAAAATCGAAAAAGAAAATCTTGATCAGCAGAGTAATAGATCCCAGTGTTCAGATGACACGTTTATTTTCGGAACATCCAAAATTAATAGCCTCACAGGTATCAATAAGGAACATATCAGTGTTTCTGACATTAAAATCCATTGCCCCAATTACATTATCATCATTAAAATATCCATTTTATAGGAGCTTATTGTTTCAATTTCAGAGAAGGATAAGTATTTGTTTCTATCAGAATTCAGAAGTTAAAGGGAGCACATTAAGAAGGTTAATTTTGAGCTGAAAGATCCATTCAAAATGAAACTAGCGAACAAAAATTTACCGATTGACAAGAGATTGCTTCCAATTCTTTCTAATTTCATCAAGTTCCTACTTGAGGGAAAACAGAATAGATGGAAGCAAATTAAGTTCTCTGGTGCTAATTAGCCATTCAAGATTCATGAGTCCAAATAGTGGATGTTAACAGGAAACCTCTAGCAAGCGTTCAGATTGCGAAGCAAATGTATTCCTTGTCGCAACAACGAGGAGCTATGCTTCCTTTTCAAGAAGTGCCAAAATATCTTATAGATGATACAAACATACTCTGCTGTCTATCTACCCCGGGTTATTTTGCACAAAAGACAGCAACCTCGATCAAGTTATTACGATACAAATTCACAAACAGGCATGTTTCCTGATATTGGAAATGCAAGGAGGCGAAAGAGAGGAATTCGATGGAAGAGAAACTTTCTATAATTTTCACTATGGGACTATAGACATAGAAAATAAATAAATCAATGAGACCAAAAAAGGGCCGGTAATCAAAATATACAACTCTTCTGTGGAATTCGCTTTTGATCGTGTGTGGAACAAATTATACAACATCAGTACCCTGCATCCGAAGATGAAAGAGAAGCAGCGGGTCGACAGTATAACTGTACAATGAGCAATGGACTAAGGCGAGAGAGCTGTTATGGTGACTGAGCTGCATTGTGGACTTTCCTTGCTATGAACTGACTAGGCCGATCGAGGCGGGCAGAGACCCCAACTGTGGTTGGCCTCACTGACCTCTGGCGCACCACTTGGCAGTACTCGGGATCATCTGCTCGCCCCTCCGAGCGTATCCACTGGATCATGTTATGGTACATTGGGAAGAAGCGCATCTGAATTGCAAAATAAGTGAAGTAGGGGATGAGGGTGGCAGGCACCACAAAGAGTGTCAAAATCCAATATGAAGGTGCCGGAGCCAGCGCCTCAACGAACACCATGAAGGCAGTGGTTGATATGGTAGGGGTGATGGCTCCATAGGCCAGGAGGAACAGGTACCAAAGAGCAATTCCACCCCAGATGAAAATGTGCTGTATCAAAGTGAAGTAGCTGACTGAGAGCGCCATTTGGCAGTTCACGACCCAGACCACGCAGGTGTACATGGTGGCCCCAAGAACTTCGAAGCCCACAACCTCGCCACCTTTGCGGAAGGCCTGGTGCTGGAAGGCATAGGTGCAGAAGTAGAAGATTGTGATGGCATTCAGGATGCCGTTGAACATCCAACCAAGAAGTCGGGTCCAGCTGAAGAGAACATTTTGTACACCTTCTTGGTAGAGCATGGGAAACTGCATTGAGAAAGAGATCAAATTCGGGATTAGTTCATAAAGCAAGCATGCAATGCCCGATGAGGAAATTACGGAAGTTTAGATTGCTTCGAATGAGGTTTATATTCTTCAGGGGCAAAAGTTCATGATTTGATGAAAATAAATGTATTTATATGTGATCGAAAAACAAACGTGTTTATCAATGATGGGGGGTGAAGGGCATACCTTGAGGCAAAATCGAGGAGAAACGTCCTGGTCGAATACCCCCAAAGCAATCACAGGGAGTGATGTGAAAAAGACGTTATAGCATGACAAGAACCAATCATTATATGCAGCTTGCCCAGAGAATGTCGTATAGGCCTCAAACAAGAAGAGAGTGAGACCAAATGCGATGTTCTTGTAGAAGAAATAGCATATCTGCAGAGAAGTTAGAGGAACATGTCAAGCACCAGGCTGCAAAGAAGTGATTCAAGTTTAAAATGTACAAGTCGAGAGGTTATACCATTGATGAGATCCTCCTATAACACCAATGCCCATGCACAAGTAGCAGTCGCTCTAGAAATCTAAACTGAGCGATGGCAACATCACTCGACATGACAGCCTGAAATTGAGCATTGTTCCAGAAAAAAATTAAATTTTAATACTTAGAAGACCAGAAATTCATGCAATCTAAGGGAGCGGATAAAAAAAGAAAGGATAAAAGGGATTCAGATAGAAAAGTCCAGTCTGGCATCACATTCTTGTGCATCCTTGTAAATATTTTCTCTGGATTGACGTTACTGACCTGCATTCCTTCAGCACCACTGATACCAACCCCAATGTCTGCTTCTTGAAGCATGCCCACATCATTGGCTCCATCACCAATTGCTAATGTGACTTTACGAGTGCCAGTTTTTACAAGTCGTGTGACCTGGAAAATTCAATGATGCCTTCATTCAATTCAATACAAGGAGGATTAACTGAAACAGAAAACAAGGGCAGCGATATTATTCAAAACTTTGCCAGAACTCACGAGGGCTTTCTGTTTGGGAGATGAACGGCAGCATATAACTGATGCACAGCCAACTGCCAGTAGTAAGAACATGTCCTTGACGTCATCTTCCAAAGCATATGTAAGTGACTTCCCATCAATGATCAAAGCTAATGATTCAGTACTTGATGGACTAATAAGTTTCCTCCCCTCACTTATCTGATGGACGACACTCTCCTTTGATGCCTGAAGTATCAACAACAAACTGTAAATATGTTGAGAAGGACCAAATTGAAAGTTCGATAATCAGGTGACAATTCAGAATACAGAAACCTTATAGAATGCAGTCCCAAATAATAATATTTCTAAATTTAATCAGCAGATTAGACAAAATGCAAAAGTAGTTAAATTCATCTTTAATCTTCTCTTTCATATAACAGTCAATTAAGATGCAGTGAAAGGAAATATAATAAACTGACCAACCTTATAGGATGTAGTTCCAAATAATATTATTTCTAAAATTAGTCAGCAGATCAGACAAAATGCTATGGTAGTTAAATTCATCTTTAATCTTCTCTTTCATATAACAGTCAATTAAGATGCAGTGAAAGGAAATATAATAAACTGACCAACCTTATAGGATGTAGTTCCAAATAATATTATTTCTAAAATTAGTCAGCAGATCAGACAAAATGCTATGGCAGTTAAATTCATCTTTAATCTTCTCTTTCATATAACAGTCAATTAAGATGCAGTGAAAGGAAATATAATAAACTGCCCAACCGATAGGGAGGCTCCAATTTTATGAACCCCCCCATTACATGTAAGAGTAATTAGTACATAGAAACAGCTGAAATAACAGTTTGTTTATACAGTCAATAATCAAGTATCTGCCCGAGATATTTTGTTAACATCCAGATTAAATATACATTTCATCCCAACTCTGGTTCATCCTACAAGAGAAGTCATACTATATTAACACAAGGAATGATAGCTTAAGACTGTGACGGTTGATCTGAGTGCTTGTAATTCAAACATGGACTTCGGGAATCTTATCATGATGACAAATGTAGCATAAATCTGCCCAGTGCACAAGGAAATGAATATCATCAGAATGTGAACCAAACGCATAAAACAAGTTTGGGCATAACTAGGTGGCCATAAAGGAGTCATCCATGATGTTTTATTGCAGTGCAACTTCCCTGTGTTTGAGTTACATCTTCAATCACTTTGTTTTAAGATTTTTTATAAGCAGAGGAAATGGAGATTTTTTAATAAACAACCTAGCAACTGCTGACTCTTATTTTCAGCCACGAAAGATAAGCTTAAAGCCTTAGTAGCTAGAAACTTATGCTAAGGTTGGCATACCCACTTGTAAACTCATCCATACTCCCGATTCCTTAATGTTTCCTCATTCTAATCTCTGTTGAGAGACCTATTTCACTGAACCCACATCAGAATTCAGTCACACCTGCTCTTGATTCTGCCAATTAAGCTTTAAACTGTTTATCTTCCTTCTATATCTTTATCAATTATTAGGATAGCCTTCACTATTTAGAAATTTGAGCTGCCAGGTCAGGTACACAAATAGTATCTTGACCACTTAAAATTATCCTGATTCAAATACCCTGATATGAGGATGATCTTCGGTTAATAAAAAGGCAAACGAATTATTGAATAGAAATATTTTCACGAACATAATAATAGAATAATAAACAGTAAATTTTACCTTAGCAATAGCATCCTTGTTTCCAGCTTTCTCCAACTCTTTAAGTTCTGGCGTTTCCAAAGTGATGATTATCTGCTTCATTCCTTGTCTTAGTAGACTACAGGCAAAGCTGCAAAAATTAATGAAGGTGACTGGGTAAGAATAATGTACAAGAAGATTGAGAACACCCCCATACAACAAGCATTTGAAACTGGAAATATGTATTTCAAAGGCATACCCTATATTGACGGCTGTCTCCATCTTGTCACCAGTCAGTACCCATATCTTGATTCCAGCTTGTGCAAGTTTGTCAATGCACTCAGGTACCTGTTGACCCATTTTAGAAGAAATAAGCATTAGCACATACAGCATGGTTATAAGATTCACATGTACAATTCCTTGAAAACCTTCTACACACCCCGAGCTGTAGTTTGTCCTCAACAGCGGTGGCGCCAAGAAGAATCAAATCTCTCTCGATCATATCGGCAGCTTCCTCGATTTTTTCATCTCTATCAGCACTAACTGAATTCTTGGCCGCCGTGAAGCTTTCATTGAAAGTCATGTATTCTTCTTCATCGAGTTCACGACATGCAAGAACCAAGGTCCTTAAACCTGCATCAGCATACTCATTCATATGTTCCTTGGTTTTTTCCTCAAAATCCCTTCCATCCTTTGCAAGCCTTTCAAACATAACACTGTTTATATCCAAGGAAACAAAGGTCAGGACAAAATGTTGGAGATTTTGGATGCATATCTTTTTTTCAAAATAGACGATGAGAAATGAGAAACTTGGCTCCCTTTTAAGATTTAGTTAGACTTCTTAGACAGATTGGTGTAGTAGCTTACAAACCTGTCAGCACCTTTGCTGAGTAATAGCAATTTCCCCTCCTCATCTCGAACTATCACAGACATCCGCTTCCGAGAACTATTGAACTCCAAGATATTTAGAAGCTTGTATGACCTACGAGAAAAAGAAAAAAATAGATTGTAAGTTGCAATTTGATTAGAATTTACCAGCAAGTCATGAAACTGTTCCATCAGCCTTGAGTATATTTATTTCTCACCTTTCAACTGTCTTGCCTGACATGGGATCCAGTTCATTCACAGAGATGCTTGTCTGTGTCCTCTGGTAAAATTCAAATCCCAGCTCCCTTGCCGCAATAACAAAGGCAGCCTCATCGGGTGACTCGGCTTCATATGATATCTTCCCAGAGTCTTCATCTTCTTCAGGTATACAAGTATGGCAGATTGCCAACAGCCGAAAAAAATCCTGAATAGCATCAGCACGAGGCTCATGAACCCAATTCCCATTCATGAGACGTCCGTCCTTAAAATTAAAACCTTTAATTGCAGATTTTGCATCCACATGATTTTCTTCGTGTTCTTCGTTATCAAGCTCATTAACCATTGGGGATCCTTTTCTTCTAGCCATTGCTCTCTCGATCTCTGTGACTCCGCGTCCATAAGCAGTTCCAGCAATGGAGCATTTAATAAACTCCATTGAATTGCAAGTCAGGGTTCCAGTCTTGTCCGAGAGAATTGTGTCAACTTGGCCAAGTTCCTCGGTCAGGTTTGATGTACGAGCACGAGCAGGCGTGTCTGATTCCTCGTGATACATTTGAATATCTTGGTTGATGAAAAAAGCCTGCAACACCTTGACGATCTCGATGGATACATACAGAGAGATGGGGATGAAGTAACTATACAGCATCATTGCTGTCAAAAAGTGCAATATTGCTGCAATAGGTGCTTTGTTAGGATCATAGAAGATTGTAGTGTCATCTGGTCTAAGGTACCATCTCTTCATCTTGCCATCTTCTAAGTCTTCACGGGTTGCGATGCCAAAGAAAATCGAGCCGATAGTTGAGATCAAGACCAGAGCAGATAGGAGGAGGTAAATGATTTTATCCATTTTCCTTTCAATTTTGCTCCTTTTGGATGGTGGATCTGTGGCATTTTGCATGACTTTTGTGTCATGGCCTGTGAAAATAACAGCCCCATATATGTAATCGGTGTTGCGCAGCTTAGAGTCCCTAAGAAGAAGTTGCTGAGGTGAGAGAGGGTACTGCTGGTCCTTCAGTTCCATGCTTCCAACAAAAGTGTAGAGGTTCGCATTTGGATCCTCGCATCTGATTATTGCTTGAAAATCTTGGAAGCTAGAATCAGCTTGTAAATCTGAGGTTGCCTCAAATGACTGCTTCAATTTCAAATTTGTTTCTCCATCAAGGTTCATGGTCTCGACATAACATACTGCATCTGCATAACTGGATGAAAGCAAAATGAGGTCGGCAGGGAAAAATTCATCCTTCTCCACCTTCACTATATCCCCAACTCTCAGCTTCTTCCATTCTGTATAGTCAAAGTTACCATCCTGACGATGCACTTTAACTTTTCGGTTGTTCACCTCAGAATCCTGGAAAAAGGTATTGTTCGCAGAAGCGCACATTAAGTTATTACATACAAGCAAGTCAACATGAGAAGATTTGGGAAGACACTTCTTTGGCAGCCCAATTATAATAGCACATTTGGATAAAATTTGGAAGGAACTGGTATTTGGAAGATGAATCTTTTAAAAAACATAACACTAAAACAAAATTGAGCAACATAAATGATAATGTTTGGTTAAATATCAGCAAAAGAAGTGCACAAATCCCCTTTTTCTTTCAGAAGTAATAGCGAAATCAGCATTCCTTTGTCTATATCAACTGATAGAAGATTCTCACTCAATCATTAGAAAAACCCAGTCAGACAATTATAAAGCTCTTGCTTTCACTTCCATATCCTTCAGAAAGGCCAGAGTTAATTATGTAACCTAATTGACACCGTTGAGACATCAGCATACATGATTATGTTTAGCATTTGCACCATCCCGAGAAAGGAAAATTCTTTTTTTTTTCTAGTACAGGGAACTTCCTACTCACTAAATCCTGGAAATTTTCTAGATTGTAAACAATCTATTCTGTCAAGTATCTCATCTAAAAACATCTTCCTCTCTTCCCCTCTCAAACTTTAAGAAGGTTAACATGTTCTGATCGATGAAATTATTCAATATGACTACTACCAATGCTACTATAACAGAAACAGCCATACTCGAAGTCCTTTCTTTTATTGCTTGCCAATTATTAAGCTCATCAAGAAACCCAAAATGATTCAGGAACAAGTTCAGACAGAGATGCGATCCGATCCAACAGCACGGTTATTAAGATAATATATTTCAAAAATCATCATACTGGATTCAAAATTTTCCCAAACAAGAGTGATAAAATTTACCTGCTGGTTGCGCCTCCAATCTTCGACGGCCTCCTTCGCCATGGTTGCTCCAATCACGATAATTAGCGGGAGAATTGCACTCACAGCACTGTAAGGAGCCAAGGGGGTGAAAGAGAGACATCCGGAGACCAGGAAGTAGATGTTGGCAACCCTCCTGAACTGCTCAAACAAGGACTTAGGAATGAAGGTGGCCAATGTATACTTGGTGGTGGAGACATAGTTGGATCCATAGTTTAGGTTGATGGCATGTTCGCGATCCGGGTCATTGGCATAGACTACTCGGGAGAAGCCCGGGCGTCCGATCTGGGAGTGGTCTTCTTTGAACCCCGACCTACCGCATGCAAAGCTGTATAATTTACTAACATGGAACTTGCTTCTTCTCCCTCTAGCCATCTCTTATAGTCAAGTCCCAAGGGATGAAGCCACCCAAAATGCAATCACTACCAGTTTGCAGCCAAGTGGAGTGATAGAGAAATTTTTTTTAAAAAAAATCTAATATCCAAAGAAAGCAAATGAATCAGGGACCTGGAATCAAAAAATTCAGGGAGAAGGGGGAGAGGAAAATCCCAAATCACAATCTCTTCAGAAACTGAAGCTCCCAAAATACTCAAACGAACAGCAGAATCTGGAGTTTAAAATTCCTAAAGCTTCTTCTTTTAAATCACTCCCAGGCTTAATAATCCCCAATCAGCAGGAATAACAAAAGAACAGAGCTTCCGTGTCCGAGAATAAAGAAGAAAAGAAAGAACAACGGAGCCCAGAACAAACCAAAAAAAATGCCCAAAGGAAACAAAAGATCCCACCTTTACCGCAAGTTCAAATACAAAATCCCACAAATAGATGAAATTCGACAATAAATCACCAAAAAAAAAAAAACCCCAAGCTTTCTCTATCTTTCGAACACAGAATGCCGGAGGTCAGACTCTGCGAAGAGCTATAAGAGGCTCCGGGCAATAAAAGGCAAAGAGTTGGGAACAGCAGACCATCTTCTTTGAAGCCTTCGCCGTGGCGGGCGGCATCGCGTTGAACCTTCAAACCGTGCCGTGCTCCAAGTCTCCCCCATGACTCGAGCACAAGCGAGAAGAGACAGGAGAAATCCCGCGGAAATCTCACGTGGAAGCCCAAGAAAGAAATAAAAATCGAAATTTTAGGCGAAGAAAATTGTCGCCGTTCTAGAAGGTCAACTTCACCAACATGGTAATAGTCAGAAGCCGGCTTTTGACGGCGAATCTGACGACTTCCCGCGGGTGGTGCCCGAAATCTCTGCCTCCTTTCCTCCCTCCCTCCCTCGAAGGTTCTTCTCGGCAGAGCATGGCGCCGGGGGGACATGAGAATACGAGCCGAGCCAATAGATTTTGGTGGAGCCAAAAAAAAAGAAAGAAAAAGCAAAGATATTAATTATAAGATCTCCCGAGTTTATCAACTTAATTTAAATTGCAGGTTGGTATTAATGCAAATCATTTAAGTTGCAGTTTCGTATTAATGCACGTCAACTACTACATTGTGCATTATGCCTGGTAACAATTTAAAGCTCATACTAAGTTTGGAAGGAAGCATATGTTGATTTTCTTAACCTTTTCGACTCCCTTTTTTTTTGGGAAAAAAATACTAATTATAGCGATTACTTATTTTTTCGCTAGTTGAGGGATTAAGTTGTTGACTCCTACTCAAAACAAGCTTCCTGTTCCTTCAACAAGATTATCTGCAAAGAACGTGCTTTGCTCAGGAAATCTATAACAAATTAATTTCCTATGATATTTTATTTGCAATTTGATGTATAAAGGGTGAAGGAAGTAAAAAGAGAACCGGCATGTAGATGGGCGATTTAATTGAAGATACTTTGAAGATGCATTTAATTTTTAGTACATCTCCAGTTTTATAATATTTATTTACCATTATTAACTTTTTGCAACATACACCTTACTACATGAATATATAATTTAACAATCTTCTTAGATAACATAATACCCATAATTAATTTTCCCATGCATAATCAACTATACCAAGTTACCTTAAGTCTTCTTTTCTAGAAGGCAATGGGGGACAATTTCACCAATCAACTATATAGAAATGATAAATTAATGAATCAATAAATACATGTCTCGTACCGCCATTTCATCAAAAAGAAAAAAAATACATGTTCAGTAAAGATTGCACTATTTAATTTTAAAAGCTTTGATTTATCTCTAGAATCCTTAAACAATTTTTTCTTTTAAATGTTGAGACTAACAGCCCTATTCAGATTATAGAACTGGAATATGGAAGTGGGAAGGGGGAGGAGCATGGCTTCTGGTTTGATTAAATATGGGCATACACTTAATTATCAAGTCCATATCCAATTTCCTCTCCATTATGTAGAAAACTCCATACCAAATCAAAGCAAAAGACTGTACCTACTTTTATGCATGGAATTCTCTTAAAGTGGGTCCCTAATTTTTATCCACCATAAATGTACTTCATGTGACCCACGTGTCTCTGGGTCTTTGGGGACGAAAAGACCCCAAGTACTGTTCCCAAAATGCCCTCTTTATCCACCTTTTACTCGTTATTCCATGAATATTATGGGGGCAGAACGGGAATAGTACGGGTCTTCTCGATGTGCAGCCTAAAGGACCGCGTGGAAATACGATTGCGGTTAGGGTTGTTTGGGGAGGGTCAGAACGGGAATAGTAAGGTGGGAACTTTGTCGGCTTCTTCTAGGGGTTGGAAGCGGGAGGTGCTTTGATTTTTAGTTTTTCTCCCGCCCTCTTCGGATTCTTTGCCGGCCTAGAAATCAAACTGCTAGAATTAGAATAGTAACATTTTTTTTCCTAAAACAAATTAATAACATGACAACTCAATATAGCAAAAAATTTATATTTTACACCATATATATACATATACATATGCATATATATATATATATATATTATATAGGATAATACATCACGTCAATCATCTTATCTAACTTTTAGAGATCTTATTCATCTCAAATTAAAATTTATAGAAACGACATCAAATAATTGGCATGGTGCACCGCCACATAACGCAAAATATTATTTATCACGGTGTAGCAGCCTTTGTAATAGAAATCGATATACTTGTTGTTTTTGTAGATAATGTTTTAAATGGTGAAGTAACAATTTGAAATTTAAATTTGAATAATAAAGTGATATTTTTTAACTTTAATTTTGAATAAAAGAGCAAACTTTTATGTATCGAGCCCGCCATTGAAACCTTAAGGCTAGCTAGGACACTTCAGGCACTCTGTTCTCAATCATTTCTACCCTGTACACCTGCACTTGTTTCTGAGTCTAATTGTATTTTAAAACTAATTGATATGACAAAATGTTTACTTCTAGAAAAATAAATTTGATCCAAAAGATTTGGCTGACGCTACTAAACACCAGGGATAGAAGACCGGTGATCTTCTTCTTTTTTTTTTCTCTCTCTCTCTTTGTATTTTTGAGGCCATTGAAGATATTGTTTTGAAATGGTGCTTGCAACATAAAGCCTGTGTTGCTGGTATAAATTTGACATGGAGAACAAATGCATAAATAAAGCTTAAAATATTACGTACATGCAATTATTATTTCATTTGTTACCTGATTACGTAGCATAGTCTCTACCGTGACGTCTTGGAAACATTACAAGGTCAGTCATAATCTTGGAATATTTCGGTTACCACTCATAAATCAATTACCACCTCAAATTAAAGCAGCATAGTCGCCTTCTTCAATACGAAGTTTCATGTTTGCATCTTTCTTATTCATCTAGTTTCACATCTGTTCAGATGCAACCTATCAAAGTTGTCATCAATAGTCTATTTATAAATGATTTTTTTACTTCTGACAGTCCTTTTTCTTCTGGTGGAAGTTCCCCTGATTGTCAAGAGGTAATGTATTTTTATCAATATGTTATTGGGTCATGTAAAAACAAACAAAACAGAGCAGGGAAAGTTCATGGCTGATAAGGCCCGGCGATGTGGTTATGCTACGTGAGAGGACATCTAAGAGAACCGTAGCTTTCTTGGGAGGCAACTTCAACTTTCCAGGGCTTCATTTTCTGAAAAATTCTAATACCGTTCCCTTTAGACTTAGGAGAGGAATATCCTTCCCTCAATCACCATCCTATACCCCACCACTGAGGGGAAGAAAGATTGAAAAAGAGGTGGCTGAAGGGAAATGAGATGTCTTGATGAGGTGTCAAATGGGAAAAGGTCTATTTATGTAAGGGGATTGTATCTTTTGTGGAAAAAAATAATTCATCATGCTTCGCCTGAATCCATTATTAGACCGCACAAAGTTAGCTTTGTGATATATACAGATAGATGGATAAAAACATCCAAAATATTTTAAGATACGTGCAGAATATGATCCAACAGTGAACATCACAAAAAAATATCAATTATTCTTTTTGCGCAACTATTTATACCTCAAAGCCTCATACTATAGAAAAAGCCAATGCCTCAGGGCTTTTCGATTCAAACATTGACAGTGCCTCTTTTTTCTTTGAAAAAAACCCTTCTATTAATATATAGTCAGCTAAAAACCAAAAGGTGGAGGTGTCCTGGGCCCACAACATTTTATATATGGTACATGATGTCTCGAAAGTGAGGGCATTGAGGTCAAGGATTTTTTGGTGCGAGCGTGGAAAATTTAACATCAAAGTGGGGCTCATCTAGAAGTATAACTATTAGTTGGATCATATCCACGGAGATGATGGACCAGTTCAATCATGAAGCAACACGTTTCATGCGTGTGTATTCACTCTTTTCTATTTTGTCCATCTATGAACGCGTTGCTCTACGGTTGGACTAGTCCACCAACTAAGCGATGGACTTGATCCAATCAATAATTATTCCATCCTAAAGATCCTAGGATAGGTTGGTCATAGTTACTATAATACTAATGTTATTGGATTTTATCTGCTACATTTAATTAGATGCTTGATGGGTGTTCACATCCAAACACATAAATGCAATATTCTAGAAGGAGGTAAATTTCCAGGAGTCAAAATTACATTAAGTTGAATATCTTTGCAACATCCAAACAAAATCTATGTTGAGATATAGACATTAGTTGTCTAGATTTTCATGGCTTGCATCACAAGAATGAACATTCCAAATAGAATAAATTTTCAATTCTTTGTTTGTGTTGTGTTTGAGTAGGGGGTAGCGAGAGCTTTGATTGGCAAACCTAATCCGAGAAATTAACTTTATCTATTATTCTCTTATATTAGTACTCATAGTAAACACAAATAAATAAAAATAATTATATATAATAATATTAGCCAATTAATTTAGTAATATAAGACAGTGGGGTAACAAAAAGTAAGTCTATATAATTTTATGGATGTGTCCATAGAGATTGTCCTTGGACTACTATTTTTTATACACCCTGCCAGGTTATACATGTATCTTCGCATGTCTCTTTTGTAGCAATGCAAAATATCATGAGCCCTCGCTGAACACATTATATATTCTCTTCTTCACTGATAATGGCTATGAAAAAGTAAAGTATCCAAAAAAGTATTTGCATAGCAAATTTATCTAGAACAGTTTTATTTGGATTCATAGCCATCTATCCAAAATATTTCCATTCTCTTGCACAAATTATGTGCACAACTCATGCATGATGCTAGAGACTTGTTTAGTTTACAAAAAAAAATTTCCTTGATAAAATATTTTTTTCTAGGAAGCTAATATCTAGGTATATGATGCCTGAAAAAGTAGTTTTTCATTTTTGGTTAACCATAAAAAAGTACCATATTTTAGAGTAGCTTATGTTTAATCGAGCATCTATTTTTCTGAAAAAATTATATAAAATATTTGTTTTGCTCTTATAAAGAGAAAGATCTTATTTCATTTTATCTAAAAGCTTAAGAATATTTTTTTAAAAAATATATACCAATTTTCAGATAGGAATTGAACCTTTTGATATCCTATATAAACTTTTTTATATAAAATATAAAAGTTTTATTAGGTTACTTTTCTATCTCTTTTTTTAAAAATTCTAACTGAATATGAACTATTTTTTTTTATTTTTTTGTTGATCGTACTTTTTTTTTTTTTTCCTACGAACCAAAAGAGTCCTAGTTTTATCAAGATGCCCTTCCTTACAATGCTGAGCCGATCGCTTGCAACTTAAACACCTTTCCCCTGGCCTTCCTCATCTTCATATCCTAGATTCGAAAATCTTTATGGGTGTAAGTTGTGATTCCGTGTGGTTTTAGTTTAGTCTATGCAAGAAGTATGCATGTGCTTTGTCTGTCAAAAAAAACTGCCATTTGAAACCTCACCATTCCCACATGCCACAGATCTCTTCTGCGTCTCTTTGTTCTAATGAGACCTTCGGAAGCAAATGATTCAATGCGAGATGTTTTGGAACTTTGGGTACCTACATCAAATTCATCAATCATTTTCTTTTAGAACAGAATACCATCATCCTTCACTTGGTAAGTCACATCATCACATGGGTAACTTCTTCTTTTTTTTTTTTTTTTCATATGTCCGAAGAATTAAATGGCAAAGGCAGCCGCATCCCAAGTTACCTGTAGTTTTAAGGAGGAACAGCTCATTAATGCCAAATGGCATTCATTTAACTCTCTCCCCTCCATCTTTTTTGGGTCCCTCGGAGTCTCTTTGCCAGCTACGGATTGGCGTTTGCTTTTTTGCCAGGGTATGGAACGTAGAACAAATTCTACTTTACGGACGGAGTACAGATGGGTGGGCACAATCTACCATCTGTTTTGCTTCTTTAAATTATTATTTGCATGCAAACAAGTAATAACAATCAACATAGAAAAAAAAAAGGCAGATGAATTGCAGACATTTCCCTCCCCCTTGCTTTTCTCTCGTGCCTCTAATTACATTTCATATGCGTACTTATGGAATTCCTTGAGCTATTTATTTTGGATTATTGACGCCTATTTTTAAACCTTTTCAAGTGTTTCCATAGACTTATATTTTTTGGCTGCTCCAGAAGATGAAGTTATCGTGGGACCTAATTCGAACACGGTTTCCATCAACAGCATGCATCGCTAATATAAAATGCTTCATCGCTGGCGTTTTTAAAAATCTTCGGCTATTAGCGACACTTATAAGCGTTGGCACATTTTATAATTCACGATGCGAACAAAAAACATCGCTGGTAGCACATTCGACGCTTTTATGATATTTTAGAAAATATCAGAAATAAAATTACCAATATTTTTTTTTGCATCGATATATACATTAAAAAGCATCGACAATCCACCGGATACTTTGCCGATGTGGCGAGATGTTCTTTGTCATAAGGGCACAGTTCGGAGGAAAAGAGAGGGATATCTCTATCGATCTTGGAACAAAGGAGAGGGAGAGGGATGTGGGGATGTAGTTGGGGTTCGACGGCAAGAGAGTCCTCCAGGTGCGGCGAATCCTGCGGAAATTTCGGGGAGTGGGCGGGTCGAGGTGGAGAGCGGCGCTCAGATCCTGGTCTTGTGGAACCTCAGCTGACTTTTCCTGTCCAAGAATGTGTTTAGATTCGTTGCTAAATTTTTATTTTATTTAAAATTTAATTTTAATGCTGATTTGTGTTAGTTATATTGAGTCTTAGACTCAATAAAACAAAATTTAAGTTGGCATTGTTTTTGCCTTCTAATCGAGAGTTGACTCAGATCCCACCGTAGGCTTGTGATCGTTGTTTTACCTCGGAGTACTAAGACGTCCCTGGGAAACAGACTTTGCCTTTGTGGGAACGGTTCCACAACTTGATATCTTTAAGGGAGGCGACTTAGCTCCATCTTTCCTTCTTTTTTTTTTTTGGTAAACGGATAAATTAAACGATTTGAGTATATGTGGACATCTCAACCTCGAACCTTACCGTTCTTTCTATCTTCAGATGTAAACCGAGGCCGGAGCCACCAGCTACGGAAAATAATTGGCACCCATAGACCAGCTACGGACTGACCCCGCATCGTATGACAAGATTGATTCTCTTATACAAGCGGAACAGCCCAGAAACCTAAAACACACAATACGCTACTATTCTTACGGAGCCTTCATTCTTCCGAAATTTCTTCCTTCCATACTGTTGCCTCGTTGTTCTGACTTAAACATCAAAAATCTCTGATAGTGAATTTTTTACAGGCTACCCAGCTGCGCTCGCACCTCGGTATGGATACGATGATAACAATATTTGTAAAAATTTAAAAATAAAATATTTAACAATTGAACAGAAAGTTTTGTTGAATAAAAACGGCATTATCTCTATTTGTTTACCACTATTCATGTACGGTTAACTAAAAAAACTGATGCAAAATGCGTGAGAATGTAGTTTGTTTGATGGAAAAATTGAATAGCGGGTGAAAAAATGAGGGGAAACCATGGCTCACCCCCACTGTCTGATGCATCTGATCAGATATTCGTTTGCAGGCATTCTTTCTACTTTCATTACTTCAAAAAGAAAAGAAAAAAAGGCCAAACATGATGAGAGATGGAGAGATTTTTCAGACCAAGCATATTTTCTATAAAGCTAATGAAGCTGCGAATTGAATGACCATCTATATGGCTAACCATACTGGTAGTACCTTGTGGACTGTGAATGGAGGGCTGCTTCGGGCGCTCCGAGATATTCTATTTTTTGATCTTATTGGATATATCCATGCTCGTCAGATATGTGGATCGCCAACCTAACAAAAAAAAAAACTTCTTCTTCAAGCTGATTTTTGCCGTTGGCCTTCCACTTTACCCCAAAAAAGAAAAGATAAAAAAAAAAAAGGAAAGAAACGGCTGAATGTTATGTTCACTTCGAAAGGGTACGTTTTTTTAAGCGTAGAGTGGGTGGGGGGCCATCTGTCAAAAGGAAGGTTTCCTAATTTTTTTGACCTTATCATAGCAACTTTCAGCAAAGCAAGGTGGACCAAACATCCACTTAAATCTGTTGGTGCCAACCGTTACTACCCTTCTCGAGAAAAAATACTCGCCTTCTACAACATAGGATTAAACAATTTAACAGCAACTTGTAGATTACCATACTGTTTTCATGGGCCCTAATTAACGTGGGAAAGAAAGGTCCACGTATTAAAATTACCAAGCCACTGTCACCAACACTAAAATACCACCTTGTTATGATGAAAGGTATACTTTGGCCGGCACATTAATTCCTACATTGCATGCACCACGTGGTCATGCACGCAGACAATGACAACCGCTCGTTCTTGTGGACATCATTCGTAGAGTGCTTATCCAGTGTACTGCCATAGAAACGAGTGGTTATGAATATCTGCATGCACAGACATTTGGTTCATGCATGCTACTAGGGTATAATTTCTCTTTATTTTGTCGGGCCAAACACCCATGCCCAAATGTAAGATCCCAAGCTATCCACATAATGATCCCATCAAGCACCAAACACTTTGTTTAAACCTTTGTAACAATAAATGGCAAATCAAACTCTTGGAGCAGGTGCAGCCATATTGAGATTAGGCTTGTTTGGTGATGGTCATACTTTGTTTCCTAAGGGCCCCTTCTCTATCTAACAAGACCATGACAGCCCGTCTGCTTGTTCGTCATAATCATGAAAGAAAATTTCAAACTGGAACCAACTTCACCACCATGTAAGTAGGCCAAGATTAATTTGGAATATTGAATGCATGCTAGGAACCTACTTGTTCTCGATGTTGGACCCAAAAAGTTCAGCGTATGAATTAGATCACCGCGTATATCTCAATCTCAGAAGACTGTATCAAATCATTGAACAATGACTTTAAAAAAAAATCATATAATAATTAACCCCTTAAATGATTGATGATGACTAATATTGGTTATTACGGCCGATCATATCCATATAATCTGCATGTAGAATTACATGCAGCTCACATGCACAAAAGCCAACGTACATCCAATCTGTGCTCCACGATATGAGCAAAAACAAGATCAGTGGCTGTGATCACATGAAAGGTGCACACCAACTTTCTGCACGACTTTTAATGTTTTTTTTTTTTTTTGGCATTGTTTTGGTAGCCCACGAAGGTGCGAACGCGCAATCTTGAAGAAGTCCGAAATCTTAATAAACTTAGATCCAAGTACTCCCCTTGATGTAGCGTGTGAGGAACGCACCCGGTCAACTTTAGAAACGTTGAACGTACATTGTGCGGCCGCATTTGACATTTCTGGTGCTTTTGAAAATTACTCCTTCTGAACGGATCAGAAACCACTGGGCTTTCTAAGAAGGCTTCCGCTTGCCAAATTGAGAATGATCGCCCCCTTGGAAGACCAAAAAAAACCTTAAACATAGAACGCATCCCAGATACAATAATGCACTAAAGAGAGGTGATATATAAATTATAATATCTGTAGCCGTCCAAAGCCTGATTTGCTGATCAGAGAGCTCCAAAACAATCAGCGCTCCGATGGCTCATAACACGTTGCTGGCCTGCAGCAGATCAAAGATAAAAAAAAGCTAGGCTTGGAGGATCGGCTTTGATCGGACTCTCCAATGCTTTTAAGTCAGATAGGGCTTTGGAGGAAGAGCAGAGGGACAAACTAAATGACTAGAGAATATAAAAACAATTGAAAGAGAGTTCGACTACCTTCTTTGGGTGTTGGGTCTTCTTTTATTGACGAAGAGTCCTTCTTCCAATGGATTTGTTCTCTAGAGTTTTTGATTTAATAGGAAGAGATCAGGCTTTTCGTATCTAGATCAACCCCTCTACACCACATGCCACCTTTTAATTGGTTGGCATATTTTAGCCGCATCAATATTCATATGCATAGTTACCTATGTAAAGAATTAAACTATACAACGTGGTATTGAACTGAGCATCAATGTTGGCTTTGAGGATGAAGAATAGGAAGCGAACCCAACTTGGCGGCACCTTCAATGGTGAGAATGAAGCATTTCTTCGGGCCATCATACTTGCATTGAGCTATACATGTGTCTATATGCAAACATAGCAAAAAAACTCAATGAACAATGGAAAGGTTAATAAGAGTTGCAAGCTTACAAGAAACTCTAATTGTCAATACGTTAAATATGCAAGGATAAAATCCTCTAAATTGCAAACGTTGTTTTCATCAACAATAAACATTAAAAGAGAGGATTTCTTGCCAAAGATACGATGAGGTTTCTAGTATTCCCTCAACCATTACACAGAATCAAGTTGGAAATTTCAGGTTAGGAAATAAATAATGCAGAAAAGAAGTAAGAACCGAGCACGCTGGGTTCTGTTAGGCGAATCCACCGACTGTTAGGCGAATATGTTGTCTTTCAGGCTACCTATGTCTTCAGAGAGGCCAATAGCACTGTAAATTAGGTGGCATCCTATGCGGCTCATCATTTTAGAGATTTTATTTGAGAAACCCATGACTCTGTTTCGCCTCCTTTGCATTCTGTTCTATTGTGTGACTCTTTGAGTTGTGCTCACACCTGGCATGGGTGAGCTGCCGATATACCAAAAGAACAAAAAGTTGCCATTCTTAATGTTGACTGCTACCCGGCCCAATCGAACCCACAATCGTTCCTGTGTGCATATGGGATTGAGTCAAGCTAGACCTGGACCTGGCCTGTGGCTCTAAATCCCTCTTCGAGGCTCTTCTACTCCAGGGCATGAAGATAGCGAGACGATATCAAAAAGAAGCCTAAAGATGCACGCTTTCACCTCTCCTTCCCTCAGGTGGCAGTTCCTTCAAAACACCGCTATGGAGTAAGATAATGGCAAACTAGAGCTACTCTACTAAAGCTCGCCACCTTCCTTTACTTCAAAGTCGACGTTTCATCTTCCATAGAAAGGTGCATTAATTGCTTCATGTCATAAAGTTATTTAAACCAAAGTCATGGGCCATACTGCTCAGATATGAAACTATTTGTGAACCAACATGGATAGCTTCATAATAGCCTCCATTCATCAGTTACAGCTTGAGAATGGTGATTACATCCAAGCAAAGGCACTCCATATGGTTGTTCTCAAGTCCTTTCAATCTCTCTCCAAAATTAACCACAAAAATTGCCCATAGAGGCATGGAGCCCTGCTAACAATATATATATATATATATATATATATGAGAACTATATCTGAACCATAAAGTTCCAATCTCCTCAAGCTAACACAAATAGCTCTCAGTAGATAGGCTTATATAGAGACGAGAGAGACAAGCCAGGACATTCTTATATGGACCATGGTCGTTCCTGTGTCCTTTTAAACCATTTCCCGATCTAACCACCTTCCTTCATCTCCAATCCTTAGCAGCCTTCTTTCGTCTTCATAAGCTCAAACATCCACCAATCGACACATATCCATTCCACCCCACGAGTCATTCGACATGGAATCCCTTTGGTGGCTTTGCTTCTCAGCCTCTCTTCTTCTCGTCCAACTTTGCACCGCCGGAGCACAAGCACCGGCGGTTGCACCCACCATCCTACCACCACCGGTCGCCCCCACACCTCCAACAGCTGTGACACCACCACCCTCTTCAAGCCCGACAAACTCGCCACCTCCGGTCTCTACACCACCACCATCAGTGCCACCGGCATCGCCTCCTGTTCCATTAGCGCCTGCATTACCACCACCACCAGTATTGCCGCCGCCACCGACATTACCACCACCAACAGCTTCGCCACCAGCTATAACTCCGGTGGTGCCACCGCCAGTGCCACCACCACCAGTGCCACCACCGCCAGTGCCAGCACCGGTGCCGCCACCAGTACCATCGCCGCCAGTGACACCGCCAGCTACACCTCCAGTGATGCCTGGGCCGGTACCAGCACCGTCAATATCTGTGCCGGCACCTGCTCCGGCAAAGCGCAAGGGGAAGCACAAGAAAAGAAGGCACAGAAAGAAGCATGCACCAGCACCTGCACCGACCGTGCCAAGCCCGCCGGCGCCGATTGCGCCCACGCCACCTGATGAGTTGGATGTAACGAGTCCGGCACCTCAGCCAATTGATCTGGTGATCATGCAAAATTTCAAATTAGATTATTTTCCAACAGTTACATAATATATTATCAAGATATGGATATATGATTGGCATAAGAAAAGTACTTGCATTGGGACAAAAAAAAAACTTATATATGTTTTATCAGACACTCTACCAGTAGTATACATTAAACTTTACAGCAGTGATAGTGCATGTATAACTGCCAGATTTTTATTTTTCTTTTTTTTAAAAAGAAACTCAATAATATAATAAAATGTATAAATTTGATTTAAAAAATATAAAAAAATAAATTTGACAAAAGAGAGAGAGGGAGAGAGAGAGAGAAGAAAACTAGTGTTTGTCAAAACAATTGAGCGGTGGACCGTTTACAATGCTGCAGCTTTAGAGCAAGTAACAATCCTCAATCATGCAAGCAATCAAAATAAAGAAAAAAGCTATAATGCATCAGTGCTTCAATAATCATGCTTTACTTCTAGTTTTATAAGATCAGGTGCACATTTATTTTCAAAATAACATCGATCTCAGGGTTGTTTTGTTGTTTGTGAGTTTTCTAAAAAGATAATTGTAGAATCTCATCATCTATAAAACAAGTCTCACACATTATGGGATAGATCTGTTTCTCACAAAACTCATTTTTTCAAAGTTTTACAAAACCAGTTTTATAGAAATATTCAAACAAAAGTTTTTTTGTTGTTGTCAAACTCAATCTTTTTCAGGTTTTCTACAAACCTATGTTAATTAAACCCAACAACTAAATAACTTAGTGGAATTTAGATATGCAACCAATTGTTTTAAAACAAAAACCATTTATATCAATACAAAATATATTGAACAAGGACATGCATTCTTTATGGTCACTGGCATGGCCACATGTGCTATGTGCCAGCAAATATCCAGAGTTAACTCAGAAGACAAACATTGTTAAGGCAAATGCCTAATCTTTATTGCTTGGAGGAGCTTTAAAATATTTTAAATTGCAAAATAATGCTAGTTAAGTTTCTAGAGTTCAAAGAATTTAAGAACTATGGCTCATGCATGACTTTGCTTAATCCTAACGACTTCTGCTCTTCATTTTGATTATAGAATGGAAGCATTGCGATGTTTGAGAAGGGAGGGATGCTCCGAAACTGGGTGGGAACCATATTGGCTATTTTTATGCTGTTAATTGTCTGAAGTTAGCACTGCTTGCGGCTCGGTAGAACAATCTTCCAGTTTTGCTCATATTACAGAGGATTATTGTCTTCATTGTTTTCCAGTTACCAATGCCATCTTCATATTTATCATCACATCTGTTTGGGCGTGTAATAGAGAAAGTTTTGTTTTTGAACTATGCAGTGGAATTGATTCAATCACTTTGGTCCGCTTCTAGTGGTTGTTTTACTTTAACCTCACATCGGCTTATTCGCTTTATTTTTATATGATGTCATTCCACCTTATCTGAAAAGTGTGCAGGTTTCCTCATAGCAACCAAAATGGTCGTTCAATCAGACCATTGACTTTGCCATTAGGTTAGTAGTAAAGCTATCAACTTTGAGGTTTGGTCAACATAAAAGAATTTCATCAATGGGTCAAGACACAGACACAACTTGAGCAGATAAAGCCATTTTTCTCTCTCTGATCCACCATGATACTGTATCCTTTTTTTCAAGAGCTTCTCACACATGGCTCATACCCTCTTGAGTTGAGAAATAAACGACCACAGGATCCAGGGACAAGAAGTGATAGGTGAAAATGAGGTCGAGCTCCATAAGATGGCTCACCTTTTAGTCTTTTACCCCCTCTAAAGACTCACCAAATCTGAGTTTTGCATGAGGGAGCTTTTATTGATTGAACTGGATGGCATATTTGAATCCACATCTCTTATGTCAAAAATTAAAAACCTTGCATCTAAACCCACTAACCTCTGCAGCCAAGCATCTAAAGACAATCCCCATAGCAGACAAACTAAATTAGCGCACAATACACTCAGTGCATCATTTTAAGTTGTGCTCCCAGTACACATCAAGGAAATATCTTCTGATATATCTTTTGATTGTGCAGCCATGAAACAACGAAGAGCACCAAGAATATTAAACAAACACTGGTCCCTTCGGTGCATCATACAATTGAAGACCAAGAAATGATTATTGCCAAGAGTTCTCATTATCTGCATAAGACCTAATTGCAGTGAGACCTGTACAGCTGCAACTCCAAAATTATGCAACTTTATAGCAGCCCTACAAGGCTCTCTTAAATGATAGCAAGAAAAACCAGCCTTAACATTGGATATTGACTGATGTCTGAAGAAATATTTTCAAACCTAAACTGAGAGACAATACCCAATCCTACTGAAACACAAAAAGGACTAAATTTCATGACACCATCATCCATCCTTTTCGCTATGACTACTGTAGTGGTCAAGAAGATCTACCAAATGCTACAAAGTACTCCGAAACAGCACATACATCATTACGAGAAATCGCATGTGTAAATCAACACTCCACGTGGCATATTTTAAAGCATGTTATCAACCTCAACCATCCCTTTAGAACAGGATGACTCTTGAAGAAACACAGCGAGAACGAATCACTTGAACAAACTCCCCATCACCGAACATATTTGTAGCCAACTGTTATTGAAAAATTTATGCAAGATTTTTTGCTTAAAAAACTTCAGCCTTTTAGCTCAACCTACTCACCATAACATCACTATATAATTCAAATTATCAAGCCTGATAAGAGACAAATATACGTGCAAAAAGAAATAAAAATGTTTCAATTTATACAGTTTTGAGCTAACCTCGACCTTCCCATATCTTGCAGCAAGATGTTGATGGAATGGAGAAATCATGGGCTCATCAATAAGTAAATCTGACTCTTTGGGAAGGGCCAGCTTGCAGGAAGAAGAAAGCTTGGGATATTAGATAAACCAAGGAAAAACTGAAGAAAAGCTCATGGTAGACTTTCATTCATCTGATCCTCTATTTTCGCTCAAGTGCACCGCATATCCTGTTTAAACAGCATGCTGTGCTAAGCGGGTATTCAGAAATTGCAGAGGACAAGGCAAGCTTTAGATAGAAGATTACTATCACGCAGTTCCTATCAAACAGGAACAATTTCTATGATTAGAAAGAAAGAAAGAATCACAAAAACATGGTACAGCTGTTCCTGGGATTTCAAAGGAAGATAGCTTAGACCAATCTGACATAGGCCTATGTAGATAAGCATGCACCAGCGCTGGCACGATAGATGATGTATGACACAGACTCGCATCGGCCGGCATGCAGATCCATAATTGATAGTCAAAATAATATTAAACTGTATAACAGATTATATTTTTTTTAAAAGCATGGGCCAGGCCATATTGATGTATATTATGGTGAGTCCTAGTGTACTAATTGACATACAAAAATACAAGTCACAACAACTGATGTTAGGTCAACAGATACATACTAGGACATAGAGACTGTGTATCATACCAATGAGGACTTGGTAGGGCATCATGTAGCATATTACAGTATTCATTGATTCTTTACACTTAGATTGTATATTAACCCATTAAGTGAGATGAAAACTTACTTGATATAAAATCATCTGTATATTCCCTATCGATCACTCCATGTGCCATGGCACCGACCTGAACATATGGTCCCATATGTACATATATACGATGATAATAAGCCTATTCATTTCAAAGTTTTATCATCGGCCGCACACACCAGACAAACAAGGCTGACATCGTCACTTGCAGCGGCAGCATAATTGTTCAAATCAACCAACTTTTCTGAACTATATGAGAGGCCTATAAATGCAGTAGAATGGTTAGTGTTCATTTACAACAACAATCAATCGTAAAAAAAAATTGACAGAACAAATCTGACCTATTTTCCCGGAATTGGCAGGCAAGTGGCATGTAACACGATTTTTTATTACATTAAGAAGTTTCACACGCTTACCAACAGCAGTTATACTCAATTTTTAAACTAACTGCACTGCAAAAACAAAAAGAAAGTGTACATCAACATTTATGGATTTGGAAAACAATTAATTAGATCTAGACATTTATCAGGTTTCAGAAGAACAAAAATTAGCTTTCTTGTAACTTACACATGAGACCAAACAACCACTTCAATGTCCGTGGGATGCGTACATATGGTTTAATTTCGAAAAGGACTCCTTTATCAGTTTTTACGTAAACAGCATGCAGCCTCCCAGCCTTAGTTATTGGGCTATCAAAAATTGCAAGAAGTGCCTGACACAGTCATAAGTTGACAAAAGTTATGGCCCAAAGTAAATTAAAGTCATGTAATAGGAGTGCCAATTCAGATTCAAAAATGTGTAAACTTTAGAAGAAAGCAAGACAACTTACTGTGAGAAACTACATGTTACAGCATGTATGCAATTGATTTTTCTTTTCATAGAAAAACTGCTTTTGTAGGTACTACTTCCTTCGAACAATAAATGCTCAACCACCTAAACACAAAAATTACCTGTCCACGTCTTGACTAATTGCACTTGAAAATGCAAAGATTCTAATCATCTCAAGTAATAATTCTCAGCAATAGTTTCTTGTTAATAATTGGGCTATCAGCGGAACCTCCATACCTGTTCATTGCATGAGAGTATGAAGCCACACTATTAAGCCATTACTTTGAAGGGATTTTCATGGTGCATGATAATTGTATTGTCAAAATTGACAGGCATGTCCACTAAGAGAAAACTGTAGCAAGCATAAGATATGGACTGTTGAAGTGACATAATATACATACACATGGAAGCATAACTTTAAAGATATTAAAAATGAAAAATGAAAAGGAGAACAGAATCAAGAAATCGGAAAAGCTGGTGAATGATATCTGGCCTATAATCAGCAGGATTAGGATTCTGCTTTCTTAGATAGCTGGCATGCTCATCCGAGTTCGGAATGTGGAATTTCTGAAGAAAAGAAAATTAGCTAGGTCACCTAAAAAATAAAAATAAATGATAAGAAGGCCATTCAATAATACACATTCTAAGCACATGGCTGTAACATCTTCCAAGCAAAAAAGGATAAAAGATTATCTACCTTTAAACCCATTTATAAGCATCCAACTAGTTGATGCATAGCAAACAACTATAGTTTTTGGGCACATTGGTCTTTTTGACTTCTTATTTACATGACTAAATTGTTTCTAAACCGGGAAAAAAACCTGCACTAACTAAGAACAACCTAAAAAGCAACTTCTGCTCACCTGGCAACCTCCATAGATGCTTTCCCAAGGAACCACGAGGCTAATACTAATAAAGCCTTAATTAAGCACTGGAGTAAAATCCTAATCCAAATATCCCGTCCTAGGAGCTATTTTCACCTGTCTTTCCAACGCTAACGGTCATTTTCACTTACTTCCCTGAAAATTTGGCAATTATAAACCATGAATTTAATCAAACCCCTAACCCAATCAAGCCCTAGAGCAAAACCCCAATCTGGAAAACCCTACTTTAACCCTCGAGATATTGCCCTAGAGCTAACGGTCATTCCACAAACTACACTCGTGCTCCATGGTGGACCGGCTTCTGTGGATCCCTGCGAGATATTGCCCCGCAAATGCTCACTAGACTTGCCTATCAGGGGTAGGCAACAACCTTGCCCGACTTGTCCCCCTATCACCTCTTCACTACATCATAGAGATCAAGAATGCACAGGGTAGCCCGGACTTGCCTTTCCAACTCTTATATCCAGAAACCACAGTTCTAATCAGACCCAGAACTCTAATGGAACCGCAGTCCATACCCCGATCCCAAGAAAATCCAACTTGAACCTCGAGAATCACCCAAATAGCCATTCCCACGCACCTTCCCTCCTTCGGTGACCAAGAACCGCAGTTCCAATCAATCCCAGAACCATAATTAACGCCTAGAGCAAAACCCTCACCCCAAAATCCAATCTTTAACCCTATAAACCAGTCCAAGAGCCATTTCCGTTTACCTTTCCGACTTTGCCGACGACGAACATTCCCGCCATCAGCTCCACAGCCTCCTCATTCCTCCTCTCGTCCTCAGCCTCCGCCGCCACCTCTCCATTCCCCGCGCCCTCTTCCTTCACTCCCTCCTCCTCCTCCTCCTCCTCCGCTTCCGAGACCTCATCTTTCTCCTCTTCTACCACTTCTTCCACTTCTGTTTTATTGTGTTTTCGCCCCATCACGGCGTCTCTCCTCGCCTTCTCTCCTCCTTGCTCTCCTCCGCACGCGCAACTCAGGTGAGCCCGGAAAGGGATCATTAAATCATCAGCCGTCCATTAAGATTGGACGCGCAATATGACCGTTGTTGATCATCAGGTCGAGCCACCGGTCGATCACGCTCACGATTTTCTTTTTTAAAAAAAATTAAAAGGGATTAATCTCAACCTTCCATTCGATACCCATCTCATTTCAACTAGAATGGAAATTTTATTGGAAATGACAAAAAGGTAATATCATCCCGGCAAGCGCTGGGCAACTGGACCCAAAAAAAAAAAAAAAAAAACATTAGCAGCTATATATGATTTTTATTTAAATTATAAAAAAAGTATAAAATATTTTATATGCCGCTATATAATATATTTGTATCTATTATACTTTTTTATCCTTTTATTATTTATGCAACTTATTAACTGCACTCTTATCATAGATGGTGAACATAGTTAATTACTGCTATTCTTATTATTAAGAAAAGCATGCTTCTAAGAGCAATTTATCTATCCAAAATATGATCGCAGAAAGAAAAGATATTTAAAAACCAAGAACATATCAAAAATATCATTCGGTTCTAGAAAGGCATTACAATGGTTTGTTGAATTTAACAATCAATCAGATAATATGGAGTCAATCATCTGTTCTAGAATTTTGAATTATGATATTTGAGATGTTGAGGTGGTGTAGCATCTTGAAAATATATACGTGTTTATGATTTGCGTTGTTGTCTAGAATACATGTTGGAGACTCATTAGTATGTTGTCGATCAAGTAGCTAATGCTACTTGATCATGAGCAAGCATGAATTAGCCTATATTAATCTGATGGTATGAACATAAACCTAAAGAATGGACTCTCTGTTGTATGCTAATTAAGCTAGCAGTCATACCATTCCCCCTTGTACATTTTAATGTGGAATACTATGAACTGTGAGATGGCATCTAAAATCATCTGTTTGCATGTGAAATTAACTGACAAGAGAGGGGGTAATCAAAATATTCTCTCTAGTTCGCATGTCAAGAAAAAATTATCAATTTATTCTTGAAATTTAAACATTCCAGTGGAGTGATTCTTTTCCAAAGTCTCAACCATGGTCAATGACCATGACTGTTCTTGTCACTGCCAATTTTAAGGACAAAACGAGGATTTCAAGAAGAAGAAAAATATATTAATAAAGAATAATTAGTTGTGCCGTCAGGGTTGATTGAGATTTGCACTTGAAATGAGAATGATCTAAGTGGGGAACAAACTTCAAGTCTTTTTCTGACATTAAGATTTCAAATATCCTCGTCATGCAACAACTAAGGAATCCCCCATTAAATTTCTAATATATCTTGTAAAGTAAGAGAATAGGGACATTGCTACAGGGAGAAGTAATAATCCTAAAAATACATGATAGTGGTATGGCCTTTGTCACTGTTGTCTGCATATGATTTCATCTGTCCTGCTTATAATGCCATAAATAAATATTTAACTCAAAGTCTACTAATAAATTCAATATAGGATTTAAGCAGCAGCTAATCATTTTTCAATCACAATTGCGATAATCGTTGCTTCACTCCACAAAATATATATATGTAAAATATAAAAAATGTTGTCATTGTATTAGTATTATATGTTATATAAATACTTTAGATCCCTTTCCAGTTCCCACATTCTCACCTAGAAGCAGATGACCCAATAATTTGATGGGACAAAAGTAGACAAGAAAAAGGAAGGCACCTAATCTTTCATTCACTTATTCAATTTAAAGAAAGGCTTATGCGCAAAGTAAATTCAATCAAGGGATTCCACTCCAATAGGATTTTAAGTGATAGTATGATGCATCATCTTGCTCGGAAAGATAATATGATGCAACTTATTGGGAGCCTTACATGTGTATTGTGACATATTCTCCTACCATCAAGGTAGAAGAAAAATGTGGCAGTTGCTCAATATTTGGAAGACAAAAGAAATATCATGGTCTCTAAAAGAACATGGAAAAGATAGGGTTTCTATCTAGACAAGGAAAATGCAATGAGTTTCTCTTAAGTATTTTCCGGCATAAAGATGTACACCTCTAGACCCTTATTTCAGAAAGCTTTAATTTACTGTATAATTTGTATCATCACATGATAGCATGGTTAAACATTTGAGCGAAGCTTCCAATGGATATATGGGAAGGTTCATATTTTAATTAATGTCGAAGTATAGATAATATAGATGAGAGGGAACCACTTTGTGGATGCTACTTTTCTTGCTGAGAGTAGTATGCTTTGTAATTATATTATTTTACTATAAGAATAAATAAAAGGATTCTTAAACAAGTATGATTCAACATAAGGAGGAGTAATGTATCATAAAATATGATTTAAATATTTGAAGTATCTGTGTTTTAAAGGTGCCAACTTGGTAGAGTCACTAATTGTTGGACACTAGATATCTGGCTAAATTTAATTCCACCTTCACAAAAGTTTCAACCGAACTTTCTCTTATTATAATTCCAAAAAAAAGGTTATTTCTAGTTGCAACATCAATGATTTTATAAAATAGAATCCTATATTACTTTTGCTCTTTTGAATCTATTTTACCTCTATTTGCCTTACTTAACATATATTGAAAATGAAGTATAATGTACACCTCATGGAGATAAAAAGTATGGTTAACTATGTGCCTTTTAGATATGCTATAAAGTTAAAAATATTTTAAAAAGTAAGAACTATATTTCTCTTCCTCTTTCTACTTTTAGAAGGTACTTTTATCTTTTTTTTCAACCATAACATTTGGTTCAAGAAGGTGGATTAGAAATCAAGTGCTAATCTCTAATAAAAAATTAAAATTAGTTGATCAAATGCAAAAATACTTGATTTCATTCAACAAAAATTAACTCAAAAAAAATTGAAGTTAAATTCAGTACCCATCAAATAAAAGGTTAGATATAAATTTGAATTTTAATTCATCACTGCCGATCTTCATCTAGGCTTGATTCGGCCTTTTATCATTACTTGGGATCTATATTTTTTTAAATTTATTAGTAAACTAGGACATGTAATACATACTCTAGAAAATACTTAAAAAAAATACAATAATGATTATAGAAAAGTTAAAATAATTAGTATAGAATTAAATAACAAGAAAAAAAAAACCTTACAATATGGAGTCAGCAACGGAAGGTTGGTTCTCTTTTAGGTTTACTTCCAGGTGGCTATAAAAGCAACTCTTGATCTAAATCAACTCGGAAGGTGGTTCTCCTACTCCCCCCCTCCCCAGATCAATCCCCGGCCAACCTTTCTCTCTCTTCCTCTCTCTAGACCAGTGGCACGGTCGGTCGCCGCCCGTCCCTCCGCCGCCACCGCCCCCTAAACCACCGTCACGGGCGGTCATCTCCTCCACTGCCGCCGGTTTGAGCCAAAGCCACAGGTCAGTCATCGATCTTGATTATCTTGGAGTTCTTTTCGTGAAAGATCGATAAATTTTTTCGAGAATTGATATAAAAAAAACTGTTTGTTTCCTCTTGTTTTCCCTTGAATTTTTTGTTTGGATGCAAGATTTGATCGAAAGCGCCGCTCGTTTTGTTTGGTTGAGATGTGTCATGGGTAATGAAGGGTGGTGCTTGATCTTGTTATTTCTTTGGGTAATGCTGAGATTATTCGTTTTTTTCAGTATAATAAGGGTACTTAGATGAGCCTTTTCGTTGATAGGAGGGTTGAGAGACCTAAAGATGAGGTCTTTTAATAAGTTTCTTGGATTTAGGGGTCAGTGGGTTGGGACACAGTATTAGCTAGCCTTTTAAGTATCAAATTTTGGATGTGAATTGGGTTTCTGTCAGAAGGCACACTTGCTGATCTTTGCAATTGTAATCCATAACTCGGGAAAAGGAATACCATAGGATTTGTGTCATTAGCAATTCTGGGATACATTGGATCAATTGAAGGTCTATGAGAAAAGAGATCAAAGAGTTCATGAATATCATTGGATGGATAGACCAAATTTCTTGTTGCTGATCTTTGCGGATGTAATTCTTTATGCTGATCTTTGCGAGTGTAATCCTTAGCTTGGGAAAAGGAATACGCTAGGATTTGTGTCATTAGCATTTCTGGGATACATTGGATCAATTGAAGGTTTATAAGAAAAGAGATCAAAGAGTACATGTAACTCGTTGGATGGATAGACCAAAAAAAGGAATACCTTAGGATCTGTGTCATTAGCAGTTCTGGGATACATTAGATCAGTTGAAGGTCTATGAGAAAAGAGATTAAATAGTATATGTATATCATCGGATTTTTCTTCTTCTTCTTCTTGCTTATTTCTGTGACTGTAATCCTTAGCTTGGGAAAAAAGACTACCCTAGGATCTGTGTCCTTAGCGGTTCTGGGATACGATGGATCAATTGAAGGTCTATGAGAAAAGAGATCAAAGAGTACATGTATATCATTGGGTGGATAGACCGAGCAAGCATCGTTGGCTTCTTATGTGGTATTGGTGGATATCCAATGGCAAAGATACTGCCTAAAGCTGTTAAACTAATAATTCAAAAGCTGGCCAGGCTTTGTAGTGAATATTTTCTAAGGGATCGATCGAGTGAATGGTTTTGCGAGCGTCGAGAGATACAAAAATGGTTGAGTTGAAATTTGTGGCAAATGGGTTATGCTGCACTTAGTGTTAGATCATTCAGGAGTGGGAGTGCAGACCTTTAAGATGCTGTATCCCATGACAGCATTTGACTCTTATTATGCCAGTTGCTATCAGCTGGTCCATGTCATAACATCATATTGTGTTGAACTAAAGAATGTCTTTTTGAATGACATGCACCATATCACATGGGTGGTGGGTGATTTTTGGACCAAACGAACCCTCTTGCTGCAGTATAGATGCTTATTGATGTGATTAACAAAGATAGTGAAATGGCATACTCTTAGACTGGCCATAATTTGACATACATACATGTACATGGCACCTAAATCTCCTAGTTGTTCAATTCCACATATGTATGCTGATGAGAGAGGGGCTTGTTGGAGGGAGGTAGTGGTGGTAGAAACCCTTAAGAGGGTTGTGAATGAAGAAATATACTGAAGATTAATTAGAAAGAGAATAAAATAAATGAATGGGGCTAACTCTACATAATTATGTGATTCCACATATATGTGCTGATGAGGAGGGGCTTGATTATATTGAAGGGAGGTAATGGTGGTAGATACCCTTAAGAGGGTCTTCCACAAAGTAGTAAACTGAAGAAATAATTTAGAAAGAGAATAAATAGATGAAAGGGGCTGAATCAGGGTCTTCCACAAAGTAGTAAACTGAAGAAATAAAGAAAGAGAATAAATAGATGAAAGGGACTGAATACTTAATAACTGATAGCTTGCTGCCTTTTCTAAGACAAAGGTTGGAGTTGACACTATTTGGCCATGGTACGGGATAACAGGTTGTGGGGTCATAAATGCTGTAGATCAAGATACATATATTTGATGGACTTAGAGTGGCATGCTCTATCTGGAGTAGAAAAGGTGTAGATTTCAGGTTTCTGACTCCAGAAGGCTTATGAGATCTAGGATTAGGGTTTTTGGATGAAGAGGATGTGCATAAGTAAAGTTCTCTACTAATCTGGCTGTCTTTTAGAAATACCAACTTCATGACTTCTCTTATTCCCAACTGCCAATGCGGCATCAATTCTCCAATAGGCAAGGGCAGTGTCAAGTTAGGCAATTTAACCCCTTCAATAAGCAATGAGAATCTTTTGTTTTGTCTGGGAGATAATATATATGCCTCAAACTATGATGGCTACATAAATTTAGGTTGTTGACAGTGCTGATGCGGGCAGGTTAGGGTGATAGGATCGATGAAGGTGACAGAAGGCAGTTGATAATATTTGTTCATAGGCTACCCATAGGAACTTTTTTGGATTTGTTCCAGCAGCCTTTTGTTGAGTTTTGAATTGCAAATTGGAGGCTCTGTATGCTATGTTGATGAATTTGCGTATTGACAATGTTTTTAATTAGCCTTTGCACCCAAAGATAATGGAAACTCATTTCCACTATCCTGTTCTGTGTTGAAAATAAATCTCTATTGAGTTCATGGATTAGCCAGCTACCACCTGATGCTCCTTGGTGTCCCATCCATTTCCGGTAAGATAGCATTACCTTTGAGGCATCTAACTTTTATTGGTACAGTTAGTTTTCAAATTATTGCTTGAATACTTAATATGGGCATTACATTTTCATGTGAAATTGATGTTACTTGATTTATGCATTCTGTTGTTCCATGCTTGTTTTGTTAATTGGTAGTTGCAGGTGCATTCTTAATATAATAATTTTAACTGTTCAGATTGCATTATTATGTACTGAGCAATAACTTTTTTAGTACAGTACTATTGAACCACAACGGAAAGTAGCGACAATCTTTTGAATGTTTGACAGGGCATTTATTTACTGTTTAGAACGCTAGTAGAAATTTGAATTTTATTCTTGCCATTTGTCATTTTTTTGTCATTGCTGGTAGGATTTACTGATTATGATAGAGGAGATGTTGATAGTTTCCCTCATGCAAGTTTCCTGATTCATTATTTTTCAGACATATAGATTCAAGGTTCTGGACTTCAAAATTTTAGCGAAGAAAATAAGCTGCAGACAAGTGCAATTTAACAGGACTGCAGCAATTCTTTTATGTCTGCTATTTTGCCTCATTTCGTGGTCGAACAAAGTGATTTCTTGTCCGAGCATGCTAATATCATAGGCTTGGCTTCAGTCAGCCTCAAGAGAAAACCAGCATGCGACTTTCCTCATCTCTCCATGAATTGCCAACATTCTCTAAACTAAATCCCGTAGAGGGTGACCTTGGCCTTGAAACCGATAGAAGTTATGCCCATGCAAAACCTCTCCGTGCTCTACAAAGAGAGGGTGCTGCTGGATCTAGCTTTTCAAAGGAGAAATCCTCTCCAGCAACCCCAACTAAACGAAGGAAATGGATATGGGCAGTTCTAGGTGCTATTGCCATTCTCTTATTATTTTTATTCATTTACATATGTTCAAGATATTTTAGTACTTATTTATCGCGTGAAACGTCGGAGTATTATGTCATACTTGACTGTGGAAGTACTGGCACTCGCGTTTATGTCTATGAGTGGTCTATTAATCGAAATAAAGGCCACTCAAATTTACCTATTGCCTTGAGATCATTACCTGAAGCTTCTCAAAGAAAATTCAGTGCAGGGAGTGGCCGTGCTTATCAGCGTATGGAAACAGAGCCTGGTTTTCATAAACTTGTCCGCAATGAAAGCGGGTTGAGGGATGCAGTAATGCCACTTCTTCAGTGGGCTGAGAAACAGATACCCAAGCGTGCTCACAAAAATGCCTCTCTCTTTCTTTATGCTACTGCTGGGGTTCGTAGGCTACCAAGTTCTGATTCAGCATGGCTTCTGGACAAGGCATGGAATATTTTGAAAAATTCATCATTTTATTGTAAGAGAGATTGGGTTAAGATCATAACTGGCATGGAGGAAGCTTATTATGGATGGATAGCTCTTAATCATCATATGGGTATGCTAGGTTCCTCACCAACTAAAGAGACATTTGGTGCACTTGATTTAGGTGGTTCATCATTGCAAGTTACTTTCGAGACTGAGAAGCCAACGCACGACGAGACTGGCATTATTTTGAGAATTGGAGCTGTTAGCCATTATTTAAGTGCATATTCTTTATCTGGCTATGGATTAAATGATGCATTTGACAAATCTGTAAGCTATCTTCTCAAAAGGTTCTCAGGAACTGCTGCTGCTGGCTTAAATAATGGAAAAATTGAGCTTAGGCATCCATGCTTGCAGACTGGGTACAAAGAGGAGTATACCTGTTCCCATTGTGCGACAATTAACCAAGAAGGAAGTCCTTTGATTGGAGGGAAAACCAGTTCGGGGCATCCTGGAATGGTTATTCAACTCCTTGGTGCTCCTAATTGGGAAGAATGTAGTGCACTTGCAAGAATAGCAGTCAATCTATCTGAATGGTCTAGTACAAGCTCTGGAGTTGATTGTAAACTCAAACCATGTGCTCTCAGTGACAATTTGCCTCGTCCACGTGGACAATTCTATGCCATGTCTGGTTTCTTTGTGGTCTTTCGGTTTTTTAACTTGACTTCTAAGGCCACTCTTGGTGATGTACTAAAATTGGGTAAGAAATTTTGTGGAAAAACATGGGAAGTTGCAAAGAACAGTGTTGCTCCACAACCTTTCATAGAACAATATTGCTTTAGGGCACCATACATTGCCTCGCTATTAAGAGAGGGATTGCAGGTCAGAGATAACCAAGTGGTCATTGGTTCTGGTAGTATTACTTGGACTCTGGGAGTTGCATTGTCTGAGGCCGGACAGGCATTGTCTAGCAGAATTGATCTTCAGAGCTATAGAATATTGCACACAGATATAAATCCAACTTATCTTCTTCTCCTACTTTTGGTGTCAATCATACTCTTGCTTTGTGCACTATCATGTGTTGGCAAATGGACCCCAAGATTTCTCCGGAGATCATATCTCCCACTTTTTAGGCATAACAGTGCAACCAACTCAGTTCTCAACAAATCATCTCCTTTCCTTTTCCAGCGATGGAGTCCCATAAATTCAGGTATGCTTTTCTTGTGGCATTTCACCTTCCATTTTGTGATAACTGCTCGGTTCCTCCAACATCATCTAAATTTGCTGCATGCATTGAAGCACTAAGTTTTCTTTGCATCTCCTGTCATGACAGAATTTTTCCCCGAAAAAAAGTGATCAATTTTGAGTTTTATTATCCATCTTTTTTTAAAAAAAATGCTAATTAAGAGCCGTGGCCGTGGCCAATGTTGATTGCACTATCTAAATATGAGCAGTGGTATGAGTCAAGTAGGAGCTGGGTTGGTAGATGAAACAAATTCATTAACCCTTTCATGTTGAAGGGCTTTCTTCTGCTCTGTTATATGAGCAAAATCATATTTTCTGTCATAGGAATGGGATAAAAGTCAGCAATAAGGTTTTTTAAAATCAGGTCCACTTGTATTAAGGAAGTCTGATTTATCCATCTATGAGTAAGTCTTCTCTGAAACTGCTGGACTGTTTTCTGATGCACCAAGTGAGTTGTCCCGATATATTCACCATTTTTGGTTCACATATAATGATTGAAACATATATGTCCAGTCTTCATATCTCCTGGCAAAGCCTTTCCTTGCCCAAGGTTACCTTAACTAACAATTAGGCTCTGATTCTTGATGGTTGACGTCATTTGGATGACTTGTCATGGAACTTCATTCTGTCCTTGTATGGATCTTCCTAACTTACATTTATGCTAAAGAAGTCCTCATTTTAATGTGGAAATGCTTGGATGATGATGATGATGTTAATGAGGATAACTGGTTATTATACAAATGACTGGGTTTCTTTTAAAAAAATGTGTTTATAATTTCCAAAATTAGATGTTGAATGCCAGATGTTTATATACTGTTTTAAAATTTTAGAGGGATAAAATGTATATTTAGAAAGTGAGAGGATTATATAAAGTTTAGAATATGTTAGGCATTTATGTTCCAAAAACTTTATCCTTGCTCTCAGATCAAAAGGAAAGATCATTAATTCAGAGCAGATTTCATGACTTCTACTGATCGGCAAATAACTGTACAAGCTTCATAGCTTCATCAGCATCTCTGCAGGGAAAGCATGGACATGGGTGCATGGAATGCATGTGAGAATGTACTCATGAACATACAATATGGCAAATATTAAAAGTACAGGACATGGTAGAGCTAAAATATGGTTATAAATAAGTGTATATTATTTACCATATTAATTATTTATGTGAACCATATTTGTGGAATCTTTATGTTGGTTGCTTGAGTTTCAGTTAAAGAATATAAAATCTGCACCCATTTTACTCGGCTGAAGAGGCAGTGAGACAAGCATCTAATATACCAACAAACATGTATTCGTCCCCTTCACTAAAACTCCCATTATGTGGTAGCATTTATCAAAGAAGAACAGTGTATCTATAGCATGACTTAGTTTATCAAGTGAACATCATAATGTTTTTTTACATAAAGGCATAGATTAACTTAATTTATGAGAGGGTCCGTTTGAGTCAAGTGGGAGTCTGGAGTCATGTTAGGTCCAGTTAAGTTATTATGCTGGAGTCAAGTCAATAGAAGTCTTGTGAGTCAATCTGGTGTCTCAAGTCAAGTCGAGAGTGTTTCAAGTCAGATCTGTGATGTGTGGCTGAGATTCATTCTAGGCATTTCTTATGCATTGACATAATCTAGCGTGAAGGGAAGAAGGGGTGTTTGGACATCAGTTCTGTTGTGGCGGCAGCTTCCCTCGAAGAGGAGCAACCTGATCATTGTTCCTCTCTCTTTGTCCTTCTTAGATCCTCAAACATAAATTCAATTATTTTAATGAATCTGTCCTGAATACTGTTTCTGTTAGGTTGTTCCTTTTACACTGGTTGGAAGATTCAGATCTAAAACAGTCTGGACTCCACCTAATTAGGGCTGTAGGACAATTTATAATTAAGCTATAAGTAGCGGCATGTATGTAAAGTTGTCAATATGAGCGCTAGGTGATTGTCGGGTTCCCAGCTACCCATCTAGGCCCCTTGGTGGCCTTCAAGCCTGGGATCCCTGTAAGCAGGTGGCACACGTAGGCAGTGGATTGCCAGGGTGGCAAGACCGAGTCCAGCTAGGCATCCATTTCTGCCTGTAACAATTGCTTTGAAGTATCAGAAATTTAGCTCATTTGTCAAGTTTGTGCATGCAAAGATACTGACCGCGTCTGTGTGAATCGTCTGTTGGTATGTTCTTCTTTTCTTTACAAACAATTTTTCTGTCTTCCCAAATGCTCTGCCCCGTTGACATGTCCTTTTATTTTCATTTTGCAATAAGCATGAGTTACGTAATGTAGTTTGTACTTGCAATTGCTATGACCAAAACAATGTTTTGATGAAATTTTTTTGAATTTTCCCTTTCAGGTGATGGAAGGGTAAAGACACCACTTAGTCCTACTGTTTCTGGCTCTGAGCAGCATCCTTTTGGCATGGGATATGGATTTGGAGGCAGCAGCATTCAGCTTATGGAATCTTCTTGGCACCCATTAGGTGTTTCTCATAGTTATTCCTCAGGTAGCTTAGGCCAAATGCAGATTAGCAATGGAATGGGATCCTTCTGGCCACCTCACAGGGGTCAGACAACTCTTTCAAGCCGCAGATCACAATCTAGAGAAGACCTCAATGCTTCATTGGCAGAAGCTCATATGGCGAAGGTTTAGCATATCTGTGCTGTTGACAAGCTGGTATGAACCCTTAATTTTTAACAACCATGTATATAATAGCATAAAAGTATGAGATGTCTTACCTGATAAAAATCATTTTGTACTGTATCTTTCTGAATGAGAGCTTCCTTGGAATTCAAGGCTTCTATAACATTAGTTACAGCCATTATCTTTTGATAGTACATTAAGAATACCATGACAAGTAGAAGTTTTGATTCGTTTTCAGAACTCAAGATCCTCATAGGTTGTATATATTTTTTAAGCAATTCTGTTGAAGCAGGTATGAGATTGTGACAAATCAGAATCTGCAAGACAATGTGCCCACCTGCGTCACTGCAGCATGTTCTTTGATTCACCTTAAGCCCCAGGCGCTCTTGGTCCCCTTCAATTTTGTTTTCTGATGTGAAGGAGCTTCAGCAGGATGCCTCGTATTCCTTTTTTATTTTTACAACACAGTAAATTGCTTGTTTATCATAATTGCTAACTGAAAATTATTATTTTTTCTTTTAATATTACTAGTAGTTATTCTTTATCATCCATTCATTAGTATTTTACTAACAGTGGTGAATGCCTTCACACATCACTGCCAATTTGATCCCAAGCATGAAGGGTTTATGTACTTTTTTGATTTCTATTGACAAATTGCAAGGATCCATTTCCTTCGCATTAGACCAGAAAAAATGTGTTTCAGCTGCATAAACACCTAAGCAAGCGAGCTAGGTAGCTAGCTTCAAGAAGATAGTACCTTCCGTTCAAATTACCCTTTTGTGTGTGGACGGTAAATTGCACAGCAGCTTATTTATTATTATAATGAATGATGCTATAAAATTTCCAAGAACAGCATCCCAGCAGACTGACAGTTCCCAGTGAAATCAAATGCTGAGCTGATATTTTGCTTTTAATCTGAAAGGAGGATTTTAATTCTTCCTTAATCTCAGAAGGCTATTATTTGTTTATTTCATCACTTTTTAATCTTGTTATAATTATTACTGTAATAAATGCTGCTACTGAATTTCCAAGAACAGCATTACAACAGATGACAGTTCCCACAGGAATCAAATGCTGAGCTGATGTATCTTTTGCTTTTAATTCAAAAGGAGGATTTTACTTCTTCCTTAATTTTGGATGGCTATCATCTGTTTATTTAATCACTTTTTAATCTTATCATGAACGTGCTATGCTCGAATCTACTTTGTTTTCTCTCCCTAGCCAATCTTATATTCTTATTTGATGCGAGAGTTCTTTTCGGATAACAGCAGTAGTAGCAACAATAGCGAAAGCGAAGCAATCGATAGAGCATTTAAAGTCTAAATTGTTATATTCCAAGGGAGGTATAGGGATGGTTGATACATTGAATCCTAATTATATCATCATTTTTTTATTGTTGACCGGTGTGTCCTCTGTGTAACCAGGCAATTGAAAAAAAAAACTAGTTTCAGCAATTATTTGGCTTTAAGAATGTTTGTGTGGCTATTGTAAGTTCGATGATGCTGTGGATCTGTCTTCTTTCTTTGATGCCATCGAACTTCCGGTATACGTATTGCCAATATGCTTGAAGAGATGTTATTTAATAAGGTTATGCTGATACTGTTTCACTGGCCCCAAGAGGAAACATGTCATTGGGCTATGCTAGATTCTTTTGCATTGTATGGTTGCCTTTGCCTTTTCGAGTAGAATGGAGTAGAAATTATCTCTCAGCTCATCTAGATGTGTTTGGCTCTGTGTTATTTTTGTTAGTCTAAAATTTCTGTTTGGCCTTCCTAATTCATCGACCAAACATCAGTATAGGCATTGTTAACCGTTGCAGTTTCATGTATCAAATTGTCTGAAGCAAACTCAGATGCTTTATTGCGACGATGTTATAATTGATCGTGATTGGTTAATTTTTTTTTTAATCTTTCGTAATTGCAGCATTATAATGATAATTGTTGGCTAACATTTTAGTAACATATATGGTGGCTGAAACAATGATCTTGAGCCACTGAGGTGGTAGCCTAGTGAGAGCGTGCCTTTACTTCCAAATAAGTAGTTTCGAGTTCGAAACGCACGGGCATCGATTAAATTGTGAACACTGGATGCTCCCTGCTCGGACACGGAGTCTGGAAGGGCGTATTGCTCTGCTAGTAGTCTCAGTGGTGCCAGGTGTGACGTATTCACACATGGTATTCGTGCCGGAGCCCAGAGGGGTAACCGAACCGGGCCCACGGATGGGGAGGTATAAGTAAAACCAGCTGGCGTGCCCAACATACGGTCATTTCTGCCCGCATCGAACATTCTTCTGGCGGGGTGGGGGCCGGCCAATTGGGGGCTGCGAAGCAAGGGTGGGCTTGTCCCTTCCTCCCCATTTTCTTTTTGTCTAGCAAAAAAAAAAAAACAATGATCTTGTAGTTTTATGCGTATAAATTCTAAAATTATGAAAATTATATATAGATTATGTGAATACTAGATGCATCAAATGGCAGATGTTTGTGTATGGGAGGCAATTGGTTCAGATCATCTTCATTACCAAGTCCAAAATTCGCCTGAGCTGAGAACCCCCTACCTAACCCATCACCCTCTGGGACCCCAACTGCGACATCTGAATCAGTCCCCATGATTGAGCCACCCCATGTCAACCGACCATCAGCCCATCATCTTCATGATGGCATATTTAGTTCTGTCGTTAAACAAAGTAATTATGCCTTTCAAACTCCTGAATGTACGCAGTCAATCTTTTCTAAAATGCTCGAATGCCACATTTCCACTGTATCCAAGGATAGCTTGCTCACAGATCATACTGTTTATATGCATGGTTAAACATTATTGGATTGCTGGATGTATACGGAATGTGATTCATGATATTCTAGGATATTACTGATCGAGCATTTGTGGTAATACTAAGCACAATGCTTCTGGTTGTATCTTGAAATATTCAATTAGGGCTTAAGGTTGGTACATTACTTATAGAGTATTAGTGACGTACTAGCATCCATGGCTGGTTGTTTCTCCCAGGTAAGATCATAATGAGTTAGGATAAGAAAATCCCTTCTCTTCAGCTCTGTTAGTCGAGGGGTTGAAACAATTCTGAGAGGAAGGTTAGTGAATGCATGATAAATTTAGATATTAATTGAATAAACCTTCATGCAAGAACTTGGATTATTTTGCTAAGTAACTTCTGTTTCCTTTGTAACAACATATGATAAATGTTCGAGAAATTCGAGATCATTAGAGCGAGCCTGTGGGCCCCGCAGAGCCCAACAAAAATAGATTTTTCAGCCAGCGGCGGCGGCGAAGTAGGAGATATTTTTGTTCCAAAATTAATCCGGCAACGAATCGCCTCGTACGTGTCGAGCATCCAGTGTAATTGCAAGTTAATTTCCCATGCAAGGAAACCTTTCGAAGCTTTTATTTGGGTGAACTCTGAGGCCTGGACTCCCTTCTTCCTTCTTCTTCTATGGGCTCGTTTGGTTCGCGGGAAGCATTTTCCTTCCTAGGAATATGATTTCTGGGAAACAAATTCCTAGGAAGAGGATGCCTAGAAAAGTACTTTTGGCATGTTTGGTTGACTATGGAAAAGTGACAAATTTCCAAGGTGCTTATATTTGGTTGGCCATCCACTTTCCTAGGAAAGTTATATATAATTCCTATTATGCCCTTAATAAAAATTAGGTTTTTAATACCTCTTTAATGCTTCTTTAATGCTGAAGGGACTTTTTGGGAAAAAGTAAAAATGGAGTGATTCCCGCCTCATGGGAAAGTAACTTTCCCATGTTTCTCATGGGAAAGACTTTCCCATGAAATGTGGGAATCACATTCCCATGGGAATACAACTTTCCCTTCTCTCTCCTTTGAAAACTCCAACCAAACAAGAGGCATCTCATTACTTTCCCGTTGACCACACTTTCCCCCCTTCTTTTCCCGCGAACCAAACGAGCCCTATATAAATCCGAGAGAGAGAGAGAGAGAGAGAGAAACAGGCAGCCTTCTCCTCCGTAAATCCTAGATCGCTCCTCCACCCTCCGATTTTCATCAAGCGGCTGGTGATCCATTGATCGAGCAGCCATGCCCTCTGCCAAAACGTACGTTCTCTTCCCCGCTTTCTCCTTATGAGTCGTTGTTCTCCTTTTTATGGTATCTTTTTGTTGTCGTTGAGATTTTCTTTTAAACTTAGCCGTTCGATCTACTAGATTTTTGGCGGAGATGTTAAGATGATAAGTCCTTTTGGATTGTTTAAAATTCTATTAGATTTTATGCGATCCAAGTGTAGGGACCAAGATGCCGAAATAGTAGCCGACATAGTAAAACCTGGATTGTTTACTATTTTTAGGTCAAAAATCCTCGTTAAGATTGAATATTACGTTTGAGATTTTATATACATCTGGCAGCAGAGCAAAACCTTGCTTGGATTCCACAGAAAAGCTCCGGTTGGGTTGATTTGAGCAAGATCTAAAAGTTGGTATTAGGTCGAAAACCCTAAAGGACAAGAGAAGGGTTTAGTTTGCATGGCTCCATTATAGAATTATACTCTGGGTTCAGGAGAAACGCTTGGCATGAGCTGCTTCTAGGAGCTCTGTCATGGAAATTTAGGATGGTTCAAATTGGATGTTCGAATTCTCGGCCTAGACATGACCCTACTTGCATTAGGTTTACAACCCAAGCCTGACCGTAGTCAAAAAATTTATATTGGTTTTTGGGGGTTTACAAATTAGATTTTTTTCTTTTTTTTCTTAAGTTTTCATCTTGTGCTTAACTTGTTTTTTCTTCTTTTTTTTTTCCCCCTCGCTCAGCTCAATTATTTTGTTTGGGCCTTCTCTAGTTAGAAGGTTGCTGTGGTTGTTTTGATTATAACTGGTTTTCATTCTCTGGATGCTTCTGCCTCCCTTCCTTCTCAAAACAAAGAATAAAAAGGAGTTAAAAACGAAAGCTAGGTTTGGTTAAGTCGACTCTGGTTGCGTTCCTATGATTGATGCAGAGCTCGGTAATAACATATGAGCTTTAAAAGGACACTTTTGGGTGACAGGCATAGTGGCATAACATTCCTATGAGAAGTCCAAGTATGCCAACAATCGATGCCCCCATGCATGGCAATCATTGGTGTCCCTCCATTGTGATGCCTTAGCATGGTCCTCAAATCTGCCCATGTAGTAAAGCAATCATTCGCCCTCGGTTCTGATGCCATCAAATCGTGCATAGAGCGAATCTAGTAGAACGATACTTTTTTTTTTCCTTCCAGCAACAAATTTAGCAGAACAATGCTAACAGCATCTTCAGCTTGCATATGAACATCAGAACATGCATCTAAAAAGAAGAAGATGAAAAAAGACCGAAAGAAAGGGACTGCTCCTCCTAGAATTTGGGATCTGCAATGCACATGGAAATAAGTATAGATAGCTGTAGTTTCCCAACAAATGATACTCTACGCCGTGTGCACCATGCCAATCAGCTCGTCTTCTTCCTCTGGATCAATTATCGAGATGAGCTCATATGGCAAGATGCACAATGACACGTGGCGCATGCGGTGTCGGGTATAAATTCTCGGGAGGCCGATTAACCTTGATGTAATCGTAAATTGCGGAAATGCATTTAGTAGAAGCCTTCATAAAGAAATTTCATGTTGCTGGGGTCGAGGGCTTCATTCTGTCGCTCTTATTAAAGAGGTGTGGGGTGTGAAAGACCTCAAAGGTCGTGGAAACAGAAGATAGAATATCTAAAAAGTTGATGCTAGGAAATGCTTGTGGAAAAAGAACAAATATGATTTTGATTTCTGAGGATCAAATATCAATTCTTAATTACTTAAGATTTATACATATAATAGACAAATAATTAAGAAACCACCATAGATTATTTCAAATCAATAATTTTAATTTTTGATAATTAAAAATCTCAGTTAAGATTTAGGAGAAAAAAGATTAGGGAAACTTGGTTGCTACCTTCCATATCACATTGATTGACACCTCGATATGTATCGATTTATATTCTTTAGAGAAAAGAAGGCCGAGATTTATATATCTTGCAGAGTGCAATGTCTTTGCCAACATCAGAGTCTTGCTTGGATTCTAGTGGATGGGGTTGGTTTGGGTTGATTTTAGCAAGATCCAATTTACTATCGGCTGAAAGCTCTATTCAAGAAGGAAGTGGTTCACTTTTCATCATGAGATAATTGCTGCATCATGCAAACTGAACAAGGTTCTATTTGTAGATATTTGGATTAGGTTTAATAGGAGCACCTAATAGGTGTTAGTTCAAGTTAGGTCAAGCTAGCAACTTTGTTTAAAAAAATTAGGTTTCACATACATTGGGTTGGGTCATCCAAGCTGTCAGCCTAGTCTTGACCAACTTGGTTTAGGGTTTAAAATGCAACGGCCTTAGCACAGCTAAAGAGAGAAACATATTGGAATAATTGGATGCAAATTACAAGTTTGTTTGGAGTAGGCAAACTCGAGTTGTCACCTTACATTTGGTGCAAAGATGAAAACAAAAAGGGTAAGGTCAATGATAATAACAAAATTGAAGTTCTAAGCTTCTTTGGAAGGAATTTTTTTGATCCTGAGAAGATGGGAAAGCCCATTAAATCATGCACAAGCTTGCTTTAAAGTTTATGCTAGTGAGCTCCAATGCTATGTCGATTGATGCCTCCTAAAAATTGTTATAGAAGCCCATCCATGGAAAGGTCACTTCCCTTTTGGTGTGATCCTACTCAAGAGTGCATGGATAACTTAGTAAAGCAATGCATTCTTCCTGCTAGAATTTGGCACAGTCAAAAACCTTCAAATGCCTTCAAATATATATTATAAAAATATCGTACCGCTGAAAGGTAGGGCGCATTATTCGCCCCCTCCCTCCCAAAATTAAAGATAGCAAAGGTCACTAATCTTATCTTATTGAAAGAAATCATCCTCCTGTGAAAGACCTAGGTCAGCCTGATGTGGCTGGATTCCAAGATACATAAAAATGTGGCTGCTACAAAATGCTAATGAGGATTTTATTTGGTATGAATCTTTTAATAGGACGTTGGGAGTTTAAGCAATTCTTCGTTAGTTAAAATAGATACATTAGGAAATCAATGTAAAGTCGTAGAATAATTTTTCCTGGTTCAAGTATTTTTCGTAAAATATGTGGAATTATGTTCTCCTTAATTCTTTTTAATGATTCATTGTTTGAGGATGAAGGTTGGAAAATGCATGTTCAGCAAGCAATAGTTCAGCTGCTAATAATATCAACATCCACGCAACCACAGCCGATGCGCTGAATTATTTGAAGCTTGTCAAGGTTGCCTTCCAAAATGAACCCAGAAAATATGACATATTCCTTGAGACAATGAAAGATTTTAAAAGCCACAGGTCTACATCTTAGTTTCCTATTATTGCCAAATTATCTGATCTTTTCTAATTTTCTCTAACTCATTTGAATTCCCTTGTGATCCTATCGTTGCAGGATAGACACCAGCACTGTGACAACAAGGATCAAAAATTTGTTTTCTGGCCACCCGGAGTTAATTCTGGGTTTTAACTTCTTCTTGCCCATAGAACATCATATCACTATCCCTGCTGAGGAAGTAGCTGCGCACTATGTGGACAGAGTAAATTTGGGAGATATCTAACTGTAATTTATGGTGACCTGTCTAATTCTAATGTTGAGAAATCCTCATGATGCTTCATTGAGCTTGTTGGACTTCGTTAATACTGCAAAGCTGATGCTGGAGAATGATGTGACTGCTTTCTAGTTCTCCAATGTAATGTGCTTTAATGTTGACAGTTTGGGCCAATGACTTTGTATATCTTTTTATCTTTTCTATTAAAAAAAAAAAGATTTTTCATACTTTGCAGTTGTATTACCACAATGATTGATGGTAGTGAACGTTCATATTATGCAGCAAAGAAGGCTGAGCTCCTACTCTTCCTCAACTATATTTTCTTGAATTGCATCTTCTTCTCATTTGCTGCATTTTTTTGGTTGCTGTCTTCCCGTCTTACTTGCAATGACATAGTTGTAGCGCTCTCGCTGTACAGGACAAGGAGGCATGGCCTAGAGAAGTGTGGTTGCATATCATCTATTCACCATTGCTTTATTTAGATATTAATGTGTAATATTGTGTGCACTCTTTAATACATTAGACATACTTTGCTCCAGTTGTTTGTGTGGTAAGTTACTTCAAATGAAAAAAATGTCTGTGGAGGTATAATATGCAGACCATGATCTGTTGGTGCATGTATGAAGGAAGAAGAGACATCTTATGTGCAGAAGCCAACGATGCAGCTGATTGGATGGCGTGGCGTGCGTCTTATATAGCCAATCATATAAAATCAAGATTGTAAGAATCACGATACATCTTTCATTCAATTGTTAGGTATTTTGTTTGCTAATACTCGTGTATGTACTTATACTCAGATTTGGTTTAATCTATCTGATTTATCCCTCACAAAAAAAAAAAAAAAAAAAAAAGACTTGGCCTTGGGTCACCCCAGATGAAGTTGTCTGAGCTAAGACACTCAATTCCAAAGTTCTTGGTGCTGATGAGGTTTGAACTTCTAATGAAGCAAGTCGCTTGTACTCATAGTTTCTACTCACCTTTTAACCTATCATATGAAGTAATTCTTTTGGTAAGAATTATAAATAATTTTTTAAATGAGCATGAGGAGCGATTCTGGCAGAACTATGAAATCTCAACCTGAGAAGTAATTCAGCTGGTGCTTCTTCTTTGCTTTGGTAACTCAGGAAATCCAGCTTGATGAAGTCCCTTTGCTGGTGTGTTGGTTTTCTTCATTGGAACTGGTTTCTCATCCGAAATATACTAAATCTTATGGCAATTTTTTAGCTACTAATTATAACATAATGCGCATGAATACTAAAACAGATGTTTTCTTTTTCAAAAAAATTGTTTAGAGCTTATTTGTTATATTACATTCTTATTTCTTGTTATGTCCAGCAAATTATTATAATTAAAAAATCACTCTGACCTTGAACTTTGAAGGATGTAAGACCCTTATCATACACAAAATTCTAGAAATCCGAACTTCTAGAAGAGTTTCTTTCCAATTGTCCAGCAACATTGGAATCTCTTTTTTAAAATAAAATTTCAACATGATTTAGATTTTTTAGGAAATTCTAAATAGGATTTTATTATGAGAATGAAAAGTTGGGAAACATGGTCACTCCTATATGGTGTTAGGATTTAGTTTAAGATTAGGGCAAGATTATATGACAGGAGTGCCATGCTCCATGCACTTGTTTTTTTCCTTTTTTTTCTCCCTTTTGTTTTATCAAACAAAAGGAGGCGGCTCCTTTCCAAATCTCTGAATTGAGAATTATTTTTAGTACAAGGCTCTACAAGTAACTTATGGGGATGATTTCTACGATAAATTTTAAACTCCAGTAAACGATTTTCCAACCACAATAAATATATGAACCAATCAGCCTTCTTTTAACCTTCTCCCTCCTTCCACACTTGGTATTATGTTCTCCATTGCTCAGGAAGCCTCATGACTTCCAGTCTTGTAGGTAAACTAAAGACGATCCAACACGTTGGCACACGCGGACTGTAAATAAAAAAAATGTTATTTGTGAATGCTTGTTAGCGAAAAATACTAGATTCCTGCACGTTTGATGCATGCGGGTTGGTGGGATGGAATCCTCCAGCCATGCTTCTTTGGCTTCCTCCTTTTGCACGCAAACTCCGCTGGACCGACACCGACACCAAGAGATGAAAGCTAGAAGAGCAAATACGATTGATGGATACTAGATGTTATGCGTATTAACTCGTGCAGTGCTATAGCTAATGAAACTCAGAAAAATTGACGGAGGCCTGCATGAGCGGTTGAACATGTGGTTTAATTCGATGCAAAACGAAGATTCTCACCGGGGCTTGACCTGCCGTGAATCCTTTTGAAAGAGATGAATGCCTTCAGGAACGCGGACACAGATGGTGCATGGCTGTCGTCAGCTTGTGAGGTGTTGGGTTAAATCCCGTGACCGACTGGGTACAATCCTAGTGTTAGCTGCCACTGTTGAGTTTGGCACCTTGAATACCAATAATAAGCTAGAGGAAGGTGAGGATGACGTCAAGTGACCCTGTTCCTAACCAGATGGCACAGAAAGGGGCCAGCACTTAGGATAGCCCACAAGCTTTTGTTATGTACAGTAGATATGGAGATAAAATTATTGCACAACATCATCAAGGTTGGCTAATTCATGGCTATTCAAGTTGGAGGACCAATAGAACATCAGCAACAAAGCACTGATCGAAAAGGAGTCTAAACTTGTCGTCGTGCATGCCGATCTCGACCAAGGGTCTAAGCTTATGACACAAATATTCTTGGAAGGAAGCCACTTGAGATTGTGGAGCCATCAAGGTGTGCATGCCTAAGACCAGTACAATCATGATCATCGATGTTTCCCTCCAGGATGAAACTAAACAAACTTGGGCCATGCTTGCTTTGGGCATAATTAACCCGAATAAGCTCGAGGAATAACAAGTATCCACAGCTATTCTGGAATTCCAAAAGGATGCTCCCCTTGATGGCCTTTATTCCGCCTTGTTTTGGTGGGAACCGGTCAGCGGTTAACTTTCGACAAAAGCAAACACTGAGGAGTCCTTAAAAAAAGCTGGAATCTTTCTCCAATTCGAATTCCAGACGCAAATATATAAGTCCAGAGCTAGAAATTGTAATCAAGGTTTATCGAGAAAGATTCAAATTAATCAAGCCAGATCCAGTCAAATGCTAAGCTCGAAATTGCAGTTCCGCTAATATCAAATATTAATAGCAAAACATGCTGAATTTGCAATTAGCAAGATCAAAGTTTGCAAGTGATCAAATGATTTTAAGTACATCTCTCATTTTTCTAACAAAATTTGGGTAGCACCACCCGAAACCAGTTTCAAAACTCACAATTGGCAAAGGACTGGAAGAACATTTGCATCTCCAGATAATCATCAATATCCAAGTAAAAAAAATAATGGAGGAGCGCCAGAGTTGCATATCGCTACTCACACATATAATAGTATTATCAATAGTTTAACTTTAAGCTGATTCGATAATATAAACGTAACTGGGATGACTTTTCTCAAGACGATGGTAGCGAGGCAACTAATGCAATGGAATAAAATTAGCAACATCAATTCATGCACTCATCCTTCACAAAATACAAATGTCAGAGCAAACAGAACACAGTCTTTTTCGCATTCATTACTGCAAGAGCATATGTCCATAGATACATTTATCACAAATGGAATGCAAAGAAAGCAAAGGAGCTAATACCTCATTTGATCATCCAACTTTAGGTAAGCATGAGTATGCTCATTTCACCTAACAATTGGCAAATGTTTGACTTCTTTAACAAGTAAGCCTTTTACCTGCTGCATTTGACTTCATTTACAGGCAGCTGTACCAGGCCAATCATCTAGCTTCTGGGGTTCAAGCACCACTGTAATGTCCCTCGCACGATAGCACTAATCGTAATGGCATTGTCTCTTGCGTCAATGATTACATACGTTGGGCATTAGGAGACTTTTCGTCCATTTCCTGCAGTACATGTGAATGTATCTCAATCAGCTGGTGAGAATTAGGCATTCTTACCGATTGTCCATAAATGCAAGTATAGAGATCAGCAAGAGGTATCAGGCCTGCACTAGTTCTTTGTTAAGAAATAAGAAATTTGTAGGGGAATAACAAAGCATACGTGTATTGAGTAAACTAAAAATTCATGCATGAAGATGATTTGTGAATAATTAATTTATCTTAATGTGTTTTGTGTTCAGTTAATAAAGAACTTCATCATTTGTATGTTCTACCACGAATTTCATTCATTTGCAGCAGAATAGCATGCTTACCTAATGCCCAGCAAGAAAAGCATGAAATATATTTACCCCAATAAACACATCTTCCACCAATAAATAGTCCCTGTCACGAAGGACATCCTACCTTACACACCCAACTATACCTCTTTTTAGAAGTAAGAGCTTAAGATAAACTTGTTCAATAGGCCACTTCTGATAAATAAACAACCACCACCTTGTCATCCAACCTAACAAAAAATTCCTTCCCTCACAAATGAGGAGGAAACGGAAACATGTATCTATATACAATATTAACCGACCAACTCATCAAAATGAGGCAAATGAACAAAGAGATGCGAACACATTTCTTTCCTTCTTATGGCTCTCTGTTCGAGGCAGTGCCATCTGTCTCAATATCCTCTTCCAGTTTACCTTGAAAAAATGTGAAAAGGATACCTGCAAGACATCTCAAAGCCCTTCATCAACAAGGAGGGGAAATGAAAAGATCGATGAATTGCATTGGTCTACTGGCTAAGGGTACTGGCTGGGAATGAGTGGGTTATTTCTTGGTTCTGGTTGTCAATGTCAGTAATCTCAGGTTGACATTATCATGAAGAAAGACATAGTATGATTTTCTATTGATAGACTGAGAGAGAGTAAAACGAGAGAGAGAGAGAGAGAGAGAGAGAGAGAGCAACATCCACACCTTCAATCCATGAGGTAAACTAATGGATGGGAAAATTCAACAAATGCAAGCTTCTCTTCTGCTTCTTAAAAATGTGTTTTTTCTGCTTCATTTTCTTCTCATCTTTGGAGGAGAACCAACAACAGCAAAAACTTCTTTTTGAGCATTATGTTTCTGAAGTTGATTTCTTGATGTGATGGAATACCTTGAATGGATATTAACCTAGTTTTCACTTTAATCATATTAACAGTAAAAATATCATATGAAACAAAAGAAGCTAAATCACTCTAAGGGATAATGACCTCTTCATTATCACTCTGAAGATGATTAGCCACCTTCAAAGAAAATATGACTACCGTACAGAAAGAAATAGCAACATCATTAATTTTCAAAAAATCAAAAAAATAAAAACACAAATTAGACACCAATTTAAACAAGGAACGAGTAACAATTCATCAATTACAAAATCAGTTATTTGTTAATCCACAACTTTATTCAGATAAACTAAACCCAAACATAACCAGTATATCAGAGACAACACAAATCTTCCAATAAATCTTCATTTAAAAAATAATATTCATCAATTTCCCATCCAAATGATTAAATAAGTAAACTTGTTCTCTCGTGTTCGGCATAAGTTTGGTCGAGGGCATTAAGTATTATCATGCTGAGTTTCATCCAAGCATTTGTAACAAAGAATAACAGTAGCATCATAAGATATTGTCCACGTGTTTTACTCCAACAAACATTAGCCCACTTCATTGAAGTCGTGATGCCAACAGTGCTCATTCCTTCCCTGCCACTTTTTGTGATCTTACCCAGCAAGCATATTAGGTAAGAGCAGTCACCAGTATGGTTTGAACTTTGAACAATACTGAGATGTCTCGTCTCAAGAACATAGCAACGTAACAACTCGGACTGGTATTTTCTTTATGAAATCCTTGACCTGAACTGATGTAGATCCCAAGCACAATGATAATGAAAGTTGTAAGCTATTGTACATTTACAGCCTGCACATCCACTGATTGATTTAATATGAATGAAACATTATAGCCTGCTGATGTTGTGTGTGAAGGGATTGGTGCTTCCTTATATATCCAACTAGCTGGATCATCACCCTCAAACTATAGGAACTCAATCCTCCTATTCCTATTTAAAGGACTCCATGATCAGATATGAGAGTCATTGTCGCAATGGTTGAACCTTGATCCAGAAGTAGATCTGATAGGGCCAGATATCACAGCACGTGAATAGCCAACCACCTTCAGAACTCCAACACATAGGAATCCTTCTTCATATTGATTTTTTATAAATGCTTTTACAGGCACTTTACTGACACCAGAATCCTACTTTAGAAACCTTGGGGCTTCTTTACTTACAAGAATGTTCTGATAATGTATTAGGATCCTATTCGGATTAGGACTACTGCAGCCACAGTCTTGTTTAAGTTTTACCTTGGGTAAGGGAGTCTTGGATCCTCTAAAGCTGTATATTAGAGTGTCCTAGGTGTCTCGTGAGTTGAGGTTCCACGGAGATCTCAATTGGTAACAGTAATAGTAAATATTATGGGAACTAAGGAAGTTCTATGTAATCTTACGAAAAGGTATTGCAATAAGTGTAGCATCAAAAGTATAGTTGATTGTCTAGAAAAGGGAAGTAATAACTCATGTAAGGAGAACTTCTATGGAAATCAATAACCATTTTACAATCTTGGTGGACTAATTCAATCATAAAATTGCACTCAAAATTTCTAAGAGGTCGATTCTTTGCTTAATTGAGAAATTCCTACATACATCTCTCTCTCTCTCTCTCTCTCTCTCTCTCTCTCTCTCTCTCTCTCTCTTACTGGCATCAATTTCATCTCAATGTGATGAAAAATGAAGTTAAAGTGGGAATCTATAGCTTAAAATGCGAAGAGAAGAAATGTTATTGCATTTTTTCAGTGCCAGAAGCCCATTTCATCACATATAGAATTGCAACCAGCGTTGCTCATAAATTAATATTTTCCTAATTAAAGGTCAAGTGCTAGAATCAAGTTTCAGATTTTGCTAAAATTACTGTTATAGAAGGACAATAGAGGAAATTTTGATATGTGGTCAACTTATTCATAGTTTGGGAGTAAATATGAAATTGTCCTATACCAAAATCTTGTTGACCAACCTTTATAAAAACAACTAAAAGATTCTAAAATGATGCCAACGTTTCATGTCATTAGCTGAAAAGTTCATCAAGAATTTCTTTTGTCTACTATCCTTCTATGATGGCTAGAAGTATAACATAAAGGAATTTCATATCTATAAATAACTCTGGGGGCGAAAATTTAAGAAGAGGGACTATATAGCATCAAATCCCCTGATAAACGACTGAGGGGTGGTCGGCCTTCTCACAATAAAAGCCGATATATATTCGCATACAGCTTTAAGCTGTCACATATGAAGGGTAAAGATTTTGCTAACCAAAAATCCTACCAAAACAGGAAAGTTTACTAAAGGCTCATGAGTTACATCCTCAGATCTATTAAGAAATTAATCTACTCAATTATAAACCTATTTAAAGTTTTCTAAGATGAATATAACATCAATACAAAATGCCATGAGATGGTTGCGGCTGCTGAATTGTATAGCATGGACGAAGCATTCTGGGCATACTGCACCACTTCATTTGTTGGTTTCACATTATTATTCATTTGAAGTTATGGATCTTTGTTCTGTGCACGTAAACTTTCATTTACCAAATCTAATTTGCTGAAACAACGGTAAAAATGTTAAGAATTTAATAGAAATTAAGGTATCTAATTTGAAGCCTTGAGTGTTGTAATGAAAATAAGTGTTGTATAATAGACTCAAAAGATGGATGCCATTCATATCCAAAATAAAGAGCATCAACCATCACAGTCACAAAATAAAAGGCAAAATGCATAAATATAAAATTAAGAAGACCTTGGAGAGTATCGAGGAAGCTCAAAGTGAAAGATAATGTTTGTTAAAGGCTGTGGCTCTTGTCACTGCATGGCAGTAAATGCATCAGTTTCTTCCTCAACAGTCTTAAGAATCTTTTCTATCTATTTGGCCTCTGCTTCAGCTTGCTGACGCTCCCAATAGCCATGCTCACTTTTGCCTTGGTCTCCTTTACAATCTTTTCTTGTTTCTGGATTTGTATCTTCTAGTTCAATTAAATTACCACTAGCTCCCCTTAATTGATGATCCATCTTGGTTCTTCTTCTCTTTGTTGTTAGGGTTTCTAAGTCCATTTCAGACTTTTCTTTCTTCTGATGTTTTGCTGTCTAAAAGGCATGGATCAGACTAGGAGATTTAAAATAAGAATGAATTGGCCATATTCAAAGTCAGGCAGACGAGTGAATCGCTTGCCTCCACTTGAAGATCTAACTTGGAAACTTGCCCAAGTTTTTTTTTTCTGATGATAGAAACTTGCCAAGTTACTTTTAAAATTCAGCAAAAGTCTCAAAAATTATGGATCCGACTTAGTCAAGTTCCCAGAGGTATCCTTATTTCTAGTCTTGATGATTTAAACTTTAAAGATTTAACCCATTCAATTACATACTTGGTCTAGCGGCAAGTGACGAGATGTTCGCCCTCCCTCCTTCTATGGATTGTCGGTAGCCATAGCGAAAGCTAAGAAAATCGGTGCTTTCATTATCATTTTCCATTCATACTTCTCTATATATGATGTACTGGTAATCTATAATAATATACCAATAGATCACAGTTTAACTCATTCAAACAGTGATTCAAAATGAATCAATGGGTACATATTGATTTGAGTTTCAAAGATATAAATATCTATTTCTTAGAGAATGCATCAATGGGACATCAAGTGTTAACTTTGCTAGTAAATGCAATACATCTACAGACATGCACCCCACATGTTCATGCCTTAGTGTGAGGACCATGTCAAGTTCTAGCCTTTTAGATCGCCTACAAGGTCAGACTCGCGCAACAAGGGGTGCATGGTAGGTGCGAATAGCACATACTTTCATCTACAAATATATGTTGTATTAACAGTCCTCTTGCAAGAAAAGAAAGACACTTTTGAGGGGAAAATTTCAGGTGAGATAAGTCTTTGAAAAAACATGCAAACACTGCCTATGGCTTGCTTGTAGTCAGGTTTGTTAATAGGAATTCTTCACTGTGTTTTGCAGCACATGGTCAATCGAGATTGTTTCTTATAATAATTAATATTAATTGCAAAGACCCACGTAGAATCTTCTGTGCAAGCGTTTGCAGTTGAAATCCATCTCTTTGCTGAGTTTGTTCCCTGAAACCAAACACAACCTGAAAACTTTTGGACCAAAAGGGCTGATGTGGACATAAGATAACCTCACCATTTCAATGAGGCACTAAACCAACACCAAACTCGCACCAAAAAAATACCACACGAACACCACTCACCATTCAAGACCCAAGAACGAAATTTGGCCCAAAATCTCGAATCCAGGTCAATTCTTTAATCCAGAATCCATCTCGCGGAATCGCCAAAGCCAGTCTCAAACTCGACAAAGTTTAACTAAAACAAAAAGGAGAGATTTTGAGACCACGGAATTTACTATAAAACTCAAATTACGCAAATTAGAAGACGTTTATCGAGACGAACCATGGCCGAAGAGAAGGATGGTGGGGACACACGGAGGCGTGAGAGACGGAGTGCTGCCTCTTAGGGCGCCGGTACGAGTGATTCTCCGGCTTTCTACGCCGCCGGAGGGGCCTTGCCGGCGATGGGGGGACCTCGCATCGGAAAGCGAGGGATGACCCTCTCGGAAGCGGTCGGTCGGGCGCTCGGCCTTGCGGGCGGAGAGGTTAAAAACTCGTAATTTAATTTCTTGATGATATCGTATTTGCTAGGGACTTATGTGTGAAATGGGTAGTTCTATATACACCCCCCCCTATTGCTCAGGACACCCCCCAAAAACCAAAAAAAAAAAACCCAAACTAACCTTTAGTGTAATTACCATATTGCCCTTGAAATTTTCTCATACAACCCCCCCCCCCCCCCCCTCCTCCTCCTCCGTTTCATTTTGAAAAGAAAAAAAAAAAACACCCCTCAAACCCCCCTTAAACCCCTCCTCCCCCGTTCCCCCTTCTCCCTCTCGTCGCCGGCATTCTCTCGATCTCCGACCACCTCGCCGGCTTCTCCCGGAACCACCTCGCCGGCTTCTCCCGAAATTTTTTTTTTTCACGGTTCGTGCTCCGTTCGGCACTGGATCGCCGAACAAAAGGCTTCTGTTCGGCTGAACAGTGCCAAACAGAAGCCTTCTGTTCGGCAACCCTCAACCGAACAGATCTGTTCGGCTGCACAGTGCCGAACAGAAGGCTTCTGTCCGGCACTGTTCAGCCGAACAGAAGCCTTTTGTTCGGCGATCCAGTGCCGAACGGAGCACGAACCGTGAAAAAAAAAATTTCGGGAGAAGCCGGCGAGGTGGTTCCGGGAGAAGCCGGCGAGGTGGTCGGAGATCGGGAGAATGCCGGCGACGAGAGGGAGAAGGGGGAACGGGGGGTTATGGGCGTTGGCGAGGTGTTTTGGAGGGGAAGAGTGGGGTGGGGGGGTTTTGGGGGTGTAGAGAGCAATTTAGGTGAGGGGGTGGGGAGGGTGGGGGGTAATTTAGGAATTTTTAATTTTTTAGGGGTGTCCTTAGCAAATGGGGGGGGGGGGGGGGGGGGGGGGGGGTGTAGAGAGTATTTAATTTTTTTTTAATTTTTGGGGGGTGTCCTGAGCAATAGGGGGGGTGTATATAGAACCACCCGTGTGAAATTCCTTTGCATCAGATTTGAATTGGAATCGGCACTATTGATGCCGAGACTAGCGTAAGGCGTCCTATGAAAAATATTTATTTTAAGTTTACAATTTGAAGTCAGTCCCGGCGGCATGCTGTAACTAGTTCCTAGTACAAATGTGCCCTTGTGTCCTTGTCTAACATAAACATTGCGTTAAATTCTCGTTAGCTTTGATGATAATCTTTCATGAGCATTATTACAATAGCCACCCTATCTATGAGTAAATATTTCAAATGAATTTTAAACATTGTGGGAACCAATCTCTGCCTACAATATGTGAGGGCTAGCTCAAATTCAGGAAGAAGTTATGCTCTTGCCATGGTGTTTTCTCGAAATCCTTGATATCATTTACTGAACCATTTATTTATTAGTGGACCATCAAGATGATTGATGTCAAAACAAGCAATAGCTAGTGTAAAGGGAAAGTACAATGCAACTGTCGTGATTGAAATAAAAAAAAGGGGTAGGTCTGTGGGTCTCTTCTCTCCTAATTTGCCATGTGTCCGATATTACTCTAACTTGGATAGTTCCTCTTTGGAAGTGGGGGTGGAGGAAGGACTTCGGCGACTCTGATAAGATTGGTGACGAAGCAAGGGCAGACTAGTCGAGCAGATGGTTGGTAGAGGCATCAATCTCAATTTTGGAAGACGGTGGAGTCTATGATGATAGGATTGCTCGTGGAGGCAGCTGAAATAATGGCTCGGACATTGAAGAGTTATATAGGATCTTACAAGGATCATATGGGTATAGATGAAGGAGAGGAGAGTCGAGAATGGGGTGCCAAGAAGCAGGAGTCAGAGTCATTGTTATCGTTAAAGGTAGAGCTATGGTCACCATCGTCGTTATGGTCGTTGTCATTGTCGCAACAACATTGTCTTTATGCACTCGGTATCCATGATTTTGAAGTCCTCATCCTTCTTTCCAAAAACTTTTTGAGAGCCTCCTCATTCTCATTGGACTCACCGTGGAATTGAATAGACTAGGTTACCGTTGGCACCTTAGAGATCAAAAAGCTCACAACTATCATATCCATCAACTCTACTTGGAGCCTGACCACCTTCTTGAACATCTATGATGATAACCTCCCTCGCTAATCTAACATTATTGAAGATGTCATCGTCAATGTCTTTAGCACCATCAAGGCCACTAACATGGAGTAAATGCTAGCATGGGAAAGACGATGGAAGAAAGGGTTGCAACCAATTACCTATTAAATTCCTAGAATGCCCTCTATAAATCAATTACTATGATAGATACTCTTATTTATTAAAATCACATATACGATAGCAAAATCCTAAAAATTATTAGTACTAACCTCTTTAGTTAGATAAAATTTTATGTGAAAATAGAAGTCATGTATTTTAAGTAGTAGATATAGAACCTAACCTTTCAATCTATCGAATAACTACTACTATAAAGTCCTAAAAATAAATAATTGCTATCAAGATCTATTTTTAGCTATATGGAATTTGTATTGTCATCTAATTAATGGTAACTTCATGAAGGATGGACAATCATGGATGACTATCTTTTTAGTTATCTTTGGTCATCTTGCTAGATATATATATTGGTACAAAATAGTTGGAGAAGAATAAAGTCTTGCATGAATTTTAGATGTCATTGAGAAAATCTTGGAAATGCTTCGATTTGAAGGTTTCTTCTCCATTTTGCATAATGAAAGAAATTTCTTTAATAAGTTAATTGATTTATACTGATAATTACCAAATAAGAATGTGTTCATCTAATTACATTTCTTTTCCTATACACATATATGCAATCACTAGTTAAGCTAGTTATTTTATGCAACAGCATCTTCTCCTACTTCATGTTCCATTAACTATTGAGCCATTTAGGATGCCTGTATCCAGGAGTTCCATCATGATCTTTCACTTTGATTTATTGAAAGAAATAAAATTATTCAAAATTCGGTCAAACTCTACTCAATTTATTGAATGATGCATTTTTCAAATAAATAACACACGATGCTGCGCTTTAAGCACTGGCGTCGACATAAAAGCTCCATCAGAATTTTTTGCTCTGATTCACCGAAAGAGACAAGTATACTGAGAATTTAGTTAAAATATAGTCTTGTTTTACTAAATAATGCATTTTCAATGAATAACACCAGGTGCGCTTTTAACCATAGGCACATATTATTACTTGCCGTTTTAGCGTACATAATAAAGACCGATGCAACTAAAGGCAGAATTACACGGGGCAAGCAATGAAAATCATTTTGTTTTTGTTCATCCATCGGATTGTTAGCTTTAGTAAATGCGGGTGATAAAATGGATCTTTGATAAATCTCGCACAGCAAAATTCTAGAACCATTCCAAACAAGGACCGCTGAAATGGTATTGGGACTCGCACTAGTAGGAAGCCCGTATGGTTCGGTACTGATTTGGTATCAAATCAAAACCGGCACGTGTAGGGTGTTCCAGTTTTGTACCGGATTGTCCAATTTTTTTTTTAACTTTTTAAGAATATTTAACTGATAATTATTTTTTTTGAAGTTTTTCAATAATTTTAAGTCTAATTTAATATTTTTTGATTTTTTTTTGATGTTTTTATGATCCCGGTTTAATCTAAATAATGCATTTTTTTATTTTAAAATGATATAATTTATATAATGATTAGTGAGATATTGTATGCTATAAGGAACAACATAAAATATCCTCAAATTAAATAATGACATAAAAATTATAAAATAGTACAATCACTTAAATACATTTAAAGTACACCATATATACCCATATCTAAAATCAGGTCGAGTAGTGATGGCTCTTATAGCTATCCGAATTATCAGTATAATCAGAAGGCGCGTCAACTCACTCCTCTAACCAAACGACGCTGTAGCCTTATATGTTCATCATATAAAAAGTGCACATCGGGGTATAAGCACTCTGGGATCTCTCGCTGAAGCCACAATCAATTGGTCGGTTTGTACCGAGTCGACATCGAATAAGCCGGTTCCAACCAATTCTTGCTGGTAAAGGATCAGTTACAGCTGATCCAATAAGGATTATGGCCAATAGGGCCGGAACCGAATTGAAATACTGAATCGACTCGGTTTCGCACCGGATCGGCTTGGTACTATCTGAACTAGGTGATTCAGCAAACTCTGATTCTAAATCATCGACGTACACATGAACTCCACAACCATCCATGCATCGCTAAAATTATAAATAGAAATATATTAAATATAAAGAAAAATAAAATCCAATGAATTCAAAGCAAAAAAATGCCTTAAAATCTAATCTAATAATTCACTTCTTACTCTTGGTAGCAACCTAGGATGAAAGCTCGGAATAGGGCCGTAACCCTGGCCATGCCATTTGAACTAGATGGACCACCTTAGTCGAGCCGACGAGAGGTAACCGGGTCACGCCATAAACGAGCAAGTCGGCGGTAACGTCACCGCTCCTGATCCTGTTCGTATTCGGAATCCCTTCTCACCTTGGAAACAAAAAAAAAAAATCTCCGCCGTTCGATTCAGATACCGGCACCCAATCGGGTTCATCAGGAGCCGTCTGGCGGAGAAGGGAGGAAATCACCATTGACCGGATCAGAGCGGCGGAGGCCACCGATCCAACGGCTGTGATTGGTGGACGAATGCCCGGGGTGGTTTCAGTAACTTCCCTGGTTTATATAGCGCACCTCCCACCGTCCCTTCGGTCCCTTTTAATGAAGCCTTTGGCTCTCTGTCTTCGCTGCCCCCCCGCTCGCGTCTTCTACAGATAGGTAACATATAGGCGGAGAGGGAAGAGCCGATTTCTCTCTCTCTCTCTCTCTCTCTCTCTCTCTCTCGCGTTGTTGGCTTCGCTCGGAAGCTATCGCCACCTCGGAGCGCTTGATTCAGGCGAATTCTTGCCGCCAGATCCGTCTGCCGCCGGGCGATCGAAGGGGGAAGGCGGGGAGAGGGGCTTTGGTGTAAATCTTTGTGTTCTTCTCGGCTTCGTTTGTGAAAACGGCCCGGGAGGAGGCGTTCATGAGTTCCCAGCTCAAGCGGCCCAACATATCTCGAGCGGATCCGTGAGTTTTCTCTTCTCCTTGAGCTTTCCTTCTTCTGGCCGGACTCTCCTTCATTTTCGAGCTCTGTCTTAGTTGTGCTTTATACGGGCTTTTTAATCGCTTCCAGGAGGGATAGATGGTCTGTAAATCCGAATTTTCCCCGGTTTATTCGATTTTGTGAGAGTTTTCGGCTCTAAATCATTCTTTGCCTTGAACAAGAGGTAGGCATGGAGAAAGATTCAATTTTGTTCGCATATATATGTGATATTCTGAGCGTCGAATAATATACAGTCGAGTTAGGTTCTTTTTCCTGATGAATGATTTTTGAAAATTTAAATTTTGTTAGGGTATCGTTTTTGGTAACCAGAATTAGATGCGGGGAAAGGATTCATGTCTTTCTGAAATAATGTTTTTTTTTTCTTGGGGTTGATTTTTGTTCATTACATGGAAGTTTTACAATATGGGTTTCGATCTGCCGTGATTCAATTAATTTTGGTGGTCTTGTTGAAGCTCTGGGCAAACCCACATGGCGCCGGCACCGGCGGCCGGTAGTGCTCCGAAGCTGACGACAAGCGATGCCCTTGCCTATTTGAAAGCTGTGAAGGATATATTTCAGGACAAAAGGGAAAAATACGATGAATTTCTTGAAGTCATGAAGGACTTCAAGAGCCAAAGGTTCAACTTCTGTAGCCTTCTGTTACTTTTTTAATTTGTCGTTTTGTCAGTTGACGGTTCTTTACGTTTAATGTTTTTTGGCCTGTGCTCTCCTCCTGATGCAATCGTGGCAGAATTGATACGAACGGGGTTATTGTGAGGGTGAAGGAACTGTTTAAGGGGCATCGAGATCTGATCCTAGGCTTTAACACCTTCTTGCCCAAGGGGTATGAGATCAAGCTTCCCGAGGAAAAGAGGCCTGTCGAATTCGAAGAGGCCATTAATTTTGTAAACAAAATAAAGGTATAAATCTGACATATATATACATGTGTGTGTATGTTTGTATGTATATATGCATATATAGACACACACACACACACACACGTGTATATATATATATATGTGTGTGCATGTATATTTCTATATATTTATATTTATGTGTGTGTGTGTGTGTATATATAATTTCTTGCCAATATTTATTTCTATGGTTTTCTCTTAATACATCACTTCTCCCTGCAGAATCGTTTCCAGAACGATGAACATGTTTACAAGTCATTCTTGGATATTCTGAATATGTATAGGAGGGAGAACAAATCTATCCAGGAAGTCTATCAGGAGGTATTTTCCTTTTCCTCCCATGCTACTCTTTACAGTGACGAAGCTCTGTGAACGGCCTAGATTCTTTTGTTTTTTGTAGGTAGCGGCTCTCTTTCAGAATCATCATGATCTATTGGAGGAATTCACACACTTTCTGCCTGATGCCTCAGCAACAGTGGCTTCACAACATGGAGCACCTGCTAGACCCTTTATTCGTCCTGAAAGGAGCTCTGTGATGCCTACAATGAGGCATGCTCATGGGGATAAGGTATAACTTAGCAATTTTATTTTTAGAGTTCTATGTTTACAATAAATTGTTCCAGTTAATTATAATTAGGAATAAATTGCTTTTAATATGAAAAAATCTCATACTTTTGAACTGCCAAATCGTCTCTGTGAATAGTAAATCATTCAAGGAAGATAATATATCCTGCATTTATGAAGCCTCTCCAAGCTAAAATTTTTGATATATGAGCTGCTCTGTATATGTGGTTAAAAACCTGTCTCGATCAACCTTTAGGTAGCTAACTTGTTCCCATATAATGAGTTTGCAGAGGGAAAGAACTTATAACTCACATGCTGATCGCGACCTTAGTGTCGACTGTCCTGATCCAGAGCACGACAGGCAAAGGAGACGTTCTGAAAAGGAAAAAGATAGGAAAGAAGATAGAGACAAAAGAGATCGTGAGCGGGATGAGAAGGATTTAGAACATGATAGCAGAGATTTGGACAACACACAGCGCAGACGTAAACTTTCTAGTAGAAGGGTAGATGACTCTGTTGGCGAGCACTTGCATCATGGTGGGGAACCTGCTGAAAACTTTGGAACATATAGCATTTCAGCTTCATCTTTTGATGATAAGAATGCTTTGAAGAGTAAGTCCAGCAGCATTTGTTTTCTGGTACTCAGAGATATCTTTGTTTTTGAATAAACTGTATCTCTGGTAGATGTAGAATTATTATTTAATATGCTTTTCCTGTGTCCTATCTGCCCTTGTTCCTTGGTATCTGGTCCCACCATTTTCTTCTGCTTGTTTATGTTCTTACATCTTCCAACATTTTGAGATTCTAACTCCTGGCTAATCCATTGTTTAATATCTTCATTGGTTAGACTTGGCAGTGCACTGCAGCTTTAGGAGCCCTGCTTTCTAGGTGTCTGGGATCCTTGTGACTAGTAGATACAACTGAGATCACGACTGTTTTCATTTTTAATAGCTTTCCTATCTCTGATATGAGATGAATCTCTAGAAGAGCTGACCCCAGACACAAGCTGTTGATTTTCATGAAATCTTCTGAATCATTATATTCTAAAAATGCTTTGAGGTTATGTTTGTATTGGGAGCATAATTCTATTTTTTCTGTATGCATTCTAGCTGGTCAAAATACCTAAAAGGTTGTTAAGGATAGTGATCGTCGCTGTTGTCAATGATGTTGTGCATGCGTCATGCATTTTAAAAATATTGATCATCTCAGAATGTGTTAATCTCCAAAATGGTATCATTCAAATCCCTGCAGAGCCTGATGCGTTGTCATTTTGAATGCTGAAAGCACTTTTAGTGGAAGGATGACATATTCCTATTATGGTTTATCTTATCTACTTGGTTGCTTGTTGTTATAGCTATGTTAGGTGTACATAAGAAGCCTTGTTCCATTTATGTTGGCCCTTTCTAGTGGATTCTACTTTGTGATTGTCCCTGGGAGGCTTTATTTTCTTCTGACCAAACAGTCAGCACTGGAGACATCCATGAATTGCTCAACTTCTGACATATTCGACATGCATTTATATTGTTAAATATGATTGTAATCATTAGTTTTTTGGCATTAGTCTTGTGTGTTTTGTGGATGTGCCTCTGCTACACCTTTTTGAGAAATTAGTGTTGATTGTTGAAAATATGATTCGGTTCTTGTACAAAAGTTCTGTAGTGCGAGTCTAGATTGGTATTCTGGTTGTGTAGGTATATCAGAACATGTCTGCATCTGATTTCCTTGTTTTGTTTACTAAAAGAATTATTCTTTTCTTCCTTTTTTCGAGTGAAAATGGTGCATATATTGAATCTATAATATTTTGGCAGGTATGTACACTCAAGAATTTAATTTCTGTGAAAGAGTAAAGGAGAAGTTGCATCCTGAAACATACCAGGAGTTCTTGAAATGCCTTCACATATACAGCAAGGAAATTATTACCAGAACTGAACTGAAGAATTTGGTAAAGTTCTGATTATTAAATTTCTATATAAACAGTGGTTTTTTTAAGAACAACTATTAATAAACTGGTGGAATTTTACCATGCTAATTCTCTTGCATTACTTGCAGCCTATTTTTTAAAGTTTTATTATTCTATTTTTTTTATTTTTTAAAGCTTTAATATCCTATATTTCTTTAGTTGGTGCTTTTGGGTAATTTCCAGAAAACAGTATGTTTAAGGCTTCTAAAGTAAGACAGATTAGTTATGTTGGCTTATTAAGAGGATTATTAGTTGTTTAGGGGAAAAAGCTTAAAACCAACTCTTGAAATCCAATTTAGTGGAATTTAACTATACCTAATATTAAATGTTGTCAATCTATGACCCTTATAGACGATTGATGCTGATTCATAATATCTCGCAAACCACAGGTTTCACCTGACCCGCTTAAATGATTAGTTCAGGTGGTAACACTACTGCTTAAAAGGTAATGTGACAACATAAGAAGTCCACATGATTGCCACGCCCAAATGATATATTCCATTAGACTAAAAGACTGTTCTTCTTATTTTTAGAGTTTGTGTGCTGGATTTGTGGTCAATAATACTTGCTTCACTTGATGTGAATGGTCAAAGATCTTTCTACAGTCAAACAGGCAATGCACCAGCTTGACATTCTCCGTGTCTAAAAAGACTCGTTCCCTATATTTGGTCTGTTTGCCTCGATTTGGTATTATACTGAATAAATAATTTGATTGAGTGTCTGATCTGTTGCTTAAATCTGATTTACGCGTCTATGATTGTATCACCAATTTTGCTTCTATCACTTTCTCATTATTTCATTCTTACAATCCTCTGCAATGTTTTTCCACTAGGATCCTTACCTTTGCTATTCTCATCAGGCTATTTCTAATTCCATTAGTCATTGCAAAACTGGGCCACCCTTACCCCAACTTATGGCTATTGACAGACTCATCATCATGTTCACCTTTCTAATTTGCTGATATTGCATGATCCTGATGTTTATATTCTTTGTCATTTCTAGCAATTACTACTTTCAACTCCACCTTTCTGTCATCATCAACATCATTATTTATAAGCACTGGAAGCCTTATACTATTAGGAATTACTTCACTTGTATCATTGGTGCTGTCTTGGTTTAGCTGCCTAAGAAAATACCAAGAGTTGTGCAGTGTATGTTTATGAATCATAGATATAAAGGTTCCATGTGATGATGAAAATGAATGTATCAAAGTTTTTGCTATCGAAGTCTAACATATGATGTTACCCTTGATAGTGTGGATAGCCAAGCAAACTTTTGAATCAGCTGGATTGACATCTTGATAAATGGTGAAGTTTGTATAGAAGTCTATTTAATTGAAGGTGACTGACTTTAACCCAAACTGGACTGCTTGTAATTAACCTTTGGAGTTTTAAAAGAGGAAAGGTCTGTAATTGCTGTCTGATAAATGGATCGCACTCTAGGTAAAGTTGCAGTTACAGTGGAACCACAACCAGTCATCAGTTACTCCATCCCTTTGGATATTACATGCATTTGCACTTGGTTGCCATTTATAAAATATTGAAGCATGTCCATGTCTTGATTCAATCACATGTACCTCTCAGTTGATGGAATTACAGCTTTCAACTCTCCCACTTGGTTTGGCAACGTGCATGGTAAGTACTAGCACTTTTAAAGAATAGAATGAGAACATATTAACAGGAGTCAGAAATTGGAAGATTTTAAAATCATCATCATCCAAGCTTTTCTTCTTTAAATGAAGTTGGCTGTGGAGCAAAATCGTGAGTTTAGAAGGCTTCAAGGAAGCTTTTACCCATGAAACTGTAACTTTTTGATTAAAAATCAATCTATTCATGTATTGTAATTTGTCATTTAGTCATCAACTTGTGCCTTCAAGAAACTGTATATGTCTGTTTTGTTTGGCTGCTTGACCTATATCTAGTTATTGTCTCATTTTCTTCTAGCTTATCATATCATCATGAATACCAACACACCATGAGTTTTGCTCATAAGAATATGCTTTTTCTTTTACACTTTCTCATTGCTACTTAATGCATTCTAAAAGCCTGTATCTGCTGTCATTTTTAGGTGAGTGATATCCTTGAAAAGTATCCAGATCTTATGGATGGTTTCAATGAATTTTTGGCCCATTGTGAGAACATAGGTAAGGTTATATTTTTTCACAGTTTTGGGATCCATAAATTGTGTTTATATATATATATATATCTGCAGAGAAGTTTTAAGTCTGTGGATGTAGTTTCTAAGAGTGACCTTTTCTGCAGATGGATTTCTTGCAGGCGTGTTCAATAAAAGTATGTGAAAATCTTATTCTTATTTTTCAATTTCTTGTACCTTTGGATGAAAGCAGTTACTTTTCTTCCTTGACCATAATTTGTCTGCGACTGTAGATGATTGATGATGCTAGGGTGTTTTATCTGATATTTTTGTACTTTAAATTTATAACATAATTGTTTTGTTTTATACTAACAGCATCATTGCGGAATGAAGGACATGTGGCTAGACCAGTTAAGCTAGAGGATACAGACAGAGACAGGGAGCATGAAAGGGATGAGAGGGAGAGAGACCATGAAAGGGAAAGAGTTGACAAAGGTGCTGCCTATAATTCTAAAGACATGGCATCTCAGAAGACTCCTTTCTACTCAAACAAGGAAAAATATAATTTATGCAAGCCAATTTCAGAGCTTGACCTCTCAAACTGTCAGCGATGTACCCCCAGTTACCGTCTTCTGCCAAAAAATGTAAATGTTATTTCCACCCTTATGCCTTTTCTTGTCAAAACAGCTCTCTTCGCCTGTCTTATTTTTTGCTCTGTTGCTTGTAGCATCCAATTCCTCCTTCGAGCCACAGGACTGACCTTGGTGCATCAATACTGAATGATGTCTGGGTATCGGTGACATCTGGAAGTGAGGATTATTCTTTTAAGCACATGCGCAAAAACCAATATGAAGAAAGCTTATTTAGATGTGAAGATGATAGGTGCTCACTCAGTTCCCTTCAGTTGAAAATATCATATTGAGAGATCTTAATCTGTAGCTGAAATACATATTCTTTAATTTAACATCCATTTCATCTTAATAAATCAAAGAATTGTTTTCCTTTGTCAGGTGTTTTTCTGCATATTTTTCTATTAACCATTGGACATTTTTTTTCTTTATGTCTTGTATTCATGTTTTGATAACCGTTGCATATAAAGGTGCAGAACTCTTTGCTATAAAGTGTTTGTTTATGTGCCCTTTTTCATTGTGAGATGCTTTCAGATTTGAGCTGGATATGTTATTGGAGTCAGTGAATGTGACTACTAAGCATGTTGAGGAATTGCTAGAAAAGATTCAGGACAATACAATCAAACCGGAGAGTCCAATTCGCATTGAAGACCATTTTACTTGTCAGTATTCATGTCTAGTAACAGAAACAAATTGTTTTTTTTTCCTTTCTTTTCATTTTGCTTGAATGTAGTGTATTTATTTGTCTGTTAATTCTTTCCCACCTCCTTGAATAGCGCTAAACTTGAGATGCATCGAAAGATTATATGGTGATCATGGCTTGGATGTGATGGATGTTCTACGCAAAAATGCGAGTCTTGGATTGCCTGTCATATTAACTCGTCTGAAGCAAAAGCAAGAGGAATGGTCAAGATGTCGGGCTGATTTCAATAAAGTTTGGGCTGAAATTTATGCCAAGAACTATCACAAATCGCTTGATCATCGTAGTTTCTATTTCAAGCAACAGGACACAAAGAGCTTGAGCACGAAAGGTATATAAATTTTTTAATATTGTATCGCATTTAAGTATCACAAATTCCTGTTCTAGTAGTAAGTTCTTTATGTTTAATTGTTCATTGAATTCTCCATGAGATCAACTTCTGTAAATAAAATGTAGTGCGTCTGTAATGAAGAATGTTAACATTGATAAGTTTAGAAATATAGATTTATGTGCATAGGCTAATATTACATTTTATCTGCTGTATATTTTGGTAATGTATCTGCAATGTTATTCATTGCACAGCTTTGTTGTCTGAGATCAAAGAAATTAATGAGAAGAAACGGAAAGAGGATGATGTGCTTCTTGCTATTGCCGCTGGAAATCGGCGGCCTATAGTCCCCAATATGGAATTTGAGTATGTGGATTCAGATATTCATGAAGACCTGTATCAGATCATTAAGTATTCATGTGGAGAAGTTTGTGCATCCTCAGACCAATTGGACAAAGTAATGAGAATATGGACAAGCTTTTTGGAGCCAATGTTGGGTGTTCAACCTCGGCCTCAAGGTGCAGAGGATACTGGGGATGTGGTGAAACCTAAGACTCGTGCTGTCAAAAATAGTATGGCGAATGTTGGGGAAAGCAATAGCAGCCCTGGCACCGATGGTGCTGCCGCTGCCAAGCAAAGTAATGGTGATGAAAGCGTTCCACCAGAACAAGCAGTTTCATGCAGGGTGAGGTTGGCAAATGGGGATGCAGCAGTTACTGATAATGGTTTTCATGATGTTGATCGCACTGCTCGCCGAGGTGATAATCTCTCTGGTGCTCCACTTCATGGAAGGGTGCAGGGCAATGCTCACACAGCTGATGAAGTGTCTGGGGCAACTGTGCAAACTGCTTCTACTGAGAAGTTGACAGATAATGTTTCTCCTGCTGGTAGAGCTGAACCAGGTCATACTAGAAGCAACCTAGAAATTACCTCAGGTTCGAGGGGCGGAACTTTTTTTCCTTTTAATTTTTTTCTTTTCTGCTTTTAGATTTTAAAATAAAGATTCTTATGGTTCTCCTTGTAAGGTGTTAGTGCTCCAACTTCAAAAGCTGCTCAGTCTGGAAATGAGACGGCAGTTGAGCTCCGATCTAGTAATGAAGTTTTACCTTCTTCAAAGGTATGAATTTACAATTTAGGTCATTGTGGAGCTGTTTTTCTGGTTTATTACATTTGGCTTACTATCTAGCATATCCTTATAGTTATTAACCTGCTTGGTTTTTACTTTTGAATACTTCCAATGTTTGGTCTTATCCATAGTTTTATCTGAATATTTGGCTTCAGGAGGTTATCATTTGGTTGTTTGCGGAAAAATATCCATTTTTAAATAATCGAATCCATGAGTTGGTTCTCCTTCGCAATTCAGATAGCTTGTAGTTGAATGTCCAAAAAATCACTTCCTTCCCTGATGTTGTTTCTGAGGCTGTTGGATACAGTAAGCTGTTTGTTTGAAGGCTGAAAGGTCTAAAAGGATTAGCATTGAAATATAGAACATATTCATACAATACACTGGAGGATGATATTTAGGTATTTATGCATTATAATGACGTTTATAATAATCAACTACTATGAGAACACGAAATGTAGTCAACTGTTTCTTAATGCAGCGTTTGTCTGGTCGATTTAAGAAAACTGACAGCTGAGAAAATTGTAGAATTATGAAGGTTTGATTGCCCTCTCAAAAAAAGAAATATGAAGTTTTCAGATTGTATAATAAAGTTCATTGGTGTTAAGGATATAATCAGTTAAATTTGGATCATAATTCAAGGGAGTTCTTTTAGTTCTTAGGCATAGAAAATGAAATTTTATTTAACTTAAAAATAAATTAAATCTCAAAAAGTAATTTAACATCATTGTACATGCTCTAAAACGAAAAATATTGGGTCCAACATTGATGTGTTCTTTATGAAAACATTCCAGGCTCATCAAGGGCTTGATCTTTATTGCTCTATGAAGTGACGGAAGATGAAGAATCTAGTGCATAACTGGCAAGAGCATCTTCTAGTTGCCTGCATCTGTATGTTTACTCTCTATTACCTGTTATTGTGCGGAAACAGATATACATTATGACTCCTGGATTTTTGATTTGTAAATCTTCGTATTTAGTGTGCGGACCCAATCTTTATTTGGTTGTGAAATTTTAGGCATTTCATTCATGTCTTGAAATTACTGTAATCATACGATCAGGGAAAAGCTTCCTTATTTAATCACTACTTGCCTATCACAAACTTGCTAGTGTGATATAGGATTTTACCTTCTGTTTATTCTGCTGTGTTCATATATGGAAAAGCTGTGATCATACAATCATGAACAAAGCTGCCTTATTTGCAAATACTGGCTTTTATTATTAGTCCTGACTCCTGTTATTGTTCTTGTTATCACAGATATTTAAATGTTAGTGTTCTGTATGTGTATTCTTAATGAAACAAATTTGTGGTTCTTCTGTTTTAAAATTTATTACATTTTCCTTTTAATTCTTGGTATGCTTGTTCTTGTGTTAGGGAGGGGACGGTGGGAGGCCAAATAGACCTGCAAATGGTGGTTGCCCCGCTGAAAGTAACAAATTGCATGGACTTGGTGAAGGTTCTGCTGTCCATAATAACTTTAAAGTTGAGAGGGAAGAGGGTGAATTATCACCTAATGGAGATTTTGAAGAGGATAATTTTGTAGCTTTTGAAGATGCTGCTATGGGTGCATCACCGAAACCAAAGGACAGTTCTGCTAGCAGACAGTACCAAGTCAGACCTGGAGAAGTGGAGGCCTGTTGCGGCGAGGCAGCGGGAGAAAATGATGCAGATGCTGATGATGAGGGCGAGGAAAGTGCTCAAAGGTCTACAGAGGACAGTGAAAATGCGTCAGAGGCTGGTGAGGATGTTTCAGGCAGTGAATCTGGTGATGGGGAGGAGTGTTCTCGTGAAGATCATGAGGAAGAAGAGGAAGATGCAGATCGTGATGATCAGGATGCTAAGGCTGAAAGCGAGGGTGAAGCTGAAGGAATGGCTGATGCAAACGATGCTGAGGGAGAAATAACGTCAATGCCATTTTCAGAACGTTTTCTACATACAGTTAAGCCTCTTGCAAAACATGTACCTGCTGCCTTACGTGATAAGGAAGATAAATGCTCGCGGATCTTTTATGGAAATGATTCAGTTTATGTGCTGTTTAGGCTTCATCAGGTCAGATTTTTTTTAAATTACATTCGTTTTTGGAAACCACTTGTGAATTTGAGGTTTGTTGTGATAATACTCTTGTCTTGCAGACTTTGTATGAGAGAATACTCTCAGCAAAGACAAATTCATCAGCTGCTGAAAAGAAATGGAGGACTTCGAAGGATACAAGCCCTCCAGACTTATACGCCAAGTAATTTCTGTTCATATCTATGCCTTTATCTATGTAGATTATGTGACAACTGAAAACAAAAAATAACATTTGTTTATTCTGAGTTTGCAGATTTATGAGTGCACTTTACAACCTACTCGATGGTTCTGCTGACAATACCAAGTTTGAAGATGATTGCCGTTCTATCATTGGGACACAATCATATGTACTTTTCACATTGGATAAGTTGATATATAAAGTTGTTAAGCAGGTATATTTTCCAGATGTATTTAACTTAAAGCAAGGATTGAGATACTCTTTAAATGAGCTAACCTGCAGTTCTCTTTCAGCTTCAAGCAATTGCCTCAGATGAAATGGACAACAAGCTTCTTCACCTCTATTTATATGAAAAGTCAAGGAAACCCGGAAATTTTTCGGATCTAGTTTATCATGAAAATGCTCGTGTCCTCCTTCATGATGAAAGTATATATCGTTTTGAGCGTGTAAGTTTCATGCCTTCTTTCCTTTTATATTGAGACTTTGACTTCTTGATTTCATAATAGTTTCTTTGACCTACTACAAGTTCTCCCTTCTGAACCCTGGTTGTGAAAGTACCGCATCTAAAACCACTGTTGAACATTTGAATAGATTTCTTGCTTTAACAACTGAAGATAGTTTAGCCTAAAAAGGTTGGCGGAAATACAAGTGTCCTATTTTTAATTGTTGAATATGAATATGACTAATTGCACCAGTTTCTTAATTTTGACATTGCTGTCATATTTTGCAGACTTCAAATCCGACTCAATTATCTATCCAACTAATGGAATACGGACATGAAAAGCCTGAAGTGACCGCTGTTTCTATAGATCCTAATTTTTCAGCTTATCTGTATAATGATTTTTTGTCAAATGCTTCAGATCGAAAGGGTACACATGATGTCTTCCTGAAAAGGCATGAACAATTTGCTGACTATAAAAGTTTAAACTCTTGTAACTTTAATTACCTTTGACAATGGATAAATATTATTCAGGAATAAACGCAAATTTGGAAGCGATGATGAGTATCCTACCACTTGCAAGGTGATGGATGGGATTCAAGTTGTCAATGGCTTGGAATGCAAGATATCATGCAATTCCTCTAAGGTGTTCAGTCTATATATTCATGTGAACTTCTAGTCTGTTCCTGAGACCTGCCAATTATATCAATATGCTTTTTTGTGTTTCATATTATGCATTTTTTCCTGGTCATCTAAGCATTTGGCTAATCTGTGTATGCCACAGGTTTCTTATGTTCTAGATACAGAAGATTTCTTATTTCGTGTGAGAAAGAAGAGGAGATGTTCCAAGGGAGGCACTGCATCTATCCAAGACCTATTCACTAGAGCGTATGATGTAAAAAGACAGCGATTTCAACAGTTCCTGTCCAAATCTTAACATGACATTCTCATAAGAAAGTGGTAATGATCCCTGTAAATTATATGTATCTTTGCATTTTCTGTTGAAGTGAGTGATGAAATCATTCCTGTATTCATTTACCTGATCTTATATCAAGCATCTCATAAGAGCCTCTTTAAATTTGTTTGGGGTTAGTTTTTGATGAGAAGCCTTTCAAAAAGGCCCTTTTTTTTTATTACAAAGAGAACTGCTAAGGAAATGGAGTAAATTTTGACGATTTTCTTTCTCATTCTTGGTGACTTCCCCTCACTTCCTGCTCATTACCCTAAATTGAGATATTCTAGCTCACCTCAAGTTCTTCCTTCTGCAGTACCTTTATGTCACTGGCTGAGAGAGCGGGCACTAATATAGCAGGGCGCTTGGCTGCAGCTAAGCAATGGATGTCGGAGTGCAGCTGGCTTCCTCTCACTCCCTGTTTTGCTCTCTTTGAAATAACAGCTGGGAAAATTTCTAGTCCACATGCCAACAAAGCTTGTAACCTGGTTCTATTTGGTTCCTGGAGCCACAAATGTGTATATATCTATGACCTGCGAATTTGTTTGTTAGATTCAGATACTGCTAGTCGCCCTTTGTATCTCTGAGGCACTTGCTTTTCAGGGTGGCAGCCATCCTTCTGCCATGGCCGATTAAATGAAATGTTTTTTGTAATCTGAGCACTGTTCTGGAGAAAAGTGGTTTTGGGTAGTCTTGTAGGTCATCTGGTGTTCATTTGTAAATGTGAGGCTCGTGTAAGTCATTCTAAGATAGCTCCAAAAGAGGGAACAGCTCCCAGTGGGCTACATTCAAAATGTATTGGCTGGTCTAGGTCCTGTGAAGAGTTTCTGAGTCTAGATTTTAATAGGCATTAAATTAACACTTTCTTGCGGCATATGGATTTGCTCAAAGCGACCAATCTCCGTGCGTAGCATGCTGGATGAGTAGGATCATGTGTGATG